>NC_047169.1:14395165-14724540 GCF_009819705.1 Hippoglossus hippoglossus
AAGAGGAGCAGGCCGTCTCTGTTGCCATAAAGTCAAGGGGAAGTTTCTTATATAAAGTTAGAGAGAGGTTGACCTTCCCAAGTAAATAGACTATGGGCTGTGTCACATAGTTGGCAGACCGACAACTATTCCATCAGCCCCACCATAGATGGAAATGCTCTTAAACTGCAAAGAGAGACAAAGCAGACGCCATTTCCTCACTTGTCCAACCCGTCCACCTCCACTCTTCCACCCAGTGTCCCTTCTGCCCCTTCACCTTCAACTCTGTATTCAAAACAATATATATTAATCCCTCATCCTTGTGTCGCACATTTACATTTGGTGCACTTGCATTTTCTGCTGCCATCGCGAGGGGCCTGTAAGCACAGTCTCCCGTGCAGGTTTGAGTGTTTGTGTATATGTATTTGTTATTGTGCATTGAAGAGATAGGAAGCAGACAGGGTGCTCTGTGAAGTGTCTTGTGCAGTGAGGGTTCCGGTCCTGCAACTGCAAACACACGGATGGGTGTCAGGGTAACAACATGTCTGTGTTCGAAGAAGACGTGTGCAGTATACAGTATCCGTCATGGTCTGGTTTATATCTCAGATGCTAAGTGGAAGCGTGTACATGTGACAGAGTGTATTTGAGTGCCAGTCCCAGAATTGTCTGCTGATAAAATGTTAATATTTAGTGTTTTAATGATGAATTGTGACTGTTTTGTTGTTATTCCTTTCCAAAAAGGGACTTATTTAATCTGAACTTAAACCTAAAGTAGTAAGTATTTTGATATAAACAATGGATCCAAACGATGTATATAAAACAATAGATGTATATAATGATAGATGTATATAACTATAGATGTATATAACGATAGATATATATATAAAACAATAGATGTATATAATGATTGATGTATATAACGATAGATGACATGACGGCTCGCTGAAAGTGAAGCCAAAGCGTCATGATCACCACCTGGTGGCTAATTGCAGATAGGGCATAAACCCCGCCTCGACCAATTAGTAGATGGGACATGGACTAAACTAAAAACTCAAAGTACCCGTCAAATAAATTTCTCTCAGAGATGATTTCTGTAATTTTAGGTATTTGATATCACACTGATGTATTTCCAAGTGCTCATTTTTCCAGTAAGTTTGGTTTTAATTAGTTATTCGGTGCAATAAAAATACTCTAAAGTGGTCAAGTGCATCGACAGGACCTCCATACTATAACTCCATCCCCGAGTCTGGATCCAAATGATGTTATTAACGCAATATGGCAGCATTCATATCCAGCATGTTTTGGTTTTACAGCCCACAAATGAACTGTTTTGATTCACGCTCACTCCCTCATCATCCTTTGTGTCTAGCAACAGCAAACAGCAGTTTTTAGTGGAAGCAGAACTTTTCCCAGACAAAGTGGCCAGATACATATTTTGTTCAAGAATTAATGGAAACCAAAACAAATCTTAAAGCGCAATAAACTGTGATATTAAACGATCGGTTGGCCTTAAACACAACTGCAAAAGAAGGCTAATCTTGCACCATGTGTGCTGGACATGTAATAGGGCAACATTTCGCAAATGCATCAATGATATCATTTGTGATATCAGGCTTCACTCTAGAGCACGCTGTTCTGCTGGGGGGGGGGACAGTTTCTCACCTTATATCTGAGTTAAACGTGTCTGAACAAGCAGGATTTGCTTCTCAACAATGATTGAAACTTGAGTGGACAGTGAGTTAAATTCAATTTGTGCAGCCATGAGAAAAACGTCAAAGAGGTTTAGTCTGCTATAAAACACTCAAACTTCTGGAAGGCTTTTATTCTGAGGCAGCTACAGGGAGTGTTTTCTTAATGAGTTAAGTTTTAAGGGCTAACTTTCTGCATGAGTACTTCATGAAGGAGTTGTGGTTCTCCTTTGGTAGTGGAATTTGTTTTGGGAACAAAGACTGATAAAAATAAGAAGGAAAGAGGTGAAGCTGCAAGGTCAGGGCTTCCTGATTCCTTTATTTGGCTCAAGATTAAAATTGACCCTTTTGACAAGCCTTTGCTGTTGGATTTTACTTAATAGGTAAAGAATGGCATCACCATTATTCTACTTGAAACCTAAAGCACAATATTTTGACACGGTTCATTTGAATTATTATATGCAGACGAGAGTTTTACATCCATCGTCGAACAAACACGCGCTTGCTGAGGGCAAACCATCACTTTGAAGCACTCACGCACTCAGCGTCACTTTCAGTTAATCCCCTTTTGCTCCAAACCAAAACTCCTCATAGCTTTGGATCACATGGACGCTTAATCAGAGCTGTTCAACGAAACAGGCTGGGAAAACCCACAGAAATCACATCCCATTTAAAGGGAAAATGGTCAGTATTTATGTCACACTTCAGCTTATCACCCGTTCAAAGCGCTTAAAGGGCCAAGTTGCATTCACACACATTCATTCAGCTCTACTATAGACTGCCCTTTTTCCATCAAAAATTATTCATTCTTACACTGTCGACAAAGCCGTCACGGCAATTTGGTTGTTCAGTATTTTGCCCAAGGACACTTCAGAATGCAGACTGGAGGACTCTGGGATCAAACCATCGACCCTCTGGTTAGTCAACGACCCTGAGCCACAGCCAAACACCCCATCAAACCCTTAGCTAACTTGCCAGGAAGGCTACGTCCCCTCAGCACTTACAGTATACTGCTGTGTCCAATGGCCGGTTGCATCAAAGTATGTGCTTATTTCAAGATTTGTTTTGGTGACTCCATTAGCATATCAGGCTGACCCCACAGTTGGTTTGAGCATTACAAATTTGATGCACTGAGAATGACAGTAATCCGATCTCAAGCTGTGTAATGCTGACCACAGCAGGTGAAACTACAAAGCACCCTGTGGCAGTGGCAGCTGCACAGGGTGTATATACACTGTGTGCAACAATTCCAACAGAAAACTTGGCTGGAGGACGTATGGGAATTGAAACCCAGCCTCTCATCCATGTGGACAAAGTTACAGAGACATACAGAGGCTTGGTGATCCTCTTCTCTATTGGATGTCGATGGGCTAACAATCAATAGAGCATCTCAGTTAAACTATTTAGCAGCCTGTGTGGAGACTTGAGGGATCAATGTTACCCAAAACTAGAGAAACACTAGAGGGAGAAGATAGAGGGGTTAAAGGAGGGAGATAAAGAGGAGGAGGAGGAAGATGGAGAGAAGAGGGAGGATTCAGGGAGCAAGGATGACAAAAGAGGTGAAAGGGAAAGAAATAAATAAATAAAAAGGAAGAGAAAGAGGCGTGGAAGGACAAGGGAAAGATTTGGAGGAAGGAGACAAGGAAAGAGGAAAAGGGGAAGAAGGAACGGCAATAAAAAGAAGGTGGTTATAGGCAACAGGTCAGGAATCAAAAATAACCCTGGAAAATCTAGCCAGGTTTCAATCTCCTACTACACACCTTCACACACACGCACAAACAAACACACGCAACTGTCACTCACTTTACTTGCGTTATATAACTTTATACACAATCACATGTGCCAAAAATACAACACAATAACGCAGTGCGCACCTCAAACCATAATCTTGCATTTGGCAAGATGGTTTATGCAAAAACACTGAACTGCGCCAACACGAATGGTCGGTATGTACACAAATCAAAGTGTAACGTACGATCACTGCGAGGAATTTACCACACACCTTCACTGCACAGCAATGATGATAGCAAAGGCTGTTTCCTGCAAATTAACAACCTCCATCCCTAAAGCAGCCCTGTCTCCTACAATACACTTATATACTGCAATTTACCTCAGTTAGCCTGGAAGTGTGACTGATATATGATTCGCTGCGCCGCATTCTGCACCGGTAGTGACCTGTGCAAGTGGCTTGGCTCTCTGCCAGGACGTGACTGATCCACATTAAAATATAGTTCCTTTTTCGATCTTATTATAGTATTTAGTTATTCTTCCACAGCGAGCTGCCAGCTCTTTCTACTCCATAACATTTTTACAATACACATGTTCACATTGTTCTTTTCTAATATTTTTAAAAAGTAATGAATAACAAAAGAGGAATTGGTCCACTGATCCAATCAAAGCAGGCAGCTAACATTAGACCCCGCCTCCTGCAGCAGCATCACTGGTGAAGAAACACCTGAACCAGATTCTGAGGTGGCCGAGACTCAACCATACTGATGCAGTAGACTGTGGCATTAAAGATTAGGCTACACTTTATACTTTTAGCACTTTAAATGTGTGTACTTTAGCTCAAGTAGCAAAGTTAAAGTGGTGACTTACTTTTACTTGAGTTCATTTTTATTAATTAATGTGCACTTTCACTTGGTAAAATGTTTGAGTACTTCCTCCTCCACAGGCTGTATGTATCACAAGATGAACTCAACACTGAAATAAGTATTTAGTCTCTTTTTGCCATCGAATATCAAGGAATCACAGTATCTCAGTTCAGTCAGGATCAGTTTTTGTCAAAATTAATTTTATTTAAATAATTTAAATAAGTTATATTTGGCTGTAGAGCTCTGTTCGGGAACCTCCCTGCCATTCCACATGCATCCGCAGAGAGCCTAAGGTATGGAGAGCACACTTCCCTACCATTCCCTGAGCCTTAATAGAAAGTGATGCAGGGAGAGCAGGAACTAAAACACCCCAACACAGAACAGAGCATCAATGTCGACACATGACATTGATTAGGTCAGATTCAGTATGAAAAGGAGGTGCTGGACTGGAGGAGGGTTGTGAAGTCGCTCGCAGAGGGAACAGGAAGAGTATAAGCAGCTTAAATAGAGCGTGCAATATGAGCTCTGCCTATTTAATGTATAGGAGGGGATCAGCTGAGCAGTCAGGCACAGAGATATGCTGATGTCAACTGACATACTTGATAGTGGCTGAGCTTGACTTCGTGCCTGAACTAACGCTGTGCTCAATGTCTGGTCATTTCTTACGTCAAATGTAACTTTTTTTACTTTAGATTCTGACCCTTAAGTTATAGTGTGTCCATGTAGGTGTTTAACCAAATACAGTTGGAGCCAAATTAGCATTGTCACGCAACAAAGATGGTGGTTAGCCCTGTCGCCTCACAGGCCAATTTGGCCGTGGTCTTTCCGTGTGGAGTTTGCATGTTCTTACACTCTTTGAGTAGGTTTTCTCTGGGTACTGCAGCTTACTTCCACAGTCCAAATACATGCAGATTGTGGTTAGTTTAATTGGACACTATTTGCTCAAAGGTGTAAATGTAAATGTGAGTGTGAAAGGTTGTTTGTCTTTGTCTCCGACATGTACAGGGTGTACCTGGTCTCTTGCACTATGTCAGCTGGGAATGCCTCGGGCTCCCCAAGCAACCCTCAAGGGACAAGCGCCATAGATCACGGATGGATGGATACAGTCCATTTACACCTTGTATGCTATCTGTATCTAAACACACACTTGTATAAGCATGTGCAATAGGAGGAGCTGGCAAACTCAGTGAAACAACGATACTATAAGTGTTGTACTTTTTATTCTACTGAGATAGTCATCTTCCTATGATAGCAGGGAGTTCGGTGACTTCCCCAACGGTTTGGCCGATATTGAGACTAGTATTTGAGACTGTAAAGGTTGCATTCACACACTGATGAGATCTGATCACAATAAGTGCCAGACGACCTCCAGATGTGGTTCAGCTGATCTGATAGCATTCCTATCCCGATGTGTTCTCCATGCACTGACACCTCATGTTAATTTGCCTTTTTTCGCTACTCCAGAGAGCCTATCCGGATATAGACTGCAGGTTAATATCAGGTTTAACTGGGGTGAAAGAGAAAAATCCCTGGAGGAAAGAACAGCAGAGTGTGAATGAAAGAAACGCGAAGAAAAGTGAAAAATCTCTGTCAGATGTTGCAGGGCCTTCCTCACCCTTTGAATCACCTCCGTCTCTCTCTCTCTCTCTCTGTCTCTCCCTGTTTCCTCACATACTCTCTCTTTCGCTCCCTGGCTGCAATTATGCTTGTGTAAACAAAAGAGACCAGAGAGAGGTAAGAGGAATTCCAGTCGGTCCTGTGGGAGCAGTGTAGCTTACACAATCCCAATTACCCAGAATGACACACTAGTACACAGATGATCTACTGGTAACTTCCAACAATTTCTCATAAGTAACATCTGCGTATCCGTTATTAATCGGTGTATATTCTCATTAGAAACTGTGTGTAATCATTTGCGTGTGCTACTATCTCAGTGAAGCGTCATCCAACAGCTGTGTTCAACTTCGCACACTTTTAATAATGAGACACATATGCACACTAACCTGCTCATGGTACTCGATCCCCATACTCAGAGTGTTGATCAGAATGGCGATCATAATCCCACGTCCGAAATACTTGCTGTCCACGATCTTCCTGAACGTGTCACACACCAGCCTCCAGAAGTGGACGACCTTCCCCGCCGTTTTGCCCAGCCTGCACTGCTTCTTTTTGGGCTGACGGCTGTCTCTCCTGTCCCTGAGGTGGAGGTCCTGGGTGAACTCGTACACGCCCTCGCTGTCCGAGTCGCCTTGTGTGTCGATGCCGCCCTCCAATTCGTTGGCCAGGGCCTTGGCGCAGTAGGGGCAGCTCTCGGGGTCCAATGTCAAGGCGGCGGTGTCCATGGTGCTGCTGGTGGTGCTGAGGTCACGAGCCGACAGCTGGCAGGAGAGCTGGGCTGCAGCAGAGCGACAGAGGTCAGATGCTGAAACTTAACAGAGAAAGGAGTCATTATTTTCACCATCTGCACAACCTGAACAGACCTGGCCTTTTGCAGATAAAGCTGGCTGCGAGCTCGGGCACGAGGGATTCATATTCATTAGTACTCTTTCTGTTTCTCACAAAGGAAAAAACAACAACTCTGGACTGTGTTGTAGTTTGAAGCGTAATCACGACAACTCAACCGTAGAAAATGGAACACTTCCAGTTGTGTGTCACTTGATTTACTCCAACACCGAAATTTAAATTAAACACTAACTCGGAGTTAATGAGATACTCTTGTTTTTTTCAAACCCCATTATGCTTTCCAGGTTTTTTTCTTAATGACAGTTGCTCGGCAAAGCAAACCCTATCCAACGCAGCCAACTCAAAAGGAATGGAGCTAATGGAGCTAATTAACCACTTTCAACGTTTGTCTTCATTTGAGCTTGACTGTGCTGTTGGAGTTCATCCCTGTTTGTTTGTGGTGAGTTGTCTACCTGCGGGGTTGTGTGTGTCCACCAGGGTCGATGGCCGTCTCCCCAGGGGCATGGGTGGGATATTGAGGTTGAAGCTGATGTTTGTCAGAGTGCTGGCTGCAACACTTCCTCGTCTGGACTCTGCTAGGGCCCGGGCCTGTAGGGTGGGATAGTTTTTAGGACCTGGCGCAGCGAAAGGAACAGAGTTCCTTTTCATGGCCCTTGATGCAGGAGTGGGGGCCAGGGTGAAGGAGCACGGAATTGGCCCAATGAATGTGGGCGACGGGGTGCTGCGAAGAGTTTCTACGTTGCATACACTGCGCACTGAAGCTGAATCGACAGCACCTGCAGCAGGGTTGGACAAAGTGGCTAAGTTTGAATCAGAAGTGGCTGCTGTCACAGTAGATGGTGGCCCCAAAGCAAGATGTTCGCTGCCAGTTGTTGCAACGAGAGCCCCTCCGTTGTTATTATGAGCTCCAGCTTCCACATCCCTACCCTCCATACAGTGGAGGCTCCCTCCTCCCCTCACGCTGCCATTTCCCAGGTGGTAGTGGTGGTGGTGGTGGTGATGATGGTGCATCATGTGATGAATAGACATGGATCCCTGCCTGGAGGACTTCCTCCTCCTCCGACTACGTTGAGGCTCCGTGGCTAGGGGCGATGCAGCTATGTTGAGCCCAGCGCGGCGAGCCAAGAGCCTGCAGATATGGGCCACTTGTTTGGCCCCCTTGCGGATGATGTGAACCAGGTACTTGAGGAGCTCATCATAGCAAGAGCCTGGTTCGGAGAGGGAGGCCAGAGTGCTGGCGTTAGACAGGAAGCGCACCCGCTGCTCCTTCATCAGCTGGCTCTCCCGCTGCTTGGTCTCGGAGAACTGAGTGGCGATGACCACCAGGCACAGATTGATCATAAAGAATGAGCCAATCTGAGGACAAGGAGGAGCAGATGACATTGTTATTCACCCAAGATAGATACTCTCACACCCGTCCCCCCACTGACCCACTTGTTCAATCACTAGCACACAGCTGGTGGCTCCATAAAGCCGCACTTACAATGATGAGCAGGATGAAGTAGATAAAGTTGTAGAAAGAGTGAGCATCCATCACAAAGTACATGATGTCCACCCAGCCCTCCAGAGTGATCACCTAGAGAGAAACACAGTACAGAGAAGATAAAGGTTAACAATAAATAATCAGACAACACAAAAAAAATAAAGCAAACTGGACAGAATTGAAATACAGATTAAAAAACACCACATTTCACAGTACAGTGTTGCAAATGCCAAGACTCAGCAGAAGACTCATCCTCAACATGTCTCTTATGCGCTTCACTGGGAGAACTCATCTCCAATCTGGCTTCCATCCTCCAAAATTACCCCCTTCAGCTAGAAAGCAATGAATGAACACTCCAACAAAAGGCTTTTCACACGATGTGGAGATAGCAAACAAATGGCGTGGAAAAATGAAACTGCGGTCTGTTGGTGTGGCTGTGGTAACTTGCTAATCCTGTAAGCCCTTTTCCTCTGATACACCAGCCACTGGGGCGATTTGTCTCCATCTTGAATAACAGGCCTGCGCCACCTAAACCGTACTGTATGTGCTGCAGAAACTGTTCATTCCATCTGCTCTTTTGAAATACTACTATTCTGATGAGCTGTCTTACCTGAAAGATGGCAATCCAGGCATAGCAGATGTTGTCAAAGTTGATGGCTCCCTTGAAAGGGTTGAACTGACCAGCAGTGCACTTGGTGTAGTACTGGTTCCAGTTGACACAAGTGGTGTTGTCGGTGCTGTTGTAAAAGTCCATGTCCAGGTTGCACTGCAGGACTCCCTCATATTGCTTAGGCACTGAGTTGCAGTCCCTCATGCCATTGTCCCGGCGCTGAGAGCAGATGAAGGGGTTCTCGTCGTCATTCTCAGTGTGGTAGTATTCAGGTAACTTCTCCGACTTCACAGACAGAGGGCTTTGGGGAGACAGAACAGAGGGAATAGCAAGGATTACTGGTTTGTCTGGGTCATAAGGCTAGATACAGTTCTGGAAGTTCATACTTAGCAAATTAGCCACATATTGATTGGCCTATAACATTCTTATCGAGGTGAAACACTTTCTATCTGCCTGAATTGACACATACAATATCTTACAGACTATTATACACTTGTCTTAAAGTAAGAAGTTGGCCCTGTTCAGCTCTGGTGTGAACATCCGTCCTGAGAAATCCAATCACAAGACAACAGCGTTATATTTGTGTGGTCACACCTGACATTTATATGCATCCCGATTGTGTCTCCTGTGATCATTTGAGATCGGATCTCATGACATGATAATCATGACGATCACTTCATGTTCACGAAGACAAAATAATTATGTTTTTACCCAATGACAATGTTTGCGTGTCTGTGCTATGAAAAAAGATTTTACCAATTTAAGAAAAATATCAGTCATCATGTGATGATCAGTGTTAATACTGGGGCAGTAGCAACAAACAAATCAGCGTATAGACACTGAGAAGTATAAAAATATGTTAAAGCTGTGGCAGGTCAGAGGGCGTCAGCTGAGTAGTTGGTCGTTCATACGTGGACCAAGACATACTTGCCTTCACACAGCTAAAACAATGTAGCCACGTGTCCCAGACCCCCTCTAAATGTGGTTTGAGTGATCGGATCCCAGGACGCATTGAGGAGCCTTTCCGTGCATTCAGACCTGAACTTAGAGCTGACCACTTTCAATGGAATTGCTCAGGACGGATGTTAAAAGCAGGTCTGAACGGAGTCTATGTCACTGTGGTTGAATAGCTGCCGCTGTGGCACCAATTGGTAATTACAGTACACAACAGCAGAATATTAAAACTCAATTGTCCATTATTGTCTAGATTTACTTGACATGATCCCAAGGCTGAACTTATGAGAAAAGACTTGTGTCAGCTGAATATCAGTAGAGCACTTACTTTGATCTTTAATGTTAGATTTAGAACCAAAACTGCTTTTATGTTTATTGAAAGAAAATGGAAAAAAACAGATCTATCTAAAGCTACTGTTCATACCAAGACCAGACTGACTGATTAGGTGCAGGCTGCCTTTGCAGACAGATTGAACCAATCAAGTCGAAATGCTCCCGATTAGATTTTTTCAAACTTTGAGCAGAATTTTACATCGATCAAGTTTGAAGCCCCAAAAAGTCTGCAGGTTTTAATTTCATGCAAAAAGTCCAGCAGCTGATTTCACAGATTAATACTCTTTCAATCCGCAGAAATAATCAGCAGAGCTGTAATCGTGTTGACAAACCTGAGGCCAAATGGCCAGAGAGACCTCTGTGTACTGTATGTGGTGAGAGTTGGATGAATGAGTGTGTACTGTGGACACAACCTTTTGGCTTTCTGCTACAGTGCGCTCATCCATTGGGAATTACTGGTGTGTGTGTGTGTGTGTGTGTGTGTGTGTGTGTGTGTGTGTGTGTGTGTGTGTGTGTGAGAGAGATCAACATCACCTCACACTTACTAATTTCTTCAAATATTCTTAAAAGCTCTCTAATTCAAACGTGGGGATGATCTATACATACACTTAATTTCTGTCCACTCTAATTGGGCCATTTCCCTCAGATTTTCAAAAACTCCAGTTCCTGTGTATCTGTGTCTACATGTGAAACGGAGTGTTTGGGAAACGATGGCATCACAACTTACTCTGCACACACCCACTGTTGCTTTTTTGTAATCAGCATGACAGGTTGACAGGAGAATAGCCTCACTAGCATGCTCACAACGTTCTCTGGTAATTGATGAAGTGTTGCTGTAGTCTTTATTGCCACCTAATGTTTGAGCGTTCGTAATCATTTTTGTGTTCTCGTCTGGACAGAGATATTTTGTAAAAAAAAAGGTTGTATAGGATTTTGTTTAGGGGAAAATATCTGTCAAAAAAAATAAAATACAGACAATAATATAGTGTTTGCATGGACTGTGGTTGCTAACTGGTGCTCTAACATTTCACCAGTCTCATACAGTATTAATGTGAATCCAGCTAACAGCCAAAGGTCGCTACATTGCCAAAGCACTAGAACATGTAGCGGTAATATAATGAAGCAGATATTAAACCAGACTTCAATGACACTCATCTGACACAGAACTCCACTTTTATGAAGTAGCTCTGAAAACGGATGATGATGATGACGAAAAATGTGCTACCTCACCAACGCCAGTATGCATGAATTTAAATTACAGCTGTGAGATGTCATAAATCCTATACAGAGCTATGAAGCCAAGATGAACATGAATAAGTCATGGGTGCCCATATTCCACATACCATGGTCTTTTTTCATTATACCAGGGACTGTCTGTCTCCCATTCATCATTGTGATGGGACACGATAATCACCAACCTCATTGACTCTGGTGCGTGACCTAATTTAGTGTGCAGGGTTAAGGTTTGCTTGATAGTTTTACCTTGACCTCCGTGAAACCTGTTGGCAATCTCAGCTGTTCACCTGAGCTCTATTAGTAAAATAAGACATAAATAGATGGATCCTGTCACCTTGTGCACCCTTGGAGTAAATAAGAATTTGATCAATATAAGTACCTGAAGGATAATACCTTCATACCCTCAATCGAGAACAGAGGCACTTTTTGTGCTCTTTTTTTCTAAGTGATATTGTCACTTCAGATCTGATCTCAGCAGTTACTTTGCCAAATGGTAAATAGTCTTTATATAGTATTTTTTCTAGTGTTGGTGACCACTCAAATTGCTTTTAATGTACAGTTTGAACATTCACACATACATTTATACAATCACCATTGCTAAAGTTTACAATTTTCAATATACAATAATGTTTAAATTGGATGCTTCATAAGTTGCTGCACTGATCAGAGATGGAAAAAATAGCAAAATTGCACTATACAATGACTTGACCTATCTTCATTTTTTACTAAAGTAAAAGATATAAGCAATAGTAGCAACAAAAGGTCCTGAAAGTATCGAAAGCTTATAATGTAGAATGACACTTGTCTGTGTTAAAATTATTAACATTGCTTGAATTCATATGGAGATTATACTTTGATACTTTATATGTTAAATCTACAGCTGTCAAATAAATGTAGTGGAACATAAGGTGGCAAAACACTCAAGGTCGGGGCTTGTGTGTGAATGCGTATCTACATATACAGTATGTTTGTGTGTGTGTGTGTTTATGTATTCTTGTTACTAACTTAAAACGCAATGTCACATATAGACAATATATCAACCCAGAGACTGTGGAACTCACAAGGAGAAGTTGTCCTCCACAAAGCAGCGGTTTCTGAGCAGGCCGGCCCACAGCTGGACGCCCACGATGCCGAATATGAAGAAGACGAAGAAGCAGAGCAGCAGCACATTGCCGAGCATAGGCAGGGTGTCCAGGAGCAGGGTCACCAGGATACGCATACCTGAGGGACAAGGAACAGGGTCAAACAGCTGGACAGCACAGTATGCCAACACACACACACACACACACACAGACAGACAGATACGAGCTTGTCAGGATGAGATGCATATTACTGATTGACTTGAAAATCCAACCTCTTTTAGTACAAGTGGCGGTGCAACAGGTTTTTCAGAGCTGACATGAGAAGTGGCTATTTCATTCGAAAGACTAGTCGATACAAGTACCAATTTAAACACCTCTCAATTTACAGACATTCACGCTGCCTAGTGCAGGGCTATTACAGCACACTTACATGGACAAGTGCACTTGTCAGTAACTTGACCCATTCAAGCAAATCATACACCTGCCAGTCGATGCTATGACACTTTTAATAGTTGACAAAGAAATAATTACAATAAATGGTAATATTAGCCTACCATCCATCACAGTTTGCTGAAAGTAGCCTCTCACTGTTTTATGTTTTGTATGAGTTCAACAGCTTAATGAGGGACATTCATTTTGTCAAAATTAAATTCCATGTCAGTGGGAAGGTTTGTACGTCATTAAAATAATACAATAAATGAATGACATTATTTTCTGTCCCTCTTGTTCCAGTGCCTTGTTTCAAACCTCATTGGCATTGGCTTTTGCTGCTGCAGTTCCACTGGTCTACTACTGGGAAAATTACTCTAATCCTCTGTCATATGGTAATTCTTATTCAAACAGTTATTATTTAATTGTTGTGTGTAGCTTGGGTAAACAGCTTATCCAACATGTTTCCACTTGCAGATACTACTCTCCACTGACATACATGTTTGTAACTAGAGGTATGCCACAACAAATAATTTACTTTAGTCAACCCAGAGACAGCAACACAGGAGGACGCCACACCACATTAATAGCTAAAGCAAAACAAAATGTAGTAACAGAAACATTAACGATGGGAGTGTGGAGGCCTGACCAAAAAGAACATAAAATGAAGAAGATCTGGACCAACCACACAAAGGGTCGTCTGATCCAGAAACTCATCCTCTTGACTACCTGAGTGAAAAACTAACATCAAACAAAAACTGAAAACTGGACTGCCAGACCACCAACTCAAAAGGAAACAAACAACCAAAAAGAACCAATAGAACTTGTGCTAAGATGTCGGAGGCTGCCGCATCTCAACTGGAACAGAGAGAGCGCTCCTCCTCTCCAGCCTCCCTTAAATCCCCCTCCACGTAATCACTTATCACGTACACATGAGAGGTAGAAAATGACAGAGGAAAAGGAGGAGGAGAAAACCACAGGGGGAGAGAGTAACAATGGCACATGACCAGTTAACTAGAGATGGGCTACAGAGGTCTGGAAAACTCACTTCCATTCAACTTATCAAAGCCCAGATAAGAAATTTGAAAGAAATCGAACTTGTTTCCGATCTATCTGACGCCCTCATTTATTCAGCTTTTCTGTAAGTAAAGATAAATACGTCCATTTCCAATGATGTAACTGTCCAACATACTTCCATGTCCCCTTTAAGTTGCATTGCAATACATCCACTTGAGGACAGCATAGAGTGAAGAGTTTCTGACAACAAACAAGGCGACGGTAATATTAATGTACGCATAAAAAAGAGGCTGTTTGTCCCTGTGCACGGGCCATTGTTGAAATTTCTTCCTCGTTTCTTATGATTGTCTCGCTTTAACTATTGGCTACACTGCCCCATGGTTTACTCTGGTGCTGCTCTGTTTCGTCTGTTTCCGTATCCGTAAGCTCTCTGAAGACGTGCACAAATACAGACAAAATGGCCACAGAATACAGACTGAAGGCTCTGAATATTTCCGTATCTATCATAAATGAGCCTTAATGCTGACTCAAGTTAGCCACAAGAGATTCATATTGGACTGTTTGTAGTTACAGTGGAACAATAGTGACGTATCATTTTCATGGAGCAGGGACACACCACAGTAGCGACATATCCCGGAAAAGAGTCAGTGGGGGTGAGACATGGCAGAGGAACACCAGGGGTAATCAGCTACATAACACTATTGAAAGTGGTATACCGCTCAGATTATGTCACTAATAAAATACGATGAGCCAACACTCAATCTAAGCACCACTGCAATGAGCGCTTTGGAGCGAGGTACAGAAAAGCACAAGATACTCCAGTAGTGCACAGTGGTGGCATGTTGTTAAATGAATGTGCTACTGCAGGTGACTGTGTGTAAGTGCATACATATTAAGCAGACCATTGCGGAAGAAGAGTATACGTGGCAACATCCTCCTTGGATGAATAAAGGTTAAAACTATATAATTGGATATGACACAAGAGTCCTGAGTCAAGCGGAAGAGCAGTGATTTGTTAGCAGTGGGCGAGTGTATCAGCAGGACTCCGACAGTTTGCTCTGAATTAACAGCACAGTAAAAAGCCTGGTTTTTCACCTTTCATACAGTACATCACTGATTCTCTCTGCTCTGGACAGTGTTCCCCCAACTTTCTGAGTGACACACACACACTTCCTACCACCCACACACTCCCTCTGCAACATCTGACCATGTCCCTCTGTAGTTGCATCGCAGATTTTATATTCACACATATTTCCTTAATTTCTATCTATCTATCTATCTATCTATCTATCTATCTATCTATCTATCTATCCATCCAGCAATCCATCATCCCTCCAGCAGTAACTTAGACAGGTAGGCATCAATAATGAGGATCATTTTTTTGATCAGGGTTTTTTCTGGCTGGGCCAGCCCCTGTTGGAGCAGAACTTGTCTGCTTAGAGACGGCCTTGGCTGAACAGAGGAGTCACAGGGATACGGGGAAGGTGAAGAGAGAAACAGAGAGACAGAGAGAGGGGATGAAAAAGTAATTTGCTTTCCAAAATTGGAGATTAATTGATGCCTGTTACTGCATCGCACATGCTAATTACTGAGTGAGTCCAATGGGCACACGCCCAGGGGTCAGAGGGGCCCCAAGCCAGAGCCTGTGAAGTGACAGTTACAATGGTTTTCTTTGAAAACTCAAAGATCTCAGTCAAAAGGTAGATCACCATCATGATTTTTTTCTTCTAATCATTTGATCTTAAAGTTAGTTATTTCTGAAACACTTTTTTATCTTTGTACCATTTGTTGAAATCCTCTTCACGTCCCGAAAAGCGAGTGTCTTTGGCCCTCACAGCACCAATGATTTGGACCAAACGTGCTTTTTTCACAAAATCATACATATTTCCAAACATTATTCTAAACAGACAAATTGTGAGGATAGAACGTGTTTTGTTTGATTTTACATGAGGTATCAATTGCAATCCTCTCTGGTTTAGAGTTGTTGCCTCAAATGAAAGACATGTATTTACACGGCATGTTTATAATGCTAAGTAAAATTCTCTCCACATTCCAACACCTTTCATCTGTGCTATGCCATCTGCATGAAGAACCTCTTATATTTGCCAATAGATTGTGGTAGATTCTTTTTTTCTAATGTGGATACACAATGAGGAGACTTTCGGTGTTGGCAGATGGAAAGAAAAGCGGGAGGATTTTGCTGACTTGCTCCGACATGGAAACGAGAAGAAGACAACCAGGAGAGACGGAAGGGAGCTAAAAGGCAGGAGCGGCGCAAAGGTACTGCTGAAAGATTTAAGAATGATTGGCAGTGGGGAGCATCTACGGGATGACATGCATGTTTGGATTGTTTCTTAGCCATCATCTTTGCAAAGGGAAAGATGTGAGTAGGGAGTCCCAGGGAAAGTGACAGTGGTGAAAACAGAAACTATTGAATGGAATCCAAGACTCAGGAAAAACACTGTTTTAAAGTTATACTGTGTAAAAGCTGCCATAATATTCACTGCACACAGCGCTTGGAGTATACTGGCATAATACAATCTAAAGACGGATGGATGACATATCTCACTATCCAGCGATGGAGCCAAAATGTCCTGGATACGAAACGCTGCTGTCTTGCTTATTTGGAGCTAGAGTCTGTCATTTTTCTTTTTGTTGTTGCATCTGTTCTTTGCTTATAAGCAAGTGGCCCTTACTCCAAATCCAGTATTTGCCAGGTCTCTTACTTTAGTATTCAGAGGTTATTGGGGGATGGAACTGCGGGAGCCAGGTCCTGCCGATACACGTGCTCGACCAGTCGTGAGTCAGTCTGAGCTGTCAGTCGTAACTTTTATCCTTTTTTTATCCTTTTTTTTACAGCATCACTAAAGTGAGGATACCAGTTATACCCCTGGCTTAATTAAAAAGTGGCTTGATTGTTAGCAGGCATCTCCCATTAGCTATGTGAAACAGTGGTGGAGAAGCTGTGACCAGTTGCAGCGATGCCTGGTTGCTGTCATGGGGATGCAATGATGTTTTGAACAGAGTAAAGCGGCAAAAAGGGAACTCATTAAAACCATTTTGCACTTTAAACCGTCTTTGAGAAAATATGCATTTTGTGTGTACTCATGACTTTTTAGTTTGATCCATGTCCCATTCCCAAACATAGAGAAAGTGGGGTTTATGACCTATACTGCAGCCAGCCACCAGGTGGTGATTGAGATGCTTTGGCTTCACTTTTGGGGACCAGTCATGTCGTCCATAACTATAATCAATGATACAATCCCAGAGTGCGATAATAAGGGGGATTTTAACAAAGCTTTCTCCTATCTCTCATGATCACACTGTGAAAAATAAATGAAATGCTGTGCAACAGGGCTGTTTACAAGCGAAGGACAGGGAGTTATGTAAAAATGAAACTGTGAGTCACTACCGGTGGCAATTTGTTGCAGCTTGCCCTTCGATAGGACACCCGTTTAACAGAATTGCCTTGAACTCACAGAGAATGAGCACAGTGATACATTCTGCTGCTGTCACAGAGGTGTGGAGGCTCACACACTACGACAGCATCTCTATTCCTCCCTCTCTTTCTTTCTTTCTTTAGTCATTAATGAGCACTGCAAGCACACACACACACACACACACATAAACACAAATCCTTACCTGACCATTAAGGCAAAATGGATACATACACGACACAGAGCGCACATTAAGCAGCAGTTTCCTTCGAGGGATTGCCCTAAGAGCGTAATGTGCTGAGCTGTTAGGATGCCGCTTAGCGCTGCCTGAGTCAGTGACTGCAACTCAGATTTGTGTCTGCTGCAGGACCAGCCACCACTGACTGATTTCATACGCTGCCATTCACAGCAAAGAAGCAGCTGCACAATAACAATTAAATACTAAAAATGCCCATGCCGGTCTTCCCGCCTGTGACAGCTGCACTCATGCAGTGCACACAAACCAATCATCCCCATCATCTTTGCACATTCATCATACCAAGGAGCAGGGTCTGAATTTGACAGTCCTCTGAATCTCCCCTGAAAAAATAGCCGTCACAATCATCCCTGAATTGTAAAATCTTCACATTTTAACCCTTTTGTAAAGTTGGAGTTGAGATTTATTTTTCAATTCATTATCTTTGGTGAAAATGTGTTAAAGTTCACAAAAGAGAGCAATAATGATACTGTAAATTAGGTGTTTAGCGGTGGTGTTAGTTTCAATAATAAACTGAGAGAAACATGTTTAAAATGACTGATTCAAGTTTTCTATTACTTGCTTATACAATGTATAAGCAACAGCAACACCTAGTGAACAGTACATTAGGCAACAACAACAATAACAAACAAGGGTCAGCGGCGGGATGTCTCATTAAGTGCTGCTGTGGCTGCAGGTACTAGGCTTTTGCTGAACAGGGCCCTGTTGCACCTTATCGACCTGAACCTGTGTCCTGATGTCATTGAAGAAGTCAATGTTGATGTCCTGTGGTATTGAGGTTGCGATGCAGGGGTTGTCCTTAAAGTTGAGTTCAGAGAGGTTTAATGTGGGCAGATCTATTATTTTACCAGCAGTGTAGGTTACACATGTTAGTTTTGTTCGGTTTGTGAGAGAGAGCATGTTGAAGAAACAGTAAAGTTAGGTTGGGTGATACGTTTGTATTATGTGTTTGTGGGGAAAACTATAAAATACAAATCCATCGCAAAATCTAAATGGCTTTCTAGGGATAGGTCTGTTTAGGAAAAAAGAGATTTCACTGAGGAGTTTTTCACTCTAAATTAATGGAACAGTTGTAGTGAGACAATGATTAATGAGAATAATATTGTTGAGGTCCCCGGTAGATTTAAAAAACAAACTCATGTTTACCCAAATTACGAGCAATGCATCCTTGAGGCCGACAAACACATTCAATTCATTCTACTACATTTGCAAAGCCCTGCTTTTTTAATGCTTTCTTCCCCGCATTACTTAAATCCATTTGCCCATCGACTTGCCTTTGCTGCCAGATTGATAGTTTTCTTGCTGCATTAATTTCCTTTGAAAAACTGTTGATTCATGGAAAAGCATAGAATCACTGACAAGATTATACATGCGCATCATGTAGTGGCACAATGAGCTCCAAATGAAAATGAGCTCTGATCCATAGCGATAGCAGTGTTGAAGTAAACAGTTTTCAGTTTTCCATCAATCATGTGCTAGAAACATCAACTTGCCCACTCTCGATTAATTCTGGAATTATCTGTATCCTCACATGGAGTTTTTACTTTGGGGTTGTCAGGAAAATCTCCAGAGATTGTCCAGAGGAACTGGCTCGGACATTTGAGTTCTCACATACAGCCCCACCGGATAATTTCATGAGGAATGTCCCTCTATGTCTTGAAGCTGCTCTAGTTTACCTACTGCTGCACAATGGACAGGTCAGCCTTTTGGGAGAACACTGAATGTTATAATAATACATGAGTAAGAGACATGGCAGTCACAGAGAGATCTTGAGATGTGTGGGCGTAAAATATTTGCTGTGGCTGTCTTTTTTTAATTTCCGGGTGGTTAAATCAAGGCATCAAATAAACACAATCACCGGGGAGAGAGCCACATATGAGGTCATCATTCTGTGATGCAAGCAAACCTGAATAATTAGTTTTTCCAAAGAGATAAGAGAATCAAGCCTTTGGGCCTCTCCCCACCCAAAGAGAGTGCATTCCAAGTGATCGACATTTCATATTCAATAACAATCATCTCCTCCTCCGCCTGTGCGCCCTCTCCAACCTCACTGTGGGCGGCTACTCCATTCCAACATGGCTGGCAGGCGCGTGGCTCTGTGTGATTTGGGGAGCCATCTGTTAGGAGGCAGATCAGGTCTGCTTCCTCTGCTCTCCTGTCCAGGTCCAGCCCAACCAGCTTTGTAATCGGTGTACTGTGTACTAATGGGCTCTGTGAGTCGAGGGCCAGCGTACACCCGCGTCTCTTCTGATTTGCTCTGAGTGGATGGATAGTAACTAGCTCTGTGTCAGAGACTCCATACAGAGATGACTTGACGTCCCTGAAATGGAAATGTGCCTTTGCATAAACGAGCCGTGTCACCCGAGGATGAAGCGCACAGAGAGAGATGAAAACTGATGGAGAGAAAAGAGGACAGACAATACATCTGAACTCTGTTGATCTGCTGTTTTATTTGCCTGAGTGAGTTCACCAATTTTTCCGCTCACCAGTTCGTATGAAAGTGATCTACTTATGTGTGCTGACTTATTTATCAACCACGGATAAGTACAGCTTTGTGCTTAAATCGTTTCTTTACTTACTTCTGTTCCAATAGATCTGATTCATCAAGTCTGTTTCTAAAGAATGTGTGTTCATCACACTCACACCAATAAACCCACAAAGAAACACAGGTGCAAGCACAGATCAAGTCATTCCTAAATAATAGGCACACAAACCTTTCACTTTACAAACCCTGAGCATAACTAATAAATTGTCAACTATAAAAGCATTCATTTTCATGTAAAGAAGAGAAAAACTAGGAAATGAATAATGTTTTTATCTTGTAGAACTTTCCACCTGTTACTCTATGTCGGAGATCCAGAAGATCTGTCAATCCTGTTCAGTTGCTTCAGTACTACTGAAGCTGGACTGAATTTCAGATATTCTCCTGAAATTATCCAGAGGGGCTGTATGTGAGTACACAAATGTCCAAGTTTTTTTTAGATTGTGAGTGAAACGGCTTAACAGTCATCCAATAATGGAGCAATGTACTGCTTTGTTTTGTTATACTGAAACTGTCAAACCATGTAAAGATTAAAAAGTCCTTAAACGCCTTCATCTGGTTAAATAAACAACTAAGATGTAAAAGTTCTACCATACAAATTTGACATCTGACAAATTCACAAAGAGGTATGAAACCATTGACAGGCGACAAAATGATTCACACAGATTTATCTTGGTTTGAAAATTGCTCTTAACATTTGGGATAATGCAAAATTACACATTAGTCATTAGTTTAAAACCGATTCCAAGTGATTAAATAACAAAATGTCAAGCTTTAAGAGAACGCCACATCTTAAAACTGTTGATAATGAATTTGGACTGTGAATACAAGTAGTATTTTCTTTTTTCCGTGAGCAACAAAATGTCACTTTTCTGCCAACAGCTGCTGGGGGTGGTCTTGTCATATTGAGATTCGACTAACAAGATCCTTTGTGTTTGGCTCTAAACAGACTGACAAGACTGAAGAGCGAGAATTACTCCGTAACATTCTTTGCATAAATCCTCTGGCAAGCAGCTTCCTCCTCTGATCTTGTTTTAAACTTATTAGCTTTTAATTTTCTTCTGAACTGCTCACAAAACAAGGAGTCCCAGTATCACGCATTAGTCCTCTGGGCTCTCCCTCTTGCCCTTCCATCACAATAAAACAGCAGAAGTCAAGTGGTGATTTTTGTCCTTGCTATAAAACCCTTTCCTAACAGCTTAGAGAAGATAAGCTCTTTAATTGCAGCACTGAGGGTTAGGGAAATAATGTGTTGTAGAAGTAGGAGGGCACGAGCTGGGAGGTGGTGATGTTGTTGTGTTCTTGTCGCCTTTCGGGCTCATCAAGGCGGAAGTACAAAACAGTGTACATGAACCAGGAGCTGCTCAAACACCAACAGGATGAAACACTCTGCATTACTGACGCATGAGTGAACATAACAGCGTGAGCGTGCATGCATTGCAGACCTGTGTGCACAGAAAGTGTGTGAGGAAATATGTGTATGAATGTACATGCTGTTTCTGATAACGGCATGTGCTGAGGCAAAGAATTCTGGACTGCGTCTCATTGAGACAGAGAAGCTTCAGTGTGTGCATCTGTGTGTATCTGTGATAGTCACCTATTGCACGCTGCCTTTGGCTCGTCAATCAACACTGCCTCGCTCAAACATGATTCGCAGCATTGAATGTGTCATCAAGACCCATCGAGTCTGAGACAGAATGTTATTGTTTGTTTCTACTGTGTCTGTTGTTCACTTGTGGGCCTGCAGGGTATCGTGTCACCACTGCCCTCCACCTTGATGCAGCATATTCAGATTCTTCAATTAAGTACAGATGAATCATAGCCTCCTTTATCGCTTTGTGATCCAACAAATGAAGCGTTGGCTTAAGTTCAGCAGGGAAGATCATTTTTTTTTCATTTGTTCCTCTGTAGGTAGATCTCTGCTATTCTCCCTCCATCCCCACTGCTTCAACATGCAGACACGTCAGAACGCTCACTTCCACAGCTCCCTCACCAATGATCTTTGTGGCCACATTCCTTACCAGTCAGTGTCTGGTTGCAATTCTGTCATTCAGTCCTGCAAACCTATCATCATGCAACCCAACATCTCCTCATGACCACCATGACCAAATCAATGTTTCCACCAACCACGTGCTGGCATTACTACACCAGCAGCAGCAGTGTAGTAATGCTCCTCTATTGATATGGACATATGCTTGATAAAGATGCTTCACATTCATGGTGTCTAACAGCCAAGTCTACCATTACTGTATTTTCAAAAAATATTGATATATAAACTCCCAAACAATGTCTTCCTGTTCAATTCAAGCCCCCTGATAAGTAGGAGGAGTAAAAGCAGAACTCTGAGTCCTCTAGCTTGAAATATCTGGTTTAGGTCAATGTGTTGTGTAATGTTTTGGGCTCAGGTTGGCAATTTTATTTAATTTATTAAGAAAGAAATATATCAAAGAAAACGGCCATTGCACTGCATTATCTGGCATTTTAACTGAGTATTTAGTGATATAAAGCTTAATAAGCCATAACTCTGGGTCTGGGTTGGATCGAAAAGTGGATATTAGCGACACAAAGTATGTGCCAGACAGGTTTGGCTCCGAGTTTCACATCAACCTCATGACACAGATGTGAAACGCTAATTGATCAGTGCAGTATCTGTTAATAACGGTAGCAAACGCAGTAACTGTAGTGTTTGTATGTTATGATTCAAATTTACAGTCTCTGAAACCCAAGTCAAAACAGTATGTGTAAAGTCTGTAGAGTTATTCTTTAACGCCAGCTGGCCTTAGCATTAAGGAACTCATTCCTAGTTCTTATTAACACCAGGGGTGGATAACACATTAACGCTTGCCAGGAGGCAAGTAATGAATTGCAAATACAGACTGCAGCTGGCTGCTATGGCCACCAAAGCAGGCACTTTGGCATATGAGCAACCATCATCCTGAGGTCCCTCTCTCTTCCAAAAATAGGTTTGGCTTGAACAAAATTGTGTCTGTTAAATGTGGCACTCGAGCCTCAGGATAGAAGACAAACTTTATTTTTCTTCTCCTTGTATAACATGGCACTTTTACTGCTACAAACAAAAGGCAGAAAAATGATACATCAGCAAGTTAAAGTCGGTATTCTAGGTTTCAGCGCCTCGAGGCCTGAAAATAAAACCCATTAAAGCAGCTCCTCACTTCTATTTGCATATTGTTGCAGCTGAATCAAGGTTAATAAAGTTGCAGTCGCTGACGGTATATTGTAAATGTTGAAGTTTGCAGTTTTATTTAGAAGAAGCACTGTTTACTCTGGGAAGAGAAAATAAGTCTTGGCTTCTCGGTAATTGGGTAAATCTACATTTAGATTTCTTTCTTCTTCAGCTCTGTACTAGACACACAACTACCCATTCAAACTTGTCAAAACAACTTCACCATGTCTGTGATGAGCAGTGTTCAATAAACAAATTTCTCTTTCCTCTTCTGTCATATAGAAAAACATACTGCATTGTGGACACAGGAGTGGCCAGTCGCAGTCTTTAAATATCAAGACCCACACAGAGCAATGTCACTGGTTGTCATGTCAGCTTTGTAGCCAATGACAGGTCCGGTACAAGGTCCCCAGCCGGCCAAACTAGGATGTGAGGGTAATAGCCAATCGGGTGGCAGAGGATGGGCCGTGATGTGATGGTGACACAGTCTGGAATTTTTGGTTTCGTCGGCAGTCGGTGGATGAAGCCTGCAAAATGTATCTGTCACTTCCACTAGCAGGATGGCCTGTGATAGAGCATCAATCACTGTCAGAGGCCAGGACGTGGACACCGGGCCAGGAACAATGTGTTCGTTAATGCAACTCTAAGGGGGTGTGTGTGTGTGTGTGTGTGTGTGTGTGTGTGTGTGTGTGTGTGTGTGTGTGTGTGTGTGTATGTGAGCGAGAGAGAGAGAGAGTTTTGAGATGAGCTCCAGCCTTCTGGTCCAATACAGACTTAAGGTAAGATGTAACAGACAGAGAGAGAGGGGCGCTGGAGACGACAAGGCAGAGGGATGTAAGTACTAACAGTTTATGTATCTGCTGATCCGGGTTCAGATGTCTTACATTTTTGGCAGCAGTGGACAAATATCAACTTGAATCTCAACTGGAAAGTTTACACCACCTTGGACTGATCGTTTGAATCAACCTGCTGACCTGTACACGCACTGATAAGGCATAAGCTGTTTATTCGTATGTGCCTTGGTTGTGTTTAAATTAATATGTACCTGGTATCTGTATTGTGTTGATTTATGATTTAGATCACTACATTGACATCAACAAAAATTACTCCTGTTTTGTCAAAACTAATTTATACATATTTTGTTTCCTCCTATAGATCTTGACATCCTATCAGCATGTATCCATACTGATGAAAGCGTGATGGATTTATGTCTCTTGAGTGGACTGTGCTAGTGGCTATATTACATAGATTGGTTGCTAATTGCATCACAGTGATTGCTGGTGATGTGCCAAGTGGCTCAACCCGTTGAGTGTTCAGCTGTTTTACAACTGAGCTCTGAATGTCACCTAATCACCAGTAAACCGAGGGAAGATGAGGCCCCTCTGCAGGACAAGGCAGCTACAGGGATGAAGGGGTTGAAGAAGTCATTTTCCACCACACCAAATACAATGGGACCCCCCTCCTCACCACGTCCCTAAAATCTACCCAATGACATTTCCTCCCACGGGGCCAGAACCACACCAAATCATGCACACATTAATGGCACCATTAGTCTTGTGATTAGGCTGAGCAATGGCTGGATGTCTAATGAGCGAGTCAGTGTGTGCGTGACTCGGCTGCTGGAGTGTGTGGATGAGCGGCCTAATGAGGATCAGCAGACCCCTGTGATGGTCTTGATTGACAAGAGGTTGAGATTACGGATTAAGTTTGGGAGTGTCCTTGGTAGAAGGATGGGAGAGAAGGATGGGGTAAACACCTGCATTAACACACAAACACACACACGCTCGCACACAAGTGCTGATCATTGCTTGCTTGGCCTGCAATCTCCTCAATTGAGAAGCTAATGACATAATTATGGTCTGCATTTCACTGTAAGCATTGCAGTGGGTGGACTCAAATAAGGATGGACGCACTGAGTGGACTGTTGGGCGGGTACAAAAACTCTTGTGATTTATTTAAACATTAATGTGCACGCTGGAAATTCAAGCTGTGCTGATTACACTTTAATGGAGATTGATGTTAGAAAAGGGGAGAAGAGTATGGAACTGTTGGGGGGGGTTAGGAAAATGTGTGTGTTTGTGTGTGTATGTATTATGGATGACGGATGCATTAAGCATCTCAGGGATTTGTGTGTTTGGATCGTGATGAACCAGCGGGGTGGTCTGTGTGTGTGTGATTGTAGCTATGAACTACAGTCCTTTAATAAAAGGCGGTCATTTGGAAAATTGCATATAAATCTGAGTGTGTGGCTGGGGAAAGCCAAAACACAGAGACAGTCAGACAGCAAATGTGGATCAGCTTGTTCCTGACCTACATTCCACAACTGTGTGGGAATTCAGTCCACCAGCATGATCACAAATTATAGCAAGTTACTATGACAGAGGAATGGAAGTCACCTAAATTTAGAATAGGTAAAGCTTTGCAGCTGATATCTTCTGCTACTCAGCCTGAGTAAACGTGATAAGCTCGTCAATACTTGGTCATTGTGATAAGGTAATATGATTTTTTAAGCAAAGATTATTGTACAGTGACTTGTTTTACTTTCAGCCTGTGCCTATTTGGGCTCTTTCTCTTTATGGGGTTCAATGCCTGCGTTATCTATCCATCCATCCATCCATCAATTCATCATCTTCCGCTTAACCAGGCTCATGTTGCGGAGGTGGCCGGCCAAGTAGGGTATCCCAGATGTCCCTATCCCCTGCTTCCAGCCCCCTCCGGATGACTCACCCTATCTCGAAGACTGAGCGCAGCAACCCATTGCAGAAAACTCATTTCGGCCTGGCTTGTTTTTGCGAACTCGTTCTTTCGAATACACATGTACAGATTATTTTTGGACCAGCACATTAGAGCAGTCAAAAAATATGATAAAACCAGCAAACAATGTAAAAGAGGTGGTCATATTCTGTCTAGCTTAGAACATGATGTCCTTCAAAGCTGTGGACAACGTGGGCTTTAAGCCTCTGATGAAAACTTAAGATGCAGGGTATGATCTGCAATGTATTACATAATTGATGCAAAGTACACATTCAGATTTTTTTAAATCACAGTGCGATTTTTTGGAAGATAGCACACCACTAATTCCAATGGTTTATATCTATGGCCAACCTAAAAGTTAAACACAGTCTGGCTTTAGTTTCAGATCAAAAGACGTGTGTTTGGCTCCAGAGGAAGCCAAAAGTGTTGTGATATTAGAGGACAATGTGTTCCCAGATCCTGAGGCTGGTTAGAGAGCTGCAGCAAGAAGGGGCCAGTACGTCTGCACTCACTTGGCACTCGGTTGATGGCTCTCAGTGGTCTCAGCACACGAACCGTCCTCACTGCTGAAAAACTGACGCTCTGCAAGTTGAGGGAGTACTCCAACATCCTGGAGAGAGAGAGAGAGAGAGAAGGAAAACATGTGTAAACACAACTCATTCGATTCTTTCATTATGCACACAGCGCACACAGCAGAACCTGCTTAATCATCTGGGATTAGAAACACAAAGGCAATATCATGTACCTAATTATATATCATATGTATTACATGCTCTGACTCCCTTTCTGGGTAAGTGGTAATTAATCCTCTGAAGTCCCGGATTTACATTCTTTGTGTTCTGACAAACAGTATGCTTTCATTCCAAAGCTAACTGAACTACAGGTCCAGAGAGTTGGAGAAACGACACACACACACACACAGACAGACACACACACAACCACAGACACAGACACAGACACAGACACACACTGTACCTCTACCTTAGTGAGGACACTCATTGGCATCATGCATTCCATCGCCCCCCCCCCCCCCCCCCCCCCCCCCCCCCCCCCCCCCCCCCCCCCCCCGTAACCTTAGCCATGACCAATTCATGGCTCACCGTTACCTGACCGCAATTCACATCTTATCCATAACCTTAAACAGGACCTCAGAAAGGATTTTGCCTCATTTGGGCCAAGCTCAGGTTCCCATGAGGTCTACTAGTCCTATGGAGGTAATAGAAATGAGTACACACACACCCACAAACACACACACAGAAGGATCTGCATGTGCTTGTATGCAGAGCACATGCAGATCCTTCTGTGTGTGTGTGTGTGTCTGTTTGGCAAACATGCCTAATATTCACATGTGCCCTTCCTTCACCACCCTTCAAAGAAGCAAACGGCTTATGTGCCTCCACTTTTAAACGTCAAGAGCGGGCGAATCACTCTTCACCGAGAGGAGGACTGGCTTCCACAGTACATAAAAGAGAAGCATCGGAGCAGTGTGCCTCGTAACCTTGAGACGGCAAAGTCTTAACAGGCTCTCCAGCAGCTCTTTGGAGACTCTCTCAGGCTGTGATGGGAGGTTAGAAGGACAGCGCTTAGAGAGCGAGACTGTGGAATGCTTGAAAAAAAAACGTTTCTCTTGTTTCTTGATCAGTGTTTATCATCATCTCCTCTCACACTGGCTCTCTCTCCTTTGTGTGTGTGTGCGCGTTTGTGTGTGTGGAGCAGATGCTGAGCACATGTGCAGGGGCGTGCAGATGAAGGAATTCCCTCCTCGCACCGACTCCAAGTGTGTCTGTCTGACAAATTCGCAACACATGTTTGACAGTGTATGTGTGTTTGTGTGTGGACCAGCCTATTGGTCACCTTAAGTGCAAGAAACTCCTTTAAGGAATGTACAAACGTGCGAGTGGTTCCCTTTAAAACTTAAGGGTGTCCCAATACAGTATGAACACTTTCAGGTTTACTACACCAAAGCTGTACTGAAACAGGCAAACACATTCTATCTCTTACACACACAGATACACAGATACACACACACACACACACACACAGAAAGTGCTGACAAATGGCCTGCAGGCCAGAGCGAGAGGGTAAATGGGTAAACAGTTAACAGAACAGCACAGAGATGCCGCCTCATCACCAGTAGAGAGAGCTAACAGTAACATCCAATCCCAAGGAGCTGTGCAAAGGCTATCATGGACATTCAGGTCAAAATGAATGAAAACAAATAACTTATATCAACTAATTACTCCAGTAAACGTGCTAAGTCCCAACAAGAGTATGAAAGGAAGTAAATAAAGGTCAATTTCCAAGGAAGAGAAAACCAAACAGTTGCATTAACAGGGAAGGTTTTGAGGATTACTAAAGCTAATCTCTAAAGCTCAGGATATCTCTCTTACAGCTATTGCAGTCAGTCTTTGGCAATGATAAATGACTTTTAATTCACTATTGCTTCAGTTCAAGCAACCACAGAAAGAAGAAATCATTTACCAATCAATGATAATTAATGGTTATTTCAAAGATTTATAGCAACATTTATTAGGTGATTCATTAATAATTCAAGCACAGAAAAATCAATCTTATTAATTAACTAATTTGAAAACCATTAAATCTTTTCAGTTCCAAGCTATCCCATGATTCCAGTGTCTTGGCACTAGAGATCTGCAGCTTTTATCTGTTATGTATGTTATTGTAAAGGAAATACTTTCAGCTTTTAGACTGCTGATCAGACAAAACAAGATTCCTAAAGATTTGCGCTTGAGCCTCAGGAAGTACTCACGAACCATTTTCTACCCTTTTGAATGGGGGACGTCAGAAACATGAACATGAAAATGCGACCAGCCACTCTTACAGGATAAGCGGTATAGATTAATGGATGGAATGGACATTTGTATAGCACAATCAATCAAGATACAAGGTGTTAAAATGTGAGTTTTAGCAGGTTGGCACATTGTGTTACAATAATATGAAGTCAGACTAGCTGTTTACATCTGTTTCAATTTTCTTGTGCCATGCCAAGCTAAACTATCTCTATAGTCTTATATTCACCATATAAATGTGAGCCATCTCTCTGCAAGAACCTGAAGAAGTGCATTTCACAAAACGTTGAACTGCTGTGTTATCTGCTTATAGCACGTGCTACTGCTAACAACTTCTATGATGTCACTGCTGATTAGTTAGAACAACATGAGAAACCTTTGAAAAATATCAGCAGAAGATAAAGGCTACAATAAATGTCAGTTTCAGTGCTGAGCAGTAGAGTCTCTATGGGGAATTTATGGTAACTTTGTTTGGATTCCAATGGGAAATCACATGTTTGAGTGCCCCAAACACGCTATAGCTCCCCAGAGTAATACAATACAAATATTAGGGTAATTGTTCATCGGACAGAGTCGCATAAACAATCTCAAAAGCGGATGATGAATGATGTCTGTTGAAAAATAGTCCATGCAAAAACACTTGCTGCCCCTGATGAGAGCCAGATGAAGTTCGGTGCGCTGAGTGAAAACTGACCCATCTCGCCTCATCTGGAATGAAGAAACAGCCGAGGAGAAATGGAGTGTATCAAACAAACGCTGGAAACGACAGGAAGTCGTGCGCTGTTTTCGTCAGAGTCCGTGCCAGTGCTGATGATGCTGATACGGGTAAGGGCAGTGGGAGGAGGACGGAGAAATGAGAAGCAGAAGAGGACTGGGGGAGGCCCAACCTTAGGGAGAGTTTGCGTGAGGAGAATTCCCAAACTAAAGCACTCAAAGCAGATCTACACATGGGGACAGAGTCCAGGATGAAAAACACTTTTTACATCTTGTCATACACACTCAGATGTGATACACGTGAACATCCTGATATGGAAAGATCCTTACAAGGACAAACCCGCAAAAGAATGTAATAATATTCATTTAAGTCAAGCAATAAAAAGCACTCAGAAATATACAGCTTACACAAAACCACACACACAAGCGCAAACACACACATTCTTCTGGGCATGTAGACGGCTTGTTTCTTAGCTCGTCCTCTGTTATCTCAGAGGGTGAATGTGTGGGTTCACGCCAAGCAGCCAAGGACATGATGAATGGTATACATTCACAATTCCAGCCAAACTACCCTCCAAAACAAAGGCAACTGTAGCTTGGAACACCTTGAGCACACACACACACACACACACACACACACACACACACACACACACACACACACACACACACACACACACACACACACACACACACACACACACACACACACACACACACACACACACACACACACACACACACACGACATAATGCCAAAAAGTAAAACTACATCTCAGTAATGTAGGACAGTGTCCAACACTTGACCCTGTCCAGCCCACGTCTAATGCTAACCTTTGCCTTTCTGCTTGTATCTATCTGTGTGTCCATCTTGTGTCCCTCTTAGTCACTCCACCCATCCGTCTTCCTGCAGCCACTGCACAGTTATAATGTTGACTGTGGCTGCCAGTTCCATATCTGACAACAGGATAAGGAGCAAGCGATAAGCGCTAAATCTTGCTAAAAACAATGGTTAGAGAGCATTTAAAGGAATCTCACTGGTGTATATTCTGTCATCATTTCCCTGGCTGGGTCTTGCATTTGACTATTTTCATGCAAATCATGATGGATGGACTGAGGAAAGCAGAATGGATACGACAAATTCTGTCTCGATCTGAGGCCGGGGTGTTTGTTTTATCAGTGGCTGAATTAAATAACGCAGGCAATATATTTGCTGAATAACTGATAAGATGAGCATTGAGCTTGGCTGCACAGTACACTGACAAATGGCTTTGGGACTCTCAAATCAATGTCTTAAAAATATACTTTTTTCCATTACATTTTTTTTTTCGAAAGCTGCATTTGTTCTTTGGTATTTATATTATTGGTAAATGTGTGCAATGAGAAATGTTTCATGGTGATAAATCCACCTTAGTCTGTGTCCTTCAACTATTCAAAGACTTGCAGTTCATTTTAGTTTGGTTTTCTGTCCTGCAACTCCATCCATTATCTATACAGCTTATCCTCTGGAGGGTTGTGGAGGGGGGGCTGGAGTCAACCCAGTTGACACAGGCCGCCAACCCTGGACAGGTCCACATTAAACATTTGCACAGACAAAACAATTACACTCTGGCGTCAAAGCATTTATTCGTGACCTATTGAGTTTTATGCTTAAATAGTACTTTCTACCACGAAATACTCAATCAGTATTAGGTTATGCATTATTATCATGTCAGAGCTGAATTCAGTTTTATTCTAACACCACCTGATTGTTCCACAGTCGACAGGCCACTTGATCCCACTGTCTTCACCAAATTAGGTAATGACTTAGTGATTGTTGCTAAATCATATTCTGTCCTATCATTCTATTGATCTCCACATCAGTGATGGACAAACTGTGGGGGGAGGGGGGGTTCACACCCGGATGTGAAACCCCACTTTATAAGATTATTTGCTATTATCTACATGGACAAAAGTCTGATAATATTCATTTCAGTGCATGTGGTATCATTACTGAGACGTGGAGCGAGGGGACAGATCACAGAGGAGACAGATGGAGTGTTTTCATGCTGAATCAGATTGAAACCCTTTCATCAGCAACACGTCCTGTCATCCACCCACTCTGCTGCTTATCTGACCCAAATGTTAACCAACTTGTTCTTCACAGTCATGCTTGATTATTGAATATCTGTCTTTCTCCTGCAACAGTCAGATACTGTGAGGGAATTCTCATTTTCCCTGCGCCAGAAACACAAACATGTCATACGTCTTATAAACAAAACTGCACTCAGATAAGCCCACAAACACTCGACCAAACAAGACATCTTACTACAACATGCCATTGTTGCATCCTCTTTCTCTGTCTGTCTATTGGGCAATGAGGTACAGTTTACTTTAAAAAAAAGACTAATAAAAGCAGTTGATATTTAATAACTGTAGTAAAAATCTATGCTTACTATCATTACCTCCAGGAAGTAATTATTCTGAAGCTGTGGCAAGTTATGTCTACAAAAATCCTTGCAAAAGTTGACAGCCGCTGTGTCTTCCCTGCATATGATTTATTCTTTTCAAACCAATTGTTAAAAGGTCAAACAAAATCAAACTCAACAAACCAGTTTTCTTGTGAATTTGATTCTGCCTGAGGGACTTTCTTTTTCAGTCCTCAACAAATTTACAAGCATGTTTTATTTGAAAGCTGCAGAGCTTGGTATCCCGCTGATACCTTGGCCACTTGCAATCAATCATAATGGGCTTTAAAGGGGAACTTCACTGATTTTACACATCAGAGTCTGTTTGCGAGGATCGGGGGGCACTACTGCAAGTGTGAGAAAAGCTGTTGATAAAAATAAAAAACTAGTTGATGTCAGCTGAATCAGCGTCAGCGAGAGTACAAACACTGTAAAAAACTACACATGGCCATTAGGATTGTCTTGATTCACGCATTGTGACTTCGTTTCTAGAGAATCAACAATCCCTGCAGTTGTAGCACATCCTTTGCTTGGTCAGTAAAATTTAAATGATTGACGGAGCTTGTTTTTACCATGGAAAAGTTTACCACAACGAAAATCATGTGGAATATGATTGCGTCATTCAGTGACATTACACCAGGTTACTATACACTATACAGGTATAAAACACTATATACACACTACAAGATACAAACTACAACATATTGTAACACTATATTAACAAAAAGGTAGAAATCCAGAAGAAGCGAGCTTGAAGTCTTTGGAAAGGGATCATTCGCAATGATTTATGGGATGGGCAGTTCCTTCACTCTTAAATTAATTGTGTACACAGCATTTTCCAATATTTATTTTTGCTCCGTATCAAATGTTTTATAGTCATGAATCATCTTGAAACCGGCCAGCTTGGTTCCAGTCTTAAAACTCTTTTAATAGGGATTTTCTGAAACATCAATGGAGTAAAATGAACCTCAGAAGCCTTTCTTAAAGTGGTCACTGTTATGTTCCAGTGCCACTTGAACTGGGTTCTACAGTAACTGGCAGTAGTTTGTTCTGGGTTGTGTCTTCTGGCTAACACAAAGGCTGTTCTGTCTTTAAAATGTGTCCTTAAGGTGCCGATATATATTCCATCAGAAGTGCTTGTTTGACGGTCATATAGCCTCCACCCATTCCTTCCCAATGTCGGAGTTTGGAGGTAGGGGCCAGGTGCATGTAGGTGAGAAAGTAAGCAGGGCTTAAGCTCTTTTATCTCTCTTCCCAGCATCTCTTCCCCCCCCCCCCCCCCTCGCTCACTCCCATGAGACCCCACTACCTCCACCACCACCAACCACCCCTGACTAATAATCCATGGCTGATCTGCTCACCCACTTGCAGCACAGAGATAATCCAGCTAATGGAAAAGAGCCCAGGTGGATAAGGACAGCCAGGACAAGCACAGCTCTGGTGCCGTTAACTGTGAACTCACAGAGAGCTGGGAGCGGACAGTTTGTTTAATGGCCATCATTGTTCATGGATGCTGTATCCTGTCTGTGTCCCCTCTGTCTGGACGGCAACAACAAAATCTAACTCTCTCTTTTGCTGACCCTGCTTTTAAATTAAAGGAATCGTTGGTCATTCAAATAAACTGCCTGTTTTCTGTCCAAAAAGTAATAACAAAAATAACCTATACAGAACAGAGATGTGAGTAAATGTGTGTAATGTAAAAGTGGTTTGAGTGGGAGATACGTATCACATTGCCTGACTGGCGTTTGCCAAGAAATCATTCGAGCACAGATACAACTCCACTTAAAGCCCAAAATAGTAAACTTAAATTTGATGTTTATGTGTGGGTTATGTTGTGTCTTTATGCTTTGCTTACGCCAACTAACGTATGGGATGCGTTAAAGCTTGACTGTTGGCATGCCCAACGCTTGGTGCTGGCAAAATCGACATAACGACGTCAATCGGTTTCATGCTCAGGACAAACATAACCGGCTTTCGTGCTAACATGCAATGCTAGCTGTCAATTCAACGCTAAAGAGACGTAAACGGAGTTAAATCCACAACTTGATCTCCAGCTCATTTTGACGGTTGATGTGATGTAGGAGTTATATTTGCATCAACGTGATTTGATTGGCTAGCACATACCCTTGAGATTAAACACAATTTGATTGGCTGGTGCCTGCGCTGCCGCTTCAAAAGCAAACTCGTTCAAACTGAATGAGCGGTGTTATCGTTATCGCGAGTGCTGTATTAGCTAATGATGTGTTAACTCCAGCAGTATGTTGCAATAAAGATTGTTTCAATAACTGCTTGGCTATAACTTAATTTCACTGTTAACTGTCAACTTTGGCTACATTCACAATAGTACATTTTAGTTTTGAAATGTATCACTGGTGCCATGTTTACACCTATGAATGTAGATTACTTCTAATAGAGTTATAATGCTCATATGTACAGATATGGTCTTTTTTTTTTATCTGTTTAAAAACTGAAACATATTAGTATCCTTGGTTTGGTTACACCACCTGAATAAACTTTAACCTCAAGCCCTTCTAACACTTTGTCTCTCTCTCTCCCATCCTCTTCAAATCTTTACTAACATCGCTTCTTCTCCTCCATCCTCACACTTTTTTCCTTCAGTTGTCCCCTAAACTGGGCTGGATCTTCTCCAAACACTCATCAATAAATCTAGAAAAGAGATGACGCTCAGGATTAGGTTCAGGCTCCTCTCTCACTTTCTTCAGTGACACTCAATCCAATCAAATGTGCTGAATATTTAAAGCCTGTTTAAAGTTCTAAGCTTGTATTTAAAAAAATCAATGCATCACGGTAATGATGATACATTGATACATTCATGTAATTGCCTTGCATGCCTGGGATCATGGTCAGGATAATGGATACACTATATAGTTTATGCCTTGTTTGAGACTGTTCTAATATTCAAGATTTATGACCACACTTCCTGCAAATGTTTCCTTTCTTTAAGACCGTTTAAAAGGACAAATATATTGGAAGACCCTGGTAGCAGTGTAGCCTCATCTACACTACTATAATTAAGTAGAACGTACAAATGCCATTGAACATCCATTCACAGATTGAAGAAAGAAAGAGAACACAATCAGGAAAACTGGCAAATAACCTAAACAATACATTAAATATCTGACCTTTATCTGCCATCTCTGTATATACTGTGTATGCCAGGTCTGAAGTACGTGAGGTGCCTGAGGTGTCTGCATATATTGACTTCCCTTGAAGCACTTATTATAAAAATATATATTGTCAGTCATGACAGTCGTAGGTCTCCTGGGGATGAATCCTTCTGATGAGCTTTGACAATCTTGTCACTTTTCATCAGATCCTCTTAAACTTTACTTTTACTTAAACAGTATTTTGGTAAATAACCAAATACGTCAGCCTTAGCTCCACGTTGTGTTTAGTGCATCCCCATGCTATCAAAGATTAGCAGGCTAACAAACTAAACTTAACTAAACTGTAATTTCGAACAAGGTATGCGTACACCTTACAACATGCTGGTGTTAGCATTTGTTTAAATCACCATTAAACCTAGGTGCAGCCTCATAGAGATGCTAGTATGGCCGCAGACTCAGATCTATTACTTTTCTTTGAATTCCTTGTAAAATTATTGAATAATTGTATGTCTTCTGGCCTCTAAAGATTCTTCAAATAAAAAAAGGGCAGTGTAGCCAATAGTTCAGGCAAACGACCATAAGACATGAGGATTTCAACAATGGTGAAACGTTTTGATAAATGACTTAAAGGGTTGGCAAAAAAAACTACAGGGGCAACCATGCCAACGTAAAGGAAGCAGGGAAGTGTGGGCAGTGATGGTTAAATTGTTTGGAACGGATATATCTCTTCATATGTAAAGGCAACATAAATGAGCCATAAGACAACATGTCTAAAAGGCTAACAGATGCAAAAAGCTTTCATTTCTTAAACCACTGATTAATTCTACTGTTAGACGTATAATAAGGGATACAGTGTACAGTGGGTAGTGAATGAAGGCCTGTATTATGGCATGACTGCATGTATTGAATGACTGCCACTGTATAATTTCAGCAATTATAACCGCTCGTCATGATATATAAGAATTCATCACAAAATTCTGAACAAATATTTACATAGGATATTGTTTCTTGGATAAACTGATTTTTAGACTCAGAGCTGGTTTATTGATAACCTACTTTAAATGACCTATTTCAACATGTTTCATGGACTCAAAGCAAAACTGGCCGATACAAACAAAATGAGTATTTTCATCTGTGGTGTCTGTCCTCAAATATCAGACCAGATTAAATATTGAGGGAGTCCAATGAAGCAATCGACCCAACAGTCTCTGGTTCTCTTCCTCTGTCTTTGTCTGCCTTTTTCTGTCAATCCGTCACCCTTCCTCCTACTCCGTACTCACTCCTTCTTTTTCCTCCTCAATTATTCTTTCTGTCTCTCGTCAGGAGGAATCCAGCCACAAAGAGAGAGCAGAGGCGGATCGATGTATGAGGGATAGGATCCCCTGTCTGCTACAGCAAGCCAGCACAGTTTGCTGTTTAGACTCCCTCAGCTATTGACTGGGGCTCCACTGCACCGATCAATAAATAAATACATAAATAAATGAAAACACTCTCTTAACAAGTCAGTCAATCTAGACCTGAGTCTTAAAATGTAATTGAGTTTACTTACCCCAGGGTACAGGCAGCTATTTTTCCCTGATATGACCAAAATAATCAGATTTATTACGCCTTTTAATTTGAAAATCTCCATGCCAAAATGAATACATTGGAAATACAATTTTAGTAAGTCTGTTCACTGTCAAGATTGCATAAAAAGGTCAAAAGTACACACTGCTTTATTTTATTGATTCTTCTTGAACCACTGATCTATTCCATTGTATGTATAGTGCTCTATGGTATCGATATAACATGGATGTTTTAACACGAGTCATCAGTCATCAAGTAGCCTGACTAAGGATACATTCATACTAACACGTTTTTTTGGAAAACAGTGTTTTCAAACTAAAATGATCTCTGTCCACACGTGTTTTAACTCCGTATCAGTTGTAATCCCTACTAACTGACCTAGAAATGAATATCACATGAACACTCTCGTATACAGGGCATGCGTGTGGGGGTGTAACAGTAAGGCGTAAGCTGGCAGTTGAAGTGGCAGTTGTATCATTGTAAAATGCAAAAATTGAACTGCACAGCAGCTGTTAGCAAGACAGAAGGGTAATTAGGCTAATGCCGGTTGATAAGAGCTATGATAAGAGCCTGATGAATCAGCAAAGGCTACTGCATTACTGAAAAGACCCAATCAGCAAGCAGTTGTGTCTACCTCAAGGTTTCCAAACATCTCTGTTACTGTAACATTTCCAAACTTCTCCGTTTTAGCAGCTCTCAAACTCCAAGCCAGGCGATTCCACAGTAGAGTCAGTGTGTGTCATCAGCTTTTTCACCTCTCACACACATGCAGCTAAAGACTAACAAATGTGAGTCGATAGATGAGAAAGAACTAAAAAAATCATGGGGTGAACCACATCAGGCACATCAGAAAATCAGGCAAATGGGTCTTGCCTGTGAGGGCATTTCAGATGATGCAATTGCGAAATGATTTGAGAGTTAAACACTATTGTGAAATGATAAATTTAATTTATCAAGTGGGAGTTTCAGCTTTCCCCAGAAAACGTTCTTATCTACTGATTTTCTCTTTATCATGCGAGTCTAGCAAAGCATCCCTCCTTCCTCCTCCCACCATTCATTTGGCAGAAAAATCCCTACTTGCACATTTCACTAGTCTATCTCTTTCTCCACACTCCACCTGTTTCGTACAGGCATCCCTCCATCATGTCTTTCTGTCTGGCTCCTGACAGAGAGGTGATTAGGATGGGAGACCTGCTGAAAAAGCAGCTTAGCTGTAATTATCGTCTTGGAAGGAAACAAACTGTTCATCAGAGCCTTCCTCCGCACACTTAACCACTGTTGCCAGGATGTATCAAATGCTCGACAACCAGCCGTTACCAAGGTTACCATTGTCTACGTGTGGCTGGGGGCTCTCTGTACAGATGAGTTTTTTTGTTCTTTTTAATTTGTTCAAAAATGGCAACATGGTGTAACCCATGACACATAGACTTTATTTCCTGTGCCATGTTTTCTGTCACGCTCCATATTGTTCATGCACTGATACACACACACTCCGCCTTTTCCATAAATTAATTTTGCGACATTTCTACAGAGTGGAGAGTGACAGGGGAAATATGGTGAGGGGAAAGTAAGGAGGATGTAATAATAGTCCCTGGCTTACTCCATCTGAAGATATCACAGTTGCATGGTACACACACTGCTGGTCGTAAAAAACAGCTACAACGGTACAGAACTTTCCATTAATGTTACACTCTGAAGTCAAGCATGTAATATCGATATTGCTTTATTCCATATATCTTCACCTGGGGTCGGAACCCTCTGACACACGTGCAAGACATTTTCAGTTGCACATGACAAAGCGGATATTGCACTACACAATGACAAATGTGATCACCTTTCTAGATATGAAATTAGTGTGGTCCCGTAAGTATGACTTCCAAAATCAGGTTGGTGATAAAAAAGGAGGCTGGATTAATGGTGAAAATAATAGTTTAACCAAATCATAAATGATGTATATAGGGATGTAGGATTCATCAATTTGCATGAGCGCTCTCGCATTAAAGTTAATGATACAATTACCTCCATTAAAAAGGTGTACACTAGATACAATTTGAGCAGAACTCAGCATCAGTTGTAATGTCTTTTCATTAGTAAAAGTATTTATGTGTACATATTAATACATGTGAAATGCATTTTTCACTATTCTCAGACATTTAAAACAAATTATAAATCATAATATGTTGGCAGATGAATCCATAATTAAAGCAACCATTACTTGCATTCTATGAAACATACTGCAACCAACTACTGTCAGAATTAACTAATTTCTTAGATACAAACTAAAAAAGCTGCATGTAAGGCCTGATTCACATGCACAGTATGTCCTCTTCTGCACTGTTGCAATTACCCAGTTTCCCCCCACAGATATATAATAGTTTCATCTGTATGCAGCTACATACAATGTCTCTTACATTTTAACATCCTCTAATTAGACTTCTCCTAATTCAATAGATTAAGGCCTGAATACCAGACATTAAGGTATTTCCCCTCTAGTCCCTTCTGGTGGAAGGAGCTTTTACTGTGTATGATTCAGAGAGAAGAACAGAGAAGGGAAGTAAAGGAATGAAATGAATGACAGCTCAGGGTTTCCCCCACAGAGAAGACCAAGGCGGCAGCCTCTATAGAAAACAGGTGCTGCTAACAGTAAACCCATATGATATGCTTCACAGGTGTATGACCGCAAAAGAAGTAGGTGAAGTGTAACATCTCTGCTGCTGAAGGACACACACACACACACACATGCAGAAGGAAATGTGTCCTCTTCCCACTGATGGACAACAGAAGCTGTGGCAGAAGGACGGCATTAAAAACCAGCAGGGGATGTAGTGTGATGAAAATGTCAGATCAAAACCAGCAGGCTATGTTCTGTAACATGTTTAATCAAATTACTGTGTGTGTTTGCGTGTGTGTTTGTGTTTATTGATTTATATGTGCAGAACAAGTTCAAATTAAAAAAGACAAACTCCAAATTTGCATTAATTCATCTTAAAATCTGATCTTGCTCTCTCACACTGTTCTGACAGATTTGTAGCACTGGAAACTTCCTACCAATTTCTAGTTCAAAGGCTTTTACAGGACATTTAGGGTAAATGTCTTTAATGACAACCCCTGCAGCTTGTTGGAAGCTAGTGACACAATTACATTTACAAGCTTGAAAATCTATTACACTCTGGATTCTCTTTGTTCGTGACTCTGACCGCGCACTCCTAAGCCCTGACTTGCACATTACTGCTGAAATTTGTTGCATGTGTGTGATGTGAGTGTCTATCGTGCCTTGTGCGAGCCTCCAGTGTTTATGCATGGTTATGCTTGGCCACCTGTGAGTTTGTGCATGTGTTATTGTGTGTGTAATTGCATAACTCACCCAGCCAGTACAATGAAGAAGTCCAAGCGGTTCCATGTGTCACCAAGGTAACAATTCTTGCCAAAAATCCCCAGAGCCACCATCTTGATCACCATCTCAACGGCGAAGAACGCAAAGATGAAGTCGTCAAAATCCTGCAGAGTGATTAAAACAGAAAAGACAAGGGATGCGAAGGATGAAGTTTGCTGTCGAAAGTCTAAAACCACTAACTTCTACCATTCCATAACAGTTATATTATTAATACAAATTCTGCTATCTTCATCTTCCAAACTGCATTGTCTTACATAAAAATACTTTTTCTTCAGGACCTGAATGTAAAAAGACTGAACATTAAAAAGAAAGAGCAAGGTACAGCTGGTACTCAGCAGGACATTTTACAGTTGAACAAGCTCAAGAGGCTACAGCCATGCTAGCAGCACTGTGAAGCTATACTTTGGCTTCACAGTGCAATGAGCTTAAATCTAACATGCTCACAAGGAGAATGCTAACACCCTGATGTTTAGCAGGTATGATGATTACCATGGTCACCATCTCAGATTAGCATTTGATAACTTTTGCTATTTGAACAAAATAAAATGTTTAACCTGCTGGTGATGAACAGCTTCATTTATATTAGGTTTCATTAATATTAAATGAACAAATTTAAAAAATGAATGAATACAGTTCTTCCTCTGGGGAGGATTAGTCACATTATATACATAGCTATATACATCCTGTGGGAGCCATGCATGTCGGTATACGTTTTTGTGGAAATACATAATTTACTGCATTAATGGAAAGATAATGGGATCCCCATGAGTCAATGAGATTCACCCACTGGGGACCATGAATGTCTGTATCAACAATCTATGAGATTGGCCAATTTTAATAGCCATGCCATTGTATTAGTTGGGCTTATATATCTGTCACATTTGATGTTTCAAAAGCCAACTAAGAATATGTGTCATTGATGTGATACTTAATTAATCACTGCAGATGAATCCTCTTTATCTATGCCCTGCTGTTCGAAGGTCAGGCTCCCAGTGGGAAAAAGACAATATAAGAGATAAGGGCCCCCTGGTAGCTACAAAGGATTTAGTGTCTTGCTCAAGGACACTTCAGAAAACCAGATGCTCGCTGACAGCACAGGTCCACGGGCCTAATGATGGTTTTACCATCATTCTGCCTTAACAGACACTCAATGACAAATGGTTTCACATCCAAAGCACATAAAGTAATAACCTGGAACAAGCCGCTCATTGCACTAATCACTTCTCTGACTGTTTGGCTGTGCTTGGATTGGACTGAAGAAGAAAACAAGGACAAAGAATGAGGATGGGAGTTGGACCGGAGTTAAAAGGAACGTAATCTTAATTCTCAAAATGTGAAAATCAATAAATCAATTTACAAAGGCAGAAGAGAAGGAATTGGAGATGAGGAGGGAAAAAGTTAAAGAAAAATAAAATGAAAAATCTGGAAGGAGATCAAGGCACAGGACACCCACTGATAGATGAATCATCCAAACATGAATACAGAAAATGTATAAATATATCAAATCCTGTTAGCTTAGGCAGACGCTAGCCCCTCATTGCTCTGAAGTGAAATTGTAGAGGTTCACACGGGAATGTAAATGTGTGTGTGTGTGTGTGTGTGTGTGTGTGTGTGTGTGTGTGTGCGCGCGCGCACGAACAACTAAAATGCTCATCCATCCCATCTTTGGAGAGCATTAATGGGGTCTGCAGAGAAATCCCAACAGATTTTATTCAACATATTGGACTGTCTGCTTTCAGGACATACCGCTTAGCAGACAGAGGGTGTTTAGCAAACAGCTGCACCGGGTTGACTCCATCACCGAGCAGTTCAGCGCTCCAGATGTTTAACACACTACTCATTTACTCCAACAGAGGCGGAAGAAGCTCAAAGCAAATTGTTCAGCGGTGCATAATCACCAAACAAGAAAAGAGCTAAATTTAATCTGGACTGTGTTGGAACTAACTTTTCTATGTAGGGCACCAGAGCGTCAAAGTACATGACCTCGTGCAACTGTTTCCAGTATTAACTGCGAATATGAACACAAGTTATATCTGTATGACTTAAATTAGATATATAATCAAGTAATAAAATGAAGTTCTACCATCAACATAGTATTTTTTGTCTCATCTCATTTTCAGTTTTTCACATATATTTAAGAATCCATGTGAAAATTAGTGGGGACAGCATCTATGGACACAATTAGATGATACTTTTTGGGGGGCAAGATACATTTATTTTTTAAGTTAAATGATTAAAAATGTTTATTCACTTTGGAAAACAAATTATCTATTTCATTTGTCCTGCTGGTAATGCTTTGCACATTGTATTCTGCCAAAAAAAGTGTGGACAACAAATGAAGCAACCATGTGTTACAACAAAAACCTAGAAAAAGCACGAGAGGGTTGCATCAGTGAACTGAAGTTACCGTCCAGACATGAAGACACCAGGCATAGCAAATAGTTGCACTACTGCAAAAAGCCCACTAAAATTAGGTAAATATTACTTTGAATGAATTAAATAAGTTCATAGAATTAACATAATAAGTAGAAGGCAGAAAAGCTTCAAAATAAGCTTTAGTGGATGGGACTGGTGTTGTTTGTCCCCCATGTAAGGAATCATCTCTTCAAAAGATGCTTTGTACACTGGGTCATGAATGATGGATAACAGAGCACAGCAACACTCTGTTGGAAAAATAACAACAAAGTCTATTGACAGATGTTACAACATGAGATATGACAGGACGAGCGGTGTGTGAAGTAGAGAAGAGCCGAGTTGTTAACCGCCACACTGAGCATAAAATGACCCCATTGCTTTCTCCTCTAATACTCCCTCCTTCTGTGATCTCCTTTGGAGGCTTTTCTCTTGTTTCTATAAGGAGTTATCACTCTTCTATTTTGTATCAGCTAAGCCTACATGTCCTCACAGTGACTTTGCTGCCTGAACTGTCCCACACACACATTAGACACATACTGTAAACACACACATACGTCTACACAGTGATAACACAACACATACATGAACACTGTAACATATACAACATGGGACCAAGCCTTTGGGGAAATAAACTGACATTGAGCAAATGTCGATCAGCACACACACACACACACACACACACACACACACACACACACACACACACACACACACACACACACACACACACACACACACACACACACACACACACACACACACACACACGTGCATGCAAACACACTCTATGCATGGCTGAGACAGTGCATTTCTACAGAGTCAACAGGACATGTTGGCCTGAGGCTTCCCCGCAGCAGCACCACATTGTAACACTGGCTCTGTAATCAGGATATTGATTCCTCGAAACTTGTACTGCACATCAGCGGAGCGTGACACATGTCGCATGGTCCTGACGAGCATTGATCAGATCTAATATCTAAACATACAGGAGTAGCTCTTCAAATTCCACATCAATTACAGCCTGAAATCTCCCAGGTTTCCTGACGCTTACAATTCAAAGCTGTGCATTTTACCAAAACAGAAATACTGTAGGTGTTTGTCTGTTGTCACTATGATCTGCTGGTTATATGTCCATGTGGAGACAAGAAAAGCTAAACACACATACATGCAGTCACACGCACACACACTCCTGCCTCTGAGGGAACAGACACCAGTGACCTGTGCTGAATGGCTCACTGCTCGCACACTCCCTAATTTCTACCCCCAACTGCATTCTCTCCCTGCAAAGACACAAAGAGAGAGAGAGACAGAGTATTGTATCTCCACTGGAAATTGTCTGCAACTGTATGTCTCCAAGGATTAATGAGACTTTCGCATTATGTGACAACAAAACAGAAAAGTTAATTATGGTATATCATCCAGCCTAATCCCGCTTCAGACAAGCCTCACAAAATTGGCTTTCATTCGGCGTCACACTCACAGAAGTGTGAAATGGGCCAACAAATGATAGCAGAGCACTGGTGGTGAGTCAGTCCAATCTAAAACACGTTGAAACACGGAGGGATGTGCACAAATATTGTTAAAGCAAATCAGATAATGACACGGGTGGTTAATAAATATGTTTAGGCAATCTGAAACCACTCAGTGCGTACATGTGTTATAAATAATAATAGTGTCTGGGGGTTTTTTACAGGGTTTGTCTCATGCACAGGAAGCGAAGGCATGGAACAGTACAAAATGACCCCAACAATAAGCACAATGTGTATTAGAAACATTGTGAACCTGAATGAACGCCTTTGAGCCACTTTTAAGTTATAGTGTGTGGTCATTGGTAGCATTGTAAATGTGTTAAATATTGAATGACTTAATTATTTTTTAGCTGACATTTAGCCTAGCAAGAACACATATTTACTTTAATTGCCTCTGAAAAGTACAATACTCTATACAACACACAAGAATAATTTGTCTCTTGCCACTAAAATGTGTCCCCCCCCCCCCGGCTGGATTGCTAGTATGTTCAGTGAGCTCAAAATGGATAACAAGCTCATTGTTGCAAAGAGTTAATGTGCCACTATAATAGTAAACATTTTATATTAAATAAATAGTCATTATATAAGTAAACATAACAATATTAGTCAGTGACAGTTGAGCTTCACATCCACACTGACAACTATCTATTTTCATGTTTTGGTTCATCCATCAACTGTTATTTAAAACTGTTACATATTGCAAACCACTTCCTCAAATCAAAGCTACAGTAGTAAGGATCATAATGAGAATAAAGCACATACTTTATAAAGCCTGTTTTTTAAAGAAAAAGAAAGTCGATATCATTGCAGAGCCAGAGCAGATGTAGCATTAGAGAATTTCTCTCTACGTGTCATGGTAGCTTACATTTAAGCCTGCCTTCTTACATAATAAGCAAAAAGCAACATAAGCATTAATTAGAGTACATTTTCTGGCCTGATAAATTTAAGTCAAACACACTATTGAGCTTAAAGAAATTAACAAGCTCGGGGTTGGACAGTTTTATGATCTTGCTTCTTTTCGCAATCTTTTTTGATGACTTGATTCAAGTTTTAGTTAACATAAAAATATTGCTTGATGAGTGTTGCCCTCTGCAATTCAAGTGTCAATATCAAGTGTTGCATGACGGGTTCCAGCTCAGTGTGATAGCAGAATAGAAAATAAATGATACAAGTAATTATGGAAAGCACTTACCTACTTTGTTATTTTATGTTTGTTACTTTATGGCTATAATACTTTGTGATGATTGATTATTTTAGCATGAAAAATTCTTCAGTGACATACTCGTGATATCTCAGATTTCTGTTATGTTTTATGAATACCACCCCTGACGACAGGCGACCAAAACAACAGGCCATCCACACCCGTGTCTCATCCCATTTCATTTCAGACATAACACATCTTTAATTTGTGTAATTTTTCAATACAATTACACTTTTTTGTGCAATTGTGAAAAAAAAGAACACACAGCTGGATGGAATTCCGGCTGTATGTGGGCTACTGGTTTTCCTCCGCCTACTGTCTAGCACTGACTTCCATCGCTCTCATTTTTATCACCCTCTCATCATTTTCTCTCACTGCCTCACACTGGAAGTAATACCACTACAACTATACCTACGGTTATGTCTCCAACATCATTGCGAGAGTGTGTGGGTAAAGGTACGGTAGTGTGTGTACATGCTTGTGTGTATGTGCCATTTTTCACGTTATTGCTTACATACATTTTAAGATTATTTGCGGGTGCATGACTATAAGCATATGCGTGCCTTACTCTAACACATAATTACAGAGTACAGACATGGATAAACCCCTCGCACAAGTTCTCTCCCGATGTGAACGAGCCTCCCCGCTTTAATGGTGACACAACACATCAGCTTAACAGTCTTGTGTGTGAACGGCCATGCTAGCTCTCACATCGCCTGTGAACAAGGAGTGTGCGCGCACACACACACACACATCAGTAAGCACAGCAAGCTGTATTGCATGTTATCAGCGTGTCAAGTGGGTGCCAACATTACATGCCCTATCATCACCTCCTGATTGGAGCCTTTATGCCTTAAGTGCACTTTATCACTAATGCTGAGTGCACTTAGAACACTCCCTAATGACTCGACGTGGCTCACTCGCAAATCCCCAAGTGTCAAAGCGGTTATATGATACAGCATGGCGCCCAAGCGTGAAGTGTCGCAGCTCTTGACAAACAATTGAGATCTGCAGACCAACCAAACATTCCTCCGTATGATTCACATGGCAACATGTGTTCCCAAGCTAGCTCAGGCAGCCGTGGGTAAACAATAAGCAATCAGTCGGAAAATTGCAGCAGGAAGGCATCAACCCTGCTTTCAGGGAGATGTCTTCCAGTTCCTTGGTGTCTGTAATGCCACTGACCCTGAACTCATGGTTTTCCATAATTGGGTATAAGCAGGGATTAATGTCAATCAATAGAGCATAATGTTGAGTAATAACAGTGTTAGCAGTTTCAGAATAAAGATCATTTTTTGTTATCTGTCTTTCTTTTCTGGTATTTCACCGAACATTTTGAAAGTGCTTACAAAATATCTTTACAACCACCACAGGTAGGTTGATTATGTCAAGGCTATCCATCCACCTATCCACCCATCCATCCATCTATCTATCTATTCCACTTGTCCTTTGAGGGTGAGAGCTTTAGCCAATTTAAAGTTATTTATAATGTTATTATTTTTATTCTTTTGTTTGGTACTTTACAACTTGATGTATGAAAATATACAATTTACATAACTTGGTGGTGTAAATGAAAACTGATTAGCACAAATACTGGAGCCATCCTGCAAATTTAGTGAGCAGACACAAAGACTGATATTGCTTGGGTCCCCAGTCCCAATCTGTTTGGTTCCACATCGAACACTTGTAAGATTTTTATTGGGACTTGGACCAAACCCTGACTTTTTATAACCTCCCGGTGATAATCACTAAAAGATGCTTCTCTCAACACCCCCTGAGGGGAGCTTTTATGCTCCAAGTGCACTTTAACACTAATACTGAGTGCTAAACTCAAAGTGAGATTGAGATTGATTTTCTTTTTAGAAATAAATCGTATCTTTCTTTACTTGAAAAAGACATGTTGAAGCAGTTTTCCTCTATATAAAAGAGTACGGTGATGATATTTATGGGCAGACAGTCAGTTACACACTTTGGATACTGTACATCACAATGTTGCCTACTTAACCTTACTGCTCATTCAGCATTTATTCATAAAGCTTTTTTAGCCCCATCTTGCAGCCGTGCTTTTTTGGGGAACTTGGTAGCCGTTTGACACATTCTCACACATGGCGTTGCCAAAAAACTTTGTTAATATGCACAATGTATCTTTAGATTACCGCTGAGGCAATTCCAATGTTTAATGACTAATGAATTGTCACTTTTAATTGTCTTATTTTTTCATTGTTTTATTTATTTATTCGTCCAAGTATTGAATGATACACTTTTAATTTGTTGTTAGTTGTTTTACCTTGTTTAAATTGATGGAGTAATTTATTCTTGTTTTTAATGGCTATTTGATTTGTGTGTGCAATCATAGTATGTCTGTTCCTTGGCACCACTGACTATGAGAGTTCCTCATCAATTAGTTTTCCAAGGTTTTTTATGAATTAAGGTTTGAGGCCATGACAATACCAGTTACAAAACAGTTTTGTGATGTTATCATCAATTGTTAAAGCTGATTTGATGTGATGTTGTAAATGGAGCTGCTGTAATGCAAGAGGATTTTCAAATTAGAATGACAATAACGTACCATCATAATCATAATAGCTACACATGGTGACATTTATCATCTCAGCAGAAACCCACTGGGCCTGGACTTTTCCTTTCTCTCCTTTGTTTCCTACATTGCGGCATGCTGTATTTAATAATCAGCGAAAAGGCAGCGTGCAAGGTGATCGATCAAACGATGTCACCTGCTCAGCTGACACTTCCTGACGCACTTTGTGCCGTGATCAGAAAGAAAAGCGTCGATCGCACCGTGCATACATTAACATTAAAGAAACATAAACATAGAAAAAACATATAAAGTTGACCCCTATGTTCTGGACCGAAAGGGCATCTTAACGGATAGAAATGAAAGTTGTACGGAGTATGTGTGTGTGTGCATGTGTGTGTGTGTGCATGTGTTTTAAAACACAGGTGCCATCATTTTCATTGGTGAAAACATTTGCTTGCACCCTCTCCTGAAAATAAATCTTAGCCACTATGTATGCTAATTTTGCCTGTCACAAGTCTGAATGCCATTATGACAGGGGTCAGATGCTTTCATCACACACAGCCAGGCGGAGTGCCATACGTGCCAATGAAGGCGGTGCATGCCTCGTGGTGAGGACAATACAGCGGGCTCACTGTAATCTGCCATTCAGGTGAGATCCCCTCTACACAGGTGGAGGGAGATAATATTGTGAGAAAGACTTTTCAGCTCAATCACCACCGATGGCTGTGACGCTGCACACACACACTCACGCAGACACAAGCTCTGACGTTTCTTCATCCTCCAGACACATGCCAGGCTGATATAGGGGTGAACTACAGTGTGTTTGTATGTGTGTGTGTGTGTGTGTGTGTTGAACACAACTGTAGGAAACTCCATCTCAGCAAAGAATCTGAATCTATTCTTTTGCCGGCCATCTCCTCTCCCTCCTATATCTTCCTCTCTCTGTGCATTGTTCTATGACCCAGTGCTCCCATTGTACAGGTAATAATGTTATTAGTTTTCCATAGACATACTTTTGTACTGTAGTGGCATTGGGGGGCATGTTGAAGGTTACATTTGTTCTTGCTGTTGCATTCAGAGCAGAATGGGCTTTATTGAATTCTCTCCTTAGGGGTAAATAGAGTCAATCTTGAACATTAAAGCTGCAGAGAAACAATTCCATCGCCTAAATCATCACTTATTCCTTAATCTCTCACTCTAACTGTATATGAAATGCTCTCTGATGTGTTATTATGTGATGTTGTTTTCTATTTGTTTAGCTGGGTTAAATAAGTATCATTGTGCATTTTAGTTTCCGTTAGTGGAAAAAAGGAAAAAGGTCAGGAGCTAAACTTTTTTTCGCCATTTAGTGGCATGTGGGGGGGGGGAAAGCTGAAAAAAAAACTTATGGTGGTGCTTGATTAAATGGCACAGGATCAGCTAAGTTATTAGAATTAATCCTCCGGGCACAGGGAATGACTATGCAAAATATAATTGCAATGCATCCAGCAGTTCTGAAGACATTTTATTATAGAAATATCATCTGACAGACACTGACCTAACTAGAGCCACACAACTAGCATTGGTAACAGTGGTGGTGGTGTAAACTGGATAAGAGTCTCAAATGAAGGAAGGAAGGTAATTTACGTTTGCTTAAAATGACCCATTTTGCAGACAGATACAATTTTTTTGTGAGCAGAGTCTTTTGATTGTGGCATAATTAAAAATATGGAATAACACCAGTATGCTGAGCCTCTTATGGGAGGAGAAAGTAAAATAGTGAAGTCTGTTAAAATTCTCACATTTAGATTAGATTTGATGTTATGCAGTGGTGAATCTGACACATTTAAAATGTATTTTGAGTGTCATTAAAAGTATCATTAAAAGAAATAAAAAAGGCCTCAACTTTTCAACAATACTGAAAAAAAAAAACAATACATTATTATTACACAATAATGAGCGGGGGTGAACTTTTCGATCTACCGTGCAGCTACACACTGGCCTGTGATCATTGCAGTAGCCATTACCTGTGTCAGGAGATGAGAGCTCATTTAGCGAGCATCACAGAGCAGAGCAGAGAACCTGGCTGAGCTCCCTCATTAGCCCTGATGCTAGCATGGCCGTGTTGGATCTGAGAGTTCAGGCACTTATACGACTAACTGTGGAGCACAGGGACATTAGTGTTGTGCTATAGGACATATATAGCATTATATTGTTTTAGCTTTGAATTTTGTATGCTACTCTGTTAAGGATTTTGTGACTTATGTCTGTGCAATGTGCTCTATAAATAACTTTTACCTACTTACAGTGGCTGTCGCATTTCCTCTAAGACTGCTATAGATATACGCTCAAACACACATCAGTTTAATATGTTACGTGATGATTCTAATCCTGAGATATCAATTCACTTTTGAAACACAATTATTTAAGCCTCGAAGAAAAACGCATGGGAATCAAGCTTGTTATCTAAATGCTAAATCCAATGCTAAAGTACCTGAAACAAACTTTTGCATCAATGTAAACTGTATGAACAATACACAGAAACATGTTCCAGTGTGTATAACAGTACATAACCTTAATGACATAACCAGAAGGTGTAGGTCAGGTGAAAAGACACCATGTTACTTTGGTAGCTTGATTACATCCAGTATATTTTACTTACAGTCTTAAATAAAATGTGTATGTGCATTGATATTTCAAAATAAAAGCAGCTCTAATGGTTAGCGTTAGGAATCTGTGAAATGAAAATAAGTATGAGTATGTATGACTTATAAACTTAGATTGAACCCACCCGCATAGTGACGTCAGAGGGAAATGGCCGCCATGTGAATATGGTCTATAGGTTTAAATATAATAAAAGGGGATCCTGTACACTTTGGTGCAGTGGGACTGTAATGTATACTTGTGAGTCCCAGTCTGTGCTGTACACAGTAGACACACTACATGAAACAAATTGAACTGCATTGTTATAACAGGAAAATTACTGATCCGACTATAACACCAGTGTTTCCCACAGAATTAATTGAATCTATGGCGGTAACAGGGGTGCATGTGCACAAAGGTCACTCTTACGAAAAACTATGACTCCTGAAATTTACTACGTGGACGGGGAAAAGGTTATGAACCATAAAACAAGCATGCTGGAGGCGAGCACACGGCAAATAGAGCTGAACACACACATGTTAGACATCTCTTATGTCACTATGAGAGGTGTAAATCTTATAGGTTCATTGAAACTGTGGCGAGACAAAGTAGAATATGGTGGGCTGCCACAGTCTAGATAAGTAATGGGAAACACTGATCATGCTATCAAAGGCCATCATTTACTTGATGTACGAAGGTCATTAATTCAAAGCGAGCTCAAAAAAATATGAGAGCATGTGAATAGTACATATCTGAAGAGTCAATATCTGTCATATAGCGTGAGAGAAGACCATAAAGGGTGCAGGTTGTGAACTTTTACCCTCTCGAAACATATCGATGTGGGGAGCCGTGGGGGAGATTGAAGGAGGCAGCGAGGAATTAATGAAAATGCGTTTAACCTCCAGGCTCGACATGTATCTGCGCTCCAGAGAGGAGAGACGATGGATTAAACCACATCTCATATTGTGGAGCAGAGGAGGAGGAGGAAGTCGATGAGCGCAGGCTGCATAGCAACAGCAGACTGGAAACATCGACTCCTCAGGTTTTCATCTCAGGCCATCCTGTTCTCCAAAGTAGCTTTCATGTTTTCTCCTCCTCTGGTTTTTCCTTTCCCTTGTCTTTTCCCTTTCCTTGTTTGCCCCATCTTTTTCCCCACCTCTTCTTCACTGTCTCTCTTTCCCCTCTCCATTATGTTCCTATATCTTCCTCTCACTCCCATTCTCTTTTCTCTCTTTCAGTTCCTCTCCTTCACTTTTGTTTTACTTTTCCTTTCTTACACGATTTATCCAATCTCGCTCTTTTCCTCTACTTTTCTCTAATTTCCTCTCCTTTGCCTTTCTTCCTTCCCCCATTTTGTTTTGTTTCCTTTCGCCTGCTTTCCTCTCTTAAACAGTGTTTCGATACCATGAGAGAAAAACATTTGTATGCATCCATTTTAGAGAAAATGTAAGTTTGATTACTTTCTGAAAAATGTTTCTGATTGTAAACATCTAGCCCAATGAACATAGTATTAGAAAACATGCAGTAACAGTGGGGCTCTGTTCATATAAACGAACAAAGCCACTCTTTTCCACAGAGTCGGTGAACAAGAAAATAAGAGGTCCTTGTTCTGATTCAGTCTATTTGGAATCACATATTATCCAGAAGATGAGCGGTGCCAGATAATACAGATGAATCCTACTGCACTCCACTCCGCTTGACTTCCTCATCCAACAGTAAAACAACAACAACAACAAACCATGCTCCTCCATTAGTGTTTGCTGGGTTAAAGAAGGACTATAAATTAATGGAAACGCCTCCACACAATGGTGTTATGTATTCGCAAATGGAGGGAGCTGCAGAGGCCAGATATGATGGAGAATATTGTTTCAGTAGTTCCCTTTGAGACTCAAAATGGTTGTTTTTATAAAATATTTTTTTTATAATTCATCTCAGTGTTTTTCAGCGCTCCTGCTCTCTTCAACATCTAGTCTGACAAGCAAACAGTGTTTGTGCTGTCTTTCAACCATTACTCTGCATCTGTTATCCTTATCTACTATGTGCATGGATGTTGTTCCTCTAATCTGTCTTTATTTAATTTTTTCCTTGTTGCTTGTCACACTGGAAGACATGTCAGTGGGTTGTGCTTGTCTTATTAAATAAAGATAAAGACAGATCAACAGATACTATGCAGTGATTAATGTGTTTTACTCCCTGGACACCTCAAATATAGTTTAATTTTGGAAGATTACCGTTTTGTCACTGGTGAAAGAGACCTAATGATGATACTAACAGTACTACTATACATATAGTACTTAAAAGGGACACTCTTTAGGGCACTCAATTTAGGAGATAAAGATAACCGCAAACTCTGCAGAAACAGTGGTTTTATGTGTTCTGAGCTCAGGCTCGTATAGACTGCAAACTCGTAGCCAAAAGCATTTGTTAAAAACCCGGTGCATGGATGTGGGTGCTTAGGGTGCAGGCAGGGTCTCATGACATGATAAAGTCATGAGACATGACATGTTGCATTGTGGGAAGTGTAGGATTCAGAATTATGAACCTTGACCTGGGATTACACATCAGAGTACAGACAGTAACACATTTTGCATGTCACCTATGGTTCTAGAAGTAGTAAAATGTCCTTTTCACAGATTTTCTGTATTACACAAAATGGAAGACAAAATCACAGAATTTAAACAAAGATGGGTCTTACCTGCAGGATCCTGCACCTCTCCGTTTTGCAGTCGCTGTCCTCACAGGGATGAAACATGCCCAGTGTCACACAGTTCAGCAGAATCACCAACATGGACGCACGTTCAAACCATGTGGACAACAGTTAAGGAATATAACAGAGGCAGAAAACACATAACAAGCAGAACAAAGGCATTGTTTTCTTCTTTCTCTAGTTACCTCATTGTCTCATTCAAATGTATAAACTTCTCTAAGAAAGAACTGTACAGAGGAAAACAGGAAGAAGCTGTTCTGAGTGACAGTCATTGCCCCCATTACCCCCTGTCAACCAAGGATCTGTCTGGTTAACAGAATGAGGCCTGTTGGAAAATGTGTAGATCGTTGGGAAAGGTTCTGAATTCAAATTTTAAAGAGATGGTGACAGAAGCAGAGAATACGAGGATGAAACATCCAGCTTTAGAGTAACTGAGTGTGACGACATCTTGATGTAAAGCGCATGAAATTGAATGACCACAATGTCAAAGTGGACATTTCTAATGTGGTTAAGTTAAACGACAAGCTGAGCTATTTGACGCTAATCAGTGCTGAGAATAAACACAGATTACACTGACATTTCTTCAATACACACACACACACACACACACACACACACACACACACACACACACACACACACACACACACACACACACACACACACACACACACACACATGGATTGCTATTCTGTCCACAGCAGTGAACACATTGTAAACCGCTGTAAATGATGTTACACACAACAGGCCATTCCTCATCCAAGTTTTTGTGTGTGTGTGTGTGTGTCATGTGCTTAACATTTGTGTATGTGTGTTAAAGTGCGCAGGCTGTGAGGACCATGGTGAGGACAAACGACCTGTCCGTCTTTTATCGCATTAGCCTCCACTTGCTCATTCATCCCGCTGACCCATAATGCAGCTGGGTCGCCATGGTCCCCAAACTGACACAATAAAAAAAATATATATATATATATATATATATATATATATATATAACAGCAGGATGAACAGTAAGATGTAACTTAATGATTTGTAAAGTTTGTTTTTAACTACACAGATAATTCATCAAATCTGGCAGCGTGTAAAACAGAGAATAAAAAAAAGCCAGTGCCATATTTGTACTTCGGTCCTCAAGTTACTTTGTAGCTTGACAAAGGTCTTTTAGGCGAATTAATAATGTACAGCAGGAATGTTTTAAAAACTAATTTATTTATGGATCACCCTGGTGAACTAGGGGTGAAAACGGCCAACAAGAATCACAATGTCCCTGCTTCGCATCACGCAACTCATCCCCCAGCTTCCCCAGGCCTTACTCCTCGCCTGTTACGAAACAAAAAAAACTCAAATATCTATGAGACACTTATTATTCAATTAGTGAGAATTTGTAAAATATTGAGGTTTAGGGTGGAAAAGGGAAGGTTTTTGTAGATACCAGGGGAATTCATGCCCATATAGACATATAGTCTGCCTGCATTTGGGATCCTCCAGGAGATTTTGTAAGATGTTGCGGGAGAGAGGGATGCTGGGGTAATCAGCAGAAAACGGATGGATGGATGCATGAATGAATGGATGGATGGATGGAGATTAACTAACTAACTAGTTATGAGGAGGACTACTTCATGAACACAGATTTAAATGTCTTGAGTCACTTGGGTGGAGCTTGACATCACCCAAGTGACCCTGTGTAATTTGTAAAGGACTACACATTTTAAGGGTTTATTGAAGCCTTAAATCATCAGATCATTTCACATTTAGTCTAAAACTACTCATTTCACTTTTGAATGCCACTGGTCACTAAGTGGACAACCGATAAGACCAAGAGAATGTGAGGCGTAGTGTATTGACAAATGCTGTAAGTGTGGTTGTTTGTGGTTCTTTGAGAATATAAGCGTTATCCTGTTGCTTGATACTGTTGTAACAGTGGATTCAACAGACCTCTCCTCAGCAGCCAGACATTCTTAAGCAGCTTTCCTCCATCGGTCATTGTGCCAAACTGTCCCATTCTAAAAAGACGGTTGTGATGGGCTCGGCCTGTCACAGGAAGGATGGAAATCTGTCTGAATGGGAACGGGACCAAACCCATCTTCGAGAGCAATTAAACATGAGCTCACTGATTGGTCTGGTTTAGTAGGCTACACTAACCAGGCAGGTAGCAGTGTTTCCCATTAATTGCCTAGAGCGGCCCGCCAAAGTCTAATTTCATAATGATCAAAAATTACTAGAAACAATTCTCATAATACCGTAAAACAGGGGGGGGTCACACTCAATCACAGAGGGCCAAAACCCCAGGGCCTGTGTGTGTGTGTGTGTGTGTGTGTGTGTGTGTGTGTGTGTGTGTGTGTGTGTGTATGCGCTGTGTGTGTGTGTGCTCTCTCGCTCCTGGTATTTCACATGATGGCCTGATACGATGATGATTTAAAATCGGCATAACATCGATATCGATAGATGCTGCTTCCACTGTACATGTTGCTATGACACAAACACAGTCCTCAGCAGGCAGACTCACCTGCCTGCTGAGGACTGTGCATCAAGTGTGTGTGGTAGCGTACTGCGTGCATGTTCACAGGGCAATCACCTCCCCGACCTCTACCCCTGGACAGCTATTGCCACAGATTGATCAAATTCGGTGGGAAACACTACAGGTAGTGTCTCACCAAAGACATGGTCAAGTTGCATTATTGCAAAGGATGCCATTCAGATTTTTGGGGCTTGACCCGACCCTGAGAAAGAAATCTCGGCTTCAGCTTCTTTGATTCTGCTTCAATTGTTAAGGTTGAATAAACCACCTTCTCCTCTGTGAACGTCAGTGCTCTTCCACTACCACAAACCCAAAACGTTTTCTTTATACCTCGCTAAACAAAGGCCACACTGCTTCCTGTGCCGGCCCTGAACATTGGCCCTGGACATTAATCTTGCGCTGCAGAGTCATCCAATTAAAATGTAATTCCAAGAGACACTGGGCCGGAATGTGATACTCGGTGGGAGTTTCAATACAGTATTGAACAGGATCTACTGAATAATAGATGCAGGATGGAGGGATATACGAGTCTGTGACCAGAAGCAACCTCAGCAGCATCATTTGGGTAAAGATGGTTGCATCTGGAAGGCAGCGGAGGATTATGTCACACACTTGAGGATGCGCACACAGTTTTGTGAGTCCAAAGGGATGTAATTAAAAAGATCAGTCAGTATGGAGAGTGGGATCATTAAACAGGAAACTAAATCTCCGGCTATCAGACCTGTAGTGTGAGAGCGGTGGCGCTGAAAGTTTTGGGGGACGCAAACTGTTGCCGACACACAGTGGTGGCTTCTGCAGAAGCTCACAGTTAAGGGCTGAGAAGGTGGGGCTAATTAAAAATAATGAGCTGCACGGGTTGTCTTTGTAAGTTACTGACATCATCAACCTTCACCCGAGCTGAGCTCCGGAGTCGTTTAAGTTCAGGAAAGTTTCAGTTCATCAACGAGATCAATCGGGCTCCAGGCGATGTAAAGAAATCTGACAGGAAACACTCAGTCAACTAGAAAAAATGAAAATATCAACTTCTTCAATGGCTTATTCAAGAAGAGTACTTCCTGTTCAGAAATAGTACTTGAATATAAATACTTCTGATAAATTACTGCACTTCTGTGTTACTAACAGACCAGAATATATATTCTAATCTACATCAGCTCTGTATGAAAATGTATCTTAATCCAATGCCACTATATCTTAGCCTTCACAGCCAACTTTCAATGGAAACACAATAAAGACGACACTAAAAGAATACATTGTATAGTGGTGTTATGTTAATGTTTTAGCATATGTTAACTTTCAATTTAGCAGGCCTACGTTTCTAATGTCACTGTTAAACTGTATGAATATTGCCGTGTAAACTATGATATCACTCAGTATGGTTATCCATGGGATGTTTTCCAAGGTTATCTGCAATGCACTAATGCAAAAGCAAAACTTGCACACGGTCAGCGGAACACTCGTGGCATGAGAACATCAGAAACACACCACACTGCTATAACTCAGACAGACTGCCTGTAAGAACACACGTCCTGCATCAGTTTCAATCTTTGGTTTCGCCCAAACTGTGTTAACACAAGACCAGAAGAATGAAAATACTTCATGGCTTATTATCCCCTCGGTGTGCACAGGTCAGCATGAAAAAGTTCACATTAACATACAAAGGAATATTAAATAGCACGTACAACCATGACAGCACGTACAACCATGACAGCAAGGAAATGGTGGTGTATTGTACAAAGGCAGCCAGGTCAGCTGGGGTTCTGTATAGAGCCAGACTACATTCTGAGGTACAGAATGTGATGGAGGAGCTGGTGTAGCAGATGAGCAGAGTTTGGGGGAATTATGGAGACTCAGTGTAAAGCTGCTAAAATATGAAGATCTGTGCTGTCTTCATTTAAAATGTTGTTAAAACAGATAAAACATATGATTTCAAGTAAGGAGTATGGCAGTAAAGAAGTAGAATGTGGAATGAATTACACAAGAAATGATTGCACTGAGGATTAGGAACACTCTGTACTTAGACCATGGTGCGTTGATTTAAAGTCAGAGAGTTGTCCAAGACCTTGGAGCAGACATTTGATGCTCCCTTCCTGTATATTTATTATCGGCAGGCAGATATAATGCATGGAGAAAGAACCTGACTGCCAAAAACTCTCTAAAGTCATTACGTATCATTGGATGACCATTTTTTTCTCTTGGCATTCAGTACCATGGTACAAAAGGTAGTCATTACAGTCCAGAGTCTACATAAATACTGATGCTGAGCGTCATTAGTTTCTGCTGCTATGCACTGAGTGGTTCACTGGAGGCATTACATGGTTTGTTATTTAACAAGGCTGCTATCTCACTGCAGTAAGGAATCTATTGAAAACGAAAGGTTGGGGTTTGGGGAGATAGAAAAACTGGAAGACTGACAACTGAGTGGTGAGCTGATTGACAAACAACAGTCAAAGACGGACTATGGAACTTTCACAAGAAGGAACAACACATCGCCTTCAAAATCCATGTTCATCTTCGAAAAATACACATCCTCTTATATTTGTTTAAAAGATAGCTGGCACTAAAACAAACATGTGCTTAAACTAGTTTGAATCAATGTTTTAATGTGAATTACATGATAACTTGAATATGGGAGGAGTCACTAACACCTGATTCCTCTCAGCTCTACAGAGCTGTTATCGTCTTTGGCTCATTGTTTTGATTTCACAGCTGGAACTTTTTCCATTTTAGTTCATTCTCAATGGTCTCGTAAAACTGTTCTTGTTCTCTACTTTCAGCAGAAAAGGCTCCAAAGACACATTGTTCACTGCTACCTGCCCAACAGACAGACAGTTAGCAGCCTTCCTAAAAAATGTCATAGGCCTTTGGAGACCAAAAACGAGGTAAACGAGAGTGCATATTAGGTAAGAAGAAATATGAATGAATCCTTATTGTGTACAGCCTCACTTGGTTTAACCTGTAGCCACGTTTGCCAGCATTAGTTGATTTTTCTGATTCTCCTGCACTTGTGTTTCTATGTGGGAACATTTACCATTATTTTGTTGCCGTTTCTTGATATCACTCTAAGGCTGATGTTAATATTGCAGTAATTTACACACAACTAGTGCAATATATTGAAGTCATTACAGGTAATTAATACACTGAGGAAGATGTAATGTGAATTTTGTTTGCATGAAATTAGCTCGAAACAAGCTGAGGAAGCATGTTTTTTTAATCAGGGTCACAGAGAAAGCGAAGTAGATTTTCTCCTTTCCCAACTGACAAGGCAAGGACACTTTTTATTTTTAATGGCAGCTGAGTAAATTCATGTGAATACACTCCTTGCCCTCGGCACACGAGTGAAAAAAGGCAGACAAGTTTAATTGGTGCCCCCCAGAACGTGTCAACTGATGACGTTTTTGACGATGCATTGTTTATTTGGTGATCTTATATCGACAATTTAATAACAAAAGTAATCAAAGGGACAGCAGAGGGAGGGAGACAAAGCCAAACATTAAATATGAATAATCGGACTAATTTAATCAATAACTCTTCCTCTCCTGCCCTCGTTCTCTTCCTCCGTCTCTACAGCTGGTGGGCTATAATTAAACAATAAGGAAAATGTTTGTAGTGTTCTGCCTTCAGCACACACACACACACACACACACACACACACACACACACACACACACACACACACACACACACACACACACACACACACACACACACACACACACACACACACACACACACACACACACCTTCATGGTGTCAGCACATAAACAAGCGGTGACGCCCTAAGGGATGGATTCAATTAGAGGAAAGATACACACGGATATGCTCTGTCAAAACCCTGAAAGCAAGAAGCCTGCTCCCACACCACAGGCACACACACACACACATGCAAACTCACCGAACCCACACAACAATGCTTTCATCAGAGAGGCAACAATATCAAACTCATCTACACCTTAACACTCTGTGTTCCCTCCCTCTTGGGGACGTCTCTCTCGCACACTTTCTCTCTCACATGCAAAAATGCACACACACACACACACATTTTAAGTCCCCTTTCTTCTTGCCTAATGAAGGGAAAACAATATGCAAACCCTATGTCCTCCCCTGCCACTCTGCATCACGCTGCTGATTGACCTGCTGTCCACTAATGATCTGACACCAGACAACAGGACACAAGCACCAGTAATAGATACGAAAGATATAAAGTTTGACACAAAAAAGTTTCAGCTCATCTCATCAAGTTCCCTTATTATTTCCTACATTAGAGTGGGGAGATGAATCCGCAGCAGAAGGCGATGAGGTGTGCACGCGGTCCAAGGGTGATCAATACAGACCAGCTTGTCTGACTAGATATTATTCATTGTGTTTACTATAACTAACCCAGGACGTGGGTCTGCATCAGTTTCTGCTCAGTCCGTCTCCACATATACGACACGAAGCCAGGGCTTTTCGTATGCTCTTTCCTCAAAATCGATATCCTTCACAGACGTGACGGGATGGCACAGCTGCACTGAGAGCTGGAGAAGATGTATGAAAATGTGGATCAGTCCTAAAACTGTTGCACATTATCCTCGTAAAGCCAAAATGCATCATAGAAGCAAATTTTTTATAGCCAAATGTAAGTGGAAAATCAACAAGCAAATCTAATTTCCCCTGTTAGACACACTAAACTTGATAGGGTTTCATGAAAAGCTGTTTAGGTGTAGATGGTTCACTTCTGAGTAAATGAGTAGAACTGTCAATCAATATCATTGCTATAACACAGGATCCCGCAGTGCTAAATTAAATTAGGGTTCTTTGTTTGAGCTCCGTACATAAGTGGCAATTCTTCTGTGCTGTGATGTTAATACAATATGCATTAGTTCACAAACCTCTGTTCAAACATCCAGAACCATGTTTAAGATTCAAGAGGGAATCGCAAAGTTACCAAAGAGAATAAAAAATGCATTTGAAAAGAAATTTGGAGAAACCTGCTGAGCCTGCTTGGTTTATGTGAATAAGTTGGAAAAATAATACAAAGAAAATGCAAACAAAATTATAGTTAGCAAATGAATCCTGACGTACCCGACGTGACATAAACATCCACTGAAGCTCCTGCTCCCAAAAAAATACCAAACATGATGGCAGATGAAAAGATTCTTTAAAGACTGACTGGTGACCATTTAACGGTTCAATGGTTTAATGGCACCTGACAGCCACTGTCTGTTTATTACGATGTGCTCAACTACTAACATTTGCTATACAAGTGAAAGTTTCGCGTTTTGTTTCACTGATCTGCAGGTAAAGTTAATGAACCGATTTACTACATTAATATCAATTTGGTATTACTACCAGCAAAAAGGACGTTCTTGTCGTTCAAATATTATATCATCTAAGGCGAAGACAGGAAGCTTTTTTTTGTTCTCAACTTCCTGCAATTGGTTAATAGAAAGAAAGTCTGAACTATTCCATAAAAGTGCCACAAATGAGCAAAACCCTGGTTCAATTTGATCCAGACCAAGACCACCTCTTCTGGAGAGAGGCACCCTTCACACCTGGTATTCTGCTTCAGTCAGGTCTAAAGGCCGGGTTCAAACAAGGTTGGTATGAAAGCGCCCTAATGACCAAGAAAGTTGAGGTCAAAATGTAAAGCAGTTCAGCTCAAACAAATAGGGCTTTCAAGCCTTTGAACTGAACAAAGAGCACGTCTGCTGCACTTGATACATGATTTTAAAGATGTGGTTCATCAAAAATATGTTTCATCAAAGTCACTCACATAACATATTTCCTCCATATTTTTCCATTTTAACATGTCTTCACAATTAGGAGCTGCAATTAATTGTTAACTAAATTTTTTAAAAAATCAAAAATGTGTTGAAAGGGCAGAAACATTGCCTACTGTGTACAGTATGGAGCCGAGACTGGCTGCTTGATGCAACCTGTGGAAATTCTGGCTTCAGAACTCCCAATTATGTTCATGAAAGGAATTCAGATCAAAGCGCAGAGGATTTTTTACAGAGGATGTGCACAGGGCGTCTATTCATGATTAAAACTCATTCTGCCATGAAGTTCAAACCTGACAAAGGCCAATCCCCGCTCTGCTGGTGAATGTAAGGTGCCCTGGCTCAGGGAAGCAGCTGGGAAGCTGAGCTGGAGGTGGGACAGGTGCAGCGACATTTAAACATACGTCACAAAGTGTTTGCGTGTGTGCGTGCATTCCCTCACTAAAAGCTGTCAGTGGGACTTGAAGCATAAGGTAGACTGAACTCTAACAGCAGGAGGATATGGACAGATGGAAGCAGGGACATAGAAAAACAGGTTTAGGTGCGAAGAGTGTGGTTTCTGTTTTAGCAGATTTATGGTTTACTGGATGAGAGGGGCCCAAGAAAAGATGCAGAGTCTAGTTGCCAGACATAAACTGGGCTGTTGCAAACTTCCATCACATGTGGGGGGGCTAAAACGTGCTATTAAACATCACTGAAGACATGAGTCGTTGCCAGTGATATGAGCAATACCATTAACCACGACCAAATAGTCATGTAAGGGCACAAATAAGCTGTGGGCCCTTATTGATACTAATCTAGAAACAAACAGTAAACCAGCAACTGGACAAAGCAGGGGACCTTCTCTGTGCCATAGACTTAAAGAGACGTGCTGCTCTGCCAGCTCACAAATCCAGTCTTGTGTAAGACCACGTTATCCATGGTTTTTCACATTGTCTGAACATTTCTGCTCTGCATGAAACTCACATGCACTGGCAATTCATGCAAAATATCAAGCGTCGCACAAATGAACATGCAGAGAGAGCGGTGAGGCCACAGAAAATGCATTGGAAGGCCTTGGTGGTCTTGAATTGTGGATTTGGCTGCTCAAAATGAAATGATGAAATGCATTTTTCTTTTTTAGTGATTACTCACCGAATGAGAATTTTCTGATCTGCCACTGCTGCTGGCAGGACATTTGACAGCTCCTTTCCAAAACTGTTACTAATCACCATTAAAAAATAAAAGCACTTTCTCCTTGGGTGAGATTTGGTCAGGTTTTACGTGCCGATAAAGTATGCCAAGACTGTGTGAGAGAGACTGGACATTTAGATTCAGCCAAGAGTTAGTCCTAAGAGAGGAAATAATTGGGGTAACGATTATAAAATGGATGCTGTGAGTAGACGTAAACCACTCATGACTGCCTCTCTCTTTGTCTTAACCTTCTTTCAGACATGCACTGAACTTCAGTTAAGCTCTGGACATTATCTGAAGTGTATGTAAGGATGCAAATGTCTGAGTCAGATGCTCTTGGCTCTCTCTGGAGTTTCTTCTGCCAGACCCCAAGCAATGACCCAATTAGCAGATGTAATAAAACAGGAGATTCTCCGGAGGATTCACTGTGAGTTAGTAGATGTCGTTTCCAACACGCGACAGACGATAAGGGCTGACGCTGGTGTCGATGTGCTGTAAACAAAAACACGTGATCTCCACAGAACAAGTCAGAGCGGAGAATCTCCTGCTGCGTTGTTCAAGTGTGAAAGGAAAACTCTGGAGAAAGTCCAGACCCAAGAAAAAGTGACTGAAAATGGCTTTTGCTTGCTCAGGAGAGTTATACCTTCTTCCATATCTTGTGAGAGCAAACTTTACAAAGCAACAAAAGAAAACCCAGCAACTATGTGAAGGCGTGCAAAACAGGATGGGAGGTAGCTCTGGGTGAAAAGTGAGGTTCGTCTCTCAAGTCAGACACATCTGCTGCTGCTCCCTCACCTTTACTGCTCATCTCATATCAATCCCTCCTTTCACCAAACTCTATCTCACTTTCTTCCCCCTCTTCTTTCAGTATTCTGTCTGTACAATCTTACACCAGCGATTTTCTGGGAAGGGGGCTGACAAGAATGAAACTTTTTTTTTCCAGAGGAAGAGAAGCTGAACACGCCAGAATAAAATTATTAAAAAAAGGACGCAGAGAACTGAAAGAGGAAGGATGTTCATGAAATATTGAGAGCGACTGCAGCAGCCCTTTGTAATGTGCGATTCGTCACTGTCATAGTGCAGTGTGTGAGTGTGCGTGCTCTTGCCGAGTGTGAATTCAGACAATTACATCGGTTTATCTAGGTTTGTGAGCCCCCACATGAAGAAATGCCATTTCATCAGATAAACAGGCAGTTTTCTGGTCGTGTTCCTCTGCCAGCTCTGAGCAGGTGAACATTAAACTTCTAGCGGTGTTTCCTTACTTTACCTCTACTCTCTTTCACCTAATCTATTAATCTGTTAGCAAATGCTTCCATTCCACAATCTGAGTTGAGCCGAGCTGCGGATGACTGCCTCTCGGCAGGATGGTCCTAATCCACCTGAGCCTCATTACTGTTCATGCTTATGACCACGTGTTTACTAGAGACATATATTAAGGGTTATCTGGCTGTTATAGAAACCAAGTAACACAAATACATGACAAAATGTCATCTAATATGTTGACAGAAAGGTCAATTCCTCCTGTCTGAAGGACGCACACTTGTGACCATGCTTGTAGAACTTTATAAATTCTGAATGACTGCATTTAGTGAAAGCTGCTAATACAGCTCATTATGGTTTTGTTTTTTAAATAAATCTGGTTTTAGTAAAATCATTTTTAACCTGAGTGTTCTTCTTCCAAAACCTAGAAAGTTAGGGAGGAAGATGACCAGGCGACACGCAGACCGACAATGCTGGACATTTTGCTCGGACACACACAAGCACAATAACTGTGGTGAATTTTTACTAAATATCATCACTTTGAATAAGCATCAAGCTTGAAAATGAGCTGCCTCAGCGACACACTGAGCGGTGCAACTCTTAGCAAAAGGCCGTCGTGTTACAGTGCTGCGTCCGGACATGTGGCGTGGAAAATCCTGCTGGTATAACGCTGTATATCCCAACCGTGTGCTGACACGGCTTATCAGAGGCCTGAGTCAGGAGCCTGGGAGTTAGGAGGCTGAGGGAAATGGCAGCATATTGTTACACCAGCTGTATCAGTGCCAACCATATGAGGAAAAGAAGAAAAAAAAAAAACACGGGCAAGAACCAAGCGGGTGGATGGAGGGGAGGGGACAGAGATGGAGGAGGTGGGGAGTGGGAGGGGGGGTGCAACAGGAAAAGAGGAATATGCGAGAGACACAGCATGTGTGGCGAGAGATGACACGGAGGAGAGGGGCCGAGAGAAGAAATGTGAGAGAATGTGAAAGACGAGGGGAAAGAAGAAGCACGTGAGAGAGAGAGAAAGCTGAACACGCATCCGAATCAGTTTAATGTCCTTACAAAACATTTCACCACAGTGTGTGTGTGTGTGTGTGTGTGTGTGTGTGTGTGTGTGTTAGATGACTTTCCTAATGATTTCCCATGGGGGGGGGGGGGGGTATTGACGACAGCAAACACCATTAAACTTTTACCAGCCTACATTATTGATAAATTCAGCCCTCACTCCAAGACGCTGTCCATTGAAATAGGCAGCAACTTTGTTTCTTGCTCCCAGCTCATGAATATGGATGCATACAGTGCACCAACAATTACTCTGACACAATGGGGATTCTCAGGAGGAACTGTATGCGGAGATCAATTTTTATGTGCGAGCAGCAAAAGAAAAAGCTGACTTCATGAGCCGGGTGCCTCGTCAATATTTAAAACAAATACCGGTTGATTTTCCAGTCATCGTTTCAGCCGCAGACGCAGTCAGTGAGCGAACTGCTGCCTCGTGCTTTCACAAGTGAGCTCAACATGTGAGGTGTATGCGCCAAGGGGGACCACATGAACCGTTCCTCCATATACACACACACACACACGCACACATCTCTTTCATCAGCCAGGAAACTCCCCTGTATCTTGCCACTGCGGACTGTGAGTTGCTAGGCAACGCAGGCTTTCATTGGGAAGTATTGTGGAGTCCCATCTCTGTTGCTGTGCTGTCTGTAGCTGAGGGGATGGGGCAGAGTTGTCGCAGCTACTCAGCGGAACTTTGAGCAACACGTTTGAAAGTCTGTGACACGTCTGACATCCATGTCAATAAGAAAACATCATCAACCACAAAAGGCACCCGGAACATGAAAGAAGTGTCTTTTCCTCTCAACCTGCTGCTCAGACTGAACTCCGGATTTGTTATCTCAGCTTTCTTTTAGTCAGACCTCAGTTCCCTGGAAACTGATGCGCCTCAGGTCATTGGTGCATAATAGGCAGGCAACAGCATAGTGTGACTGTGAGTTAATCTTAAACCTGCAGGGGCAAAAAGACTAAGATCTACCACACAGAGAACGGTGCTCTGCTATCCTATTAAATGACAGCGGGCCAACATGTGAGCAGAGAGAAGAGAGAGGGGGAAAAAAGGGAGTGGGAGAGAGATTTCACACTTTTGTTGGATCTGGTGGGGTGACGTAATATTAGGAAATATCACTTTCTCCACCACAGTCAGCAGGAAGGCACAAAGACAAGACGACAGTATATCATACACTGGTACAGTCGCTCCTGCTGCCATTTACAGCCTCAAATATGCAAATCTTTGCAGTACAGTTTTATGATGTACATTATTTGCTCAGTAAAAGGCTTCTTAGCACAGATGTAGGACTGCTTGATCAGCAGCTCTGCATGGGCAACATAACCTCTTGCATGCCATTTATACTCATTGCCCAGTGTAATGGCTCTCCTTAGTAGCGATTACACTACTTTGCTGTTCACGCTCGGAGGCTGACAAGAGAGGGATTATATTACACTGCTTAACCGGAGTGAGAACAAGGTTAGAGTTAAGTTATCAACCACTTGGAAACGTTTAATCTATTGACAGAGAGAAACAGACGCGCAGAAACACACAAACAGGCACACACACACACACAAGACATGCAGGCAGACCACAATGATACTGTTTGATTCAGCAAAAACTTTACAAAGGCTGGATTACAACAGAATTTAATAATTATATGAACTTTTATTACATTTATTTTATATATTTTAAAGTGTTTAAAGGGTTAAGTTTGGGGATTATGGTGACGATAAATAAAAGTTTATTGTTGTTTCGTCACAGAAGGAAAACCTCGTCCTTTGTAACTTGTGTTTGAACGGACAAAAGAGCAGTCATTGTGTGGGGAGACCTTTTCATACAGAAAGTTAAATAAAAGAAATCAGTTTGTTTTACACATGCAAATAGAGCAATATAGAAACACATATTGAAAAGCATGGAAACACACACACACACATACACACACAGAGGGCAGAGAGAAAGACACCAGCATCCAGGAAGTGCTGTGTGTGTGTGTGTCCGTCAGACAGGATACAGCAGCATATCTGTCATCCTAATTGACAGAGATTTACAGGCTGTGTGTGTGTGTCTGTGTGTGTGTGTGTGTATATACAGGTGCCATACAATATGTGTGAGTGTGAGCTCTGACAGCCCTGGGTAACAGAGAGGAGATGTATATATATATATGTCTTCTCAAGGAAAGACGACCTCTGACAGAAATCACTCTTATACAGTGTGCGTTTTTTGTTAGCACACGCACTCACATCTCATATCTCATGTCTGATCCTTTGGCAAAGTACAGACACTGAGCAAAGACATAAAAAAAAGAAAACGCTATGCAAAGAAAACTAAGACAAAGAGGTGGGAGGAGAGAAAATTACACAGGCTAAAAGCAATGAGGGACGGGAAAGAGAAATAAGGGCTAAATAATTAATCTGAAGTGCCTGTGAAGCTAAATGGTGTGGAAACTCTGACCTCAAAATCCAACATGGCTGCTCAGGACATCGACAGTAGTGAAAACTGCACAAATACATGGTTTATTTGCACTTAAATCCCATTTGTGTCTCATTTAAACAGACAGACAGTGCTGTCCAATGTCGACACATTCTAATGTTGTTTCTTTGCAAAAACTGCATCATATTATCAAGTTGCAGTGTTAACTCTGGCTTACCTAGAGAGAGCAAACCCCACCTGGTTGACATGGGTGTGATGCAGTCTGACCTACACGTTGCTATATCAATGAACCACAACATTAATCTCAATGAAAGGGATTTTTGCCTCCAAAAAACCAAGATGCTGCTTGTCAAACTCGAGGCTTCAAAACGGCAGCTCACAAACCAAACAAGCTCCGTCTCATCGCTGCCACATTGCATCATTAGACAAACGTAAATCACTGTGGGACACACACACACACACACACACACACACACACACACACACACACACACACACACACACACACACACACACACACACACACACACACACACACACACACACACACACACACACACACTCTCTGAATATGATCTCAATACTAATGGCTGCTACTGGCTGATTGACCTGTTGTGGGTTTGACACATACACACTTTCTCAAAAGTCTCAGACTCCACTGGTCTGTCAGAAAGTGTCTGTGATGGATGACACTGAAAAAGAGAAAGATAGAAAGAAAGAGAGCGATGAGAGACTTGAGCGAGGGCAAAGATCAATTCCCTGAAGCTTCTCATTAATTAAGCAATGACTGAATCGCTCCCTCTCTCTCTCTCCCTGTCCGTTTCCGTCTACCTCTCTCGCCCAGTCTTGAGGCTGCCACGGCTGCCATTTCATTCATAAGCAGAGCTATTTCGAGACCTGCTTCCATTCAGAGAAATTAGCATTAAATGCACACACACACACACACACACACACACACACACACACACACACACACACACACACACACACACACACACACACACACACACACACACACACACACAGGAGCACACAGGAGCACACAGAGGCACACTCACATACAATAGATGAGTGCCAGATGAAATCCAGCTAAATGCCGCGGCAAACAAATAGACCTAAATCCTTTAGGGAGAGCAAAGAGAAAAACACACCTCCTGCTGCACTGACAGGTTAGCAGGAGGTCAGCATGCTATAACAAGGGAGTGATGAAGAAAAAGATTCAGAAAGTGGATGTAAAAAAGAACTAGAAATATGCTAATTGAGATGTGGCGCACAGCCAGAATCAGCATGATCAACAGCAGGCCAGTTATATCAACGCAGCTAATCTGGCCCCGGAACAGAACACAGGCTAATATTATGGAAGTTAGCAGAGGCACGCTACTGTAGTCTGCACGCACACAATACAAATGAGCACACATGAAAGCGCTCATACACACAGGATATTTATGCGTGAGATGAAGTTCAAATATTTAGTTCTCAGAAAAGCTCATTAGCAATCAGCGCTAATATCGGGGAAACATGTTTGAACTCCAGCAATGACGACATGCTCAAGACGCACAGAGGAAAACAGTCCATTACCACGATATGGTGTTGGAAAAGGGGCCAATTAATCATTTATTGTTAATAATTCTGGGTTAATATAGCATTGATGTGTTTTCCATTCTTTCATTTTTTTTATACCTTTGGCTATAGTGACACAATAATCCCAAAACAGATTAGAGCTCAGAGCATTTTGACACCTTACTCCTATTTCTTGAAAAAAAGAACAAGGGTTATGGTTAAAAGCTCAGGAAAAGGTTCAGTTAGGATAATTTTGTCAAACTGTTCGAATGTCAGTCAGCTACAGAACAGCAACACTCTGGCACTGATCTTTGTTCAGTGGGGTTTTCTCATCTGAACACTTTCAAAAGTCTCATCCTGTTTTTGAAAAGAAAAGAAGAAATAAAAGCTGATTCAAACGTTTATGCTAGAGGTGGGGACATTTCTAGAGTCTTATGCATCGCGATGCGGACGTGGACGTGGACGCCTCTTTATCAGTGCTTCAGGATCAGGACCGACGCACAATTAAGATAAGGTGTAGTGTCCTCCCTCCACTCTCCTGCTGACCTGCGCTCACTTTACACTTTAGCAAAAAACTCTTGTCAACCAGCGGAGTAATGCCCCTCAATGCTGCCAATGGGAGCCATGGGCGGGGCCACCCTGACAAAAACTGAATCAATGTCAAATCAATGTGGAGAGCACTGACCACTGTTATAAACTGTGGTCAGTTACTTATAAAAGTACAGCCCACTTGTAAAAACAGTAACAGTTTAAAATACTTATTTAAAGCAGAAATCACAAGGCCAGTGAAGACGCACACCTAGTAGTCACACAGCGACAAAAAAATAGATTATGTATAGAAATAAAGTCATTTACTGCATCGAGATGCATCGATAAACGTTTTATAATCGAATCCTGAGGTGCATAGAGATTTCCACCGCTATCATCAGACGATAAGAAGCAGCAGGGAATAGGCCAGTTTTTAACACAGATACTAAAATACACTTCAAATGTTAAGATTTAACATTTGAGGTAGTAGGAACATTATCACAGATTACATAAAGAATTACACACAAACTTGTTGACAGGCATCTTCTGATGTAAAACAGATTTCTTTAAGCTGTTGTACGTTGCATCATTATTTGTTTGGGTTTCTCACCCTAACAGCTTGTTAATGTTGTTTTGTTAAATTATATCAATTGCTGGTTTTGTCAGCACTTCAAAAGACAAATATTTATCTGAACTGCATAAAACACTGAGATATTTATAAAACATTTACATTTCAGAGGCTGAAAGCAGTGACTTTTTGGAAGTTTTGCTTTAAAACAGAAAATCATATATAAACTGATGTGAATAAATGTGTGTCCATCATCAACTAATCAAATTATCAATAAATCAGTTTATTTATCCCCTAATATGAATCAATGTATATATTAGATGCTTTGGCTCTGTACATGAATAGTACTGCAAAGCATGTACAGTATGGATGGATGGATGGATTGATGGATTGATGGACAGATAGATGATAGATGATAAATAGATGATAGATTGATGGATGGATATACTTTATTGATCCCAAACAGGGAAGTTCCTGTATTACAGCAGCAAGGTATCACACTATAAATAATATAAGAATATAAGAACAAACCTATATAAAATATTAAGAAGGAAAAAAAGATAAGAATTGTGACTAAACAAAAGTCCCATTAACGTGACAGTATGAAGAAATATTTGCCCCCACATGGTTAATACCACAAGTACACCCACAGCCTCTATATTTTAGTCTACTAGTGTATAATAAGTGGGCCAGTGAGGGTGGTGTAATGTCTGGTGCATTCTGCGCTTTGTCTGGTTCTCAGGGCACTCAAAGTATCCCTCAATCTCCGCTTGGCTGCCGCTTGTGACCACTACTTCATTCATAATACACACGCACGCACGCACGCACACACACAGACACACAGACACACGCAAACACTGAATCATTACAGTAGAAGTCTGGAGAACCGAAGGCCCAGACCAGCAGTCCTCACTGAGCAGAACTCCCTCCCTCTCCTCTGGTCTCCCCTCCAAGCCAAGCCAATCCTCTGGCACTGAGCGACCCATTATACAAAGCAAATAAGCCATAGCTATAGGCTCTAAAAGCCTCTCAGAGAGGGAGAGCGAGGTGGGCAAGGACTGCGGGAGAGAGAGAAAGAGCCCGTAAACCCCAGTGACTCTTAAAGCTTTGCCAATCTGAAAAGGAATTCATTGTGGATATTAAGTGTCGGATGACTCCAAACTTTCTCTGTAGCTTTAGAAAAGCCCCAGGTCTATGCTGTTTGGCTCTCGCCGACATCAGAAAGAGAGAGAAAAAGAAGAGAGAGAGAGATAGTTCCACTCCTAAAAAGAAGGACTTGCAAAGGCAACAACAGCAAATTAAAATCTTCAAACATAAGCTTCTTTTTGACGGTCTTCAACTACTGGAGCAGTGATGTCTTTGTCGTGAAGTTCAAGCGTGCGGCAAAAGCCAAACAAGAACAAACAGTTGTTGAACCAGCAACCCCGAATAACCTCCCCCAGACCTGTGAGCCAACACAAAGCCGTGATCATGTACGCTCCAAACCACAACCTCCGCAGCCCAGAACATGTGGAGTTTGCAGGAGCATTCCTTTACCTAAAAGTGCACCACACTGTGAGTGCCATTAATTGTTGCTTTTACTAATACGCTTAGAAGCCCCAAACCTTCTCTTGCTCTCTTGTGCACCTTGGGGCATCAGACACACACACCCACACACACGGTCGGTATAAAAATCTGAAGAAATACGCGGCATGCAAACAGGATCCACTTCTCCATGACAACAAAGAAAATGTTTACAGTCCCGAGAAGGCAGCTCCTTCTTATTGGCCAAGATCCGGTTTCTATGGAGACGGAGTCGGCATCTCTGTGTTTGGGCATCGAGAGCTGCAAGTGTGTTGATGTTATGTACAGTACAGGAATGTGTACACATATGGCCGTGATTACACACACACACACACACACACACACACACACACACACACACACACACACACACACACACACACACACACACACACACACACACAGAGAGAGATGCAGCAGGAATATCATGTTCCTTTGAACTGCGAGTCTGACCAATGTTTTTTCTGCAAAGCAGCGGCGGGTGCTCTGATTGATTTAAATAACATGAGTTCCTTTTTACAAAGACTGGGATGGGATTTAATAAAGGTTAAGACAAGCTTAGATGGGGCTTACGCTCTTACTTGAGTGCAAATGTGTTTAAAAATACATCTTCTTACATCAGGTAATGGAAATAATGCAATAATTGCAATATTCTTTGAGCAAAAGAAGCCCAAAACAATTCCATTCACAACAAATCAGAAAAATACACACACACCTAATCCAAGTGCAGCCCTCACAGAGTCATGCAGTGGGAAGTAGCTGCCGGCGAGCCCTTGTAATGAGGGAACACCAGTAGGCGCCAGGGGAAAAAGATGCGGATGGAAAGAAAGATGGATGGAGAGAGCTGAGTGCGACAGAGGAAAATCCAAACAATAGGAAACAAATCAGGAGGGAGACTCAAAACGCAACAACTCTGGTGAGAGATGCAGAAGAGAAAAAAGAGGTGAAGAAAATTGGACCAATATGAGTTTTGAATGCAGTTAGTGAAATCAATATTTGTGCAGTGAAACTGCCAGTGTGATATTCTGTCCCCATATTGAATATCTTTGTTTTTAAGCACTGTTTTCAGGAACCCAGGCTAAACCCTACTGAAAGTTTCTCCTGCTTTCAACTGCAATACCACCCAAACGTGCATGTAAATTGAAAAGGATATTTCCTCTCTGTTAGATAACCTGTGTGAAAGTTGAACTCTTTGATAATAGACTTGTGCATAGGATTAACAGGAAAACACAGGCCTCCTTTGAAGATGCTCAAAGTGCCTAGTACACTTAGTTTGTCCATGCACTGTGTGTGGGAAATTAGATTAGCCATTTAAAGATTCCACTAACATGCTATTTAAAGTGTAGCAATTCTGTTACCCATCTGCCTCTGATGCAACATCCTAGGTTTTTAATTAAATAGTCTAAGCGTAAAAGTTCCACTTACCAGTTGTTGTTTTATTATTGGAAGCAGTAATGTCTGCCATACCTGTGTTGAATAAAGATGGGCAACGCAAGCTCAAGGGATTCACAGACAAAATATGCATGCATGTTATTAGCGTGGTTTGACCAGCTCTTTTTACGCTGTGTTGGAACTGCAGGACTTTACAAGTGCAAATGGAACACTTTACTGTGTGACATTAAAACCTGGAGAAATACAGGGTGGCTTTTATTTGAAAGCAGCCAAGTTATTTAGTAGTTTATTTCCCCTGTCAGCGCTGCAAGCATCTACACTCCATTTATCCTGTTTACATTGCATATATTCTTCCTGTTCCTAAATTTCCTTATGTTTATAATGCATGTTTACTTATTTATTATTGTTTTACTCATGCATCCATTTTGCTGTCCCCTTTGCTGCAATACAGCAAACGTCCCCAGTGTCTAAACGAGGACTGTCTTATCTAAAAAACAAGACAATCCTTACTTTTCTTTTTAATTTTTTGCAAAATAAGTCCTAAAGTCTTCAACCAAATTGACTGTAACTTGATTGAAAACTGTCTTTTCATAATTACATTGTGAGTAAGCACAATATAAAGTATATTACAACACAATGACACAGGTGAGATAGAAAGGAGCAACAGGAGCTCATCAGTAAACAGAGGGGCAGGAGAAACAAAGAGTACAGAGACATGAGGAGCTGTCGGCCCTCTGGGGACCCCGAGCCGCACCGTGTGAAGTGGCCGATGCTTTCACAGGTGCACACAGCACAAACAATGTGCCTTTCACACAGAGGCAAAGAGCCCGGTACGAGATGAGCGAGACGGCGTAATTAGAGCCCAACAGATCTGTACTTCTCTGCTTCCCCGACAAACACCAGCACACCCTCTTTTTAACAAACACAAACTGCTCATATAATTTGCTACCAATCCAATTTAGTTCATTCAGTCACTTCACTTGTGCAAGGACAACAAAACCTCTGCTTTTAATGCGGTGGCATAATGAGTCTGCATCTTGCTTGCAGGGAGAAACAAACGCACTTCCCTCTTGTGGCTTCTTACACCTGCTTGTCTCTCTAGTTGTGATTTAGTTTCAATTAAAACTTTTGCACAAACACAGAGACAAGCACAGAAGCACCTCAAATGACACTCGCTTCCAACAGTAAACACTAAACTTCTGACTGTGTCAGATGTTTCCTGTACCATCAATGATTTCGATCTATTGTCCTCAAGAGGGTTAAAATCCAAACGGTCCACCACCTGTTTGATTTGCATTGGTTTGATGTGGTGTGCTCTGTTTTTGGCAGTGTTTATGTGAGGATTTGAGACATGTGGCACGGACACCTGTTAAAGTCCATAGGTCTCACCACCACCAGAGCCGGTTTGGATTGATATAGAACACGTGGACTTTGAAGCATTGGCCGCTCGCTCGATGCACTTGAATGTAGGCCTACCTGTCAATTGCAACAACAGGCTGTGGTTTCATGACGGATGTGAAACCGGATGGTAAGAGACCAGGACTGATCAAAAGCAGCCTTGAGACAAAGTGGCTGAGCTTGGGTGGAACATCATTAGCGATGCTGCTAACAGGCGTGGAGCAGAACATGGATGTCAGCGGGGTTTGATGCACATTACAGTTAGATTCGCTGGTGTTGTGGCTGGTGGATAAGAGAGCCTAATAACAGAGTGAAAGAGCCAGCTGGGGAATGCTAATTAGCCACATAGGCTAACAATCAGATCTAATGGGCGCTGAGTAAATACCAGCGGTTGGCTAATAGCCATTAATGTCCTACAAAAGAGCCAGATAACTGCAGCATCCCACTATTATTTGGTGGTTGTGTGTGTGTGTGTGTGTGTGTGTGTGTGTGTGTGTGTGTGTGTGTGTGTGTGTGTGTAAATGTGTTTTTGTCCTAAGGACCAAACATCATCTTAAGCTTAATTGTGAGGCCACTCTTCCAGTCACCCATTTGCAAGAAGCCAGTTTAGGCTAAGAATAGAAAGAATGTACAAATGCATTGTTGTGTACTAGTGAGATGTTTGCTTGATAAGCAAAGTTGTGTATGTCTGTAAAATTGATCATTTTTATGGATTTGTTCAAGGCTGACGATTTGCTTCAGGCCTTTCAAGTCATTTTAACAATGTAAAAATAAATACATGTGCTGAGTGTTAAGAAAGTTAATGGTTTCTGTAATCATCTCTGCTCACACTCAAACTGGTTGTAAGAAATACTGTAGGAAGCTCAATCCATAGAGGTCTTGTTCTGTGCAAAATGCTAAAATGAAACTTCAGCAGGAAGTGTCCCTCTGCTGAAGCTTGGCAAGAACAGAGAAATAGAAACAGAGAATTTCATAAAAAAAATGATAATTTGGAGGATTGGGCTCTAAACTCTAATTCTAGTCTCATGTTAGCTTGAAGCAATTTCGAAAAGGAGGAATGATTACATCAAGTAAAACCACCACAAACGGCATGTGAGTATTGCATGAAATATTAAATTAGAGCAATCAAGGGACCATTTACATTTTTTTATGTGGACAGGGCATAGTTACGCCCTGTCCACACTATGTGGATATTTTGCAAAACAAACTTTTTCCTCTCTGTAGAACCTCATGATCGAAACACAAATGCCGTTTTAAATCACTAAAACACCAATTTTTACGAAAAAATTGTTTCTGTGTGTCTGTGTATACATCTTAAACAGAGAGTCTGGTAAACACTGACGTCACAGCTTCCTTTGTGGATGCCTGATGTTGCTTTGTGTAATAAACATGCACAAGAAAGAACAACGGCAGCTATATAGTAGCTATACGTTTGATTAGCACTGCTGGGACTAATTGAAAGTTTGCAGCTAAATTCTGCATCACTGCACCACATGACCAATACTCAAAGGGGTCTGCATCATCCAAGATTACTCGTTTTTCTATGGTATTTGATGGATCATTGTTGAGACTTTATCGCCAACTACTGACCATGCTTGTTTGAGCATTTGTCAAAGGTCGTGTGGCTGGAGGTTTTGCTAAAAACAGAGTGGGAAATATCAGTTCAAAAATATATTAGTAGTAGTGTAGACAAGGCCTTGATTATCAAACCCACAGGATCGAGCTTCCCCACCTCTGCCTAAGAGGGATTATCCGCTTTTTGCTGACCCCTAGTAGTTTAACTGCTGATCGTCCTGCAGCAAAGTAGAGGTGAACTCAAGGGTGTGTCAGTACACTGTGACATCACTGCTGGGTGTGGTCAGAGCTACAAGAGACTTGAAGTTTCAAGCATAAGGCTGTGAAACACTGTTTTCCCCTCTTTTTTTTTTATTCAACATTTTGGGAACTGCACTTCTTTGCTTGCTTGTCAAGAGAGGGATGTTAAGAAAGATGCTCCTCTCACGTGTGTAAGAAAGGGGAGAAATAGCTAGCTTAGCTTTGTCTCAGGGTAACGATCCACCTACCAGCACTTTTAAAGCTCACTAATGAATAGCAGGACTGATTGCCATGCAACCAGCTGAGACTCCCAAGTTACTGGCTCCAGCTATGTAATAGTCCGGAACATAGACCCCAATGAAACAGCAAATTGTTGTTTTCACAGTTGGGTCTTTATATGGATTAACCAAACAACCTACAATGTATAATCTAAGGTGCTTCGAGGTGTTGGTGGGTGGATTTTGTTTCTGTTGAGCAGAACCAGGCTAGCTGTTTTCAGTCTTTAAAGCACACAGCAACCACTATCAGTCTTCTCAGCTAAATCTTACCCATAAAGCATATGAGTATTTCTAAAATGTTATTTTCCTCAAACTATTCATTGAAGAAAACCAATTTTAGCCTCTCAGCATCATTCAAGAGAGGATTCTGTGTATTATTATATTTTACATCACCTTTAATCCTAAAAGAAAAGCCTGCAGACTTTTTCTCCTTGAATGTAAAAGGAAATACACATCATGTCAATGGCTGTGTGTAGTTAAATGCAAGTGAGTAAATTGAGCAATGGTTACCTAGATAACAAATGATCACAGAACACCTAGAAACTCTCGTTAAAGGGCTTACCTTTCAAGCACAAAAGCCATTCCTCCGACTTTTTCTCACATTAATTTCCCCAAGGGAAAAAAGGGGGCTATTGTTTTAGTTAAGTTAAGTAAATAATGTGGTCTAATCAAGAGTAGGGTTGCAAAATTCCGGGAATATTCAAAGTTGGAAACTTGCCATGGGAATTAACGGGAATATACGGGAATATACGGGAATTAACGGGAATAAACTGGAGATTTTGTGGGTAATTTATACTAACTGTATTTACCTTGTCATATACAGACATAAATATAAACATTTTGTTTTGTCATAAGCTGATTTGAGCCCTGAGGAAACTTTGGGCACTTGACTATATGCGTCTGCATCTTTGTGGCATTCTTAACATAGGTCTTTGCACAGTATTTGCAAATGTACACAGCCTTTCCTTCTACATTGGCTGGGGTGAAATGTCTCCACACGAGATAGTGTACGTAGCATTGTTCTGTAGAATAAGATGAGAAAAAAGCTTGTAGAAAACACTAATGCAATGCCAGAGATATAAATAGTTAGCTAAACAATTGGAATCGTCTTTAAAAATATTTTACAATTGATGGATAAATGAATAGAAATAGGCTAGATGAACAGATGAACAATCCTCAATCAGCATGCTAATATATTTTCCCCAGTAATATCATCAAAACTTCCCTGACTAGTCCTTGGGCTAATGCAGTAGTGTGGCCTCAATAGCCCTGCTGTAGTGTGCAGGATACTGGGAATTATCTGTGCATGTGATGGAAGAATGCACTGCGCATGTGATGGAGAAATGCACAGTGCAGGGTTGAAATTCAACGTGCAGCGTGTGCTGCATTCCATACATCTTTAAAATAGAGTTTTGAATGACGTTTTTATTGCTCAGCGTTTAATTTGCGGTAATTTTCTTTTTTCAAAATTCCCAAAATTCCCGAGCTTAACTTCCCATGGAAAGTTTCCGGAAAGTTTCCGGAAATTTACCGGAAATTTTCCGCCCCTTTGCAACCCTAATCAAGAGTCATCTTCTGCAGAAAGCATTACTCCTGAAGAAAATCAATTATTCACTCTACACTCCCCAAATTCACCTGCTGGCCCTTCACATTACCACATCGGGCTACCTCAAACGACTCGTGAAAAGCCCAACTGGCTACATGCAAATCCACTGTGCCCCGTAACAAGATGCATTAGCATAGCACCATAAAAACATCCAAGTCTCCAGTTTCCTCATGTAAATGAGTAATCGTCGTTTCAACTGCATTTTTCTAAAGGCGAGGGCCGTTGAAGTGACTCACACAACTCTTAATTGGAGTGTCGGCAGCAGCTAGTCTAACCCTATTAAGTTGTTTCAGATAAGCATCAGTAAGACGGCTTGATTGCAGCTAATTCACTGGGATCACACAACACCAGAAGCTAATGGAGTTCCTAATGAGTGATCCATCAGCAAATGAGCGCTGAAGGTCACTATGTTAACTTTTAAAGGGTGGTTGGATTTGTGGGGGAAAAATGCAATGAGAGGATTGGCGAGGGTTTTTACTGAATGGATGTTCCATAAAGATCAATTTCATGAATCTTTGCAAGATCATGCTGGTGTTCAATTGGGGCTTTGGGCCATGACCTTCACTGCGATCATTTTTGAACTCCTGCCTCATTAGACCAAATATTTTGTCAATTCCTGGTACTGTTTGTGCATTTTCAATTGTGTGTTTATCCAATTATGTACATGATTACATCTATAAAGACTGTTTATCCGTAGTGGAGCAATCTTAGGTCAGCCCACTGTCACGGTCTTAGGGCATAGATCTGTTTATTTGCAGTGACACATGTGCAGATTGATCAAGTGAGGCCCGGCTCCAATGCCTTGTCTAAATGTCAAACACCATCACTCACGAGCCATAACAAGCTTGTGCTAACATGAGATGACAAAGCTAAGTGAATAGGCTGCACACAAACATTCACACGATTACACATGTCATTTTTTCTTGCTGGTCCTCGATGTGGGAAGAACTTTTAAAAAAGAAAGTGTACGTAGGCAAAGGCGTAAAAAATTCATCAGCACTGACAAAAGTCTAATTACAACTTGTTCGTAAAGTGACGAAGATGGGGGAAACAGTGGATTGACCATTACAATGACAAGTGATAAACACACCATCCATGCCCAAGCACACAAACACACATCCTCCTGACAGAGTTAAGTATCCCCTGACAAGACGGCAGCGGTAATCAATTCCCATTGGCATAAGAGCCAGGGTTCTCATTAAACCGCTGGTCCATTTCTTCTCCTCTGGGAATTTATATCTCTCTATCACACACTCCATCTCTCCTCCTTTCACTCCCTTTCCCTGGTTAGAAAAAAGAGCAAGTAGTGGTTTAATCTCTGCATCATTTCATTCAGAGGAGGTGGATGCTATTGATCCACACACACACACACACACACACACACACACACACACACACACACACACACACACACACACACACACACACACACACACACACACACACACACACACACACACACACACACACACACTTGGAGTTTGATATACTGTAGCAACAGTTGTTTCAGGAAATAAATGGAGTGTGTATGTATATGCAGTGCGGAAACAGCTTTATTTCCTCTCACACCCAGCTACGATGATACAAAATGTCAACATTTATGCACACCTACTTATCACCTCAATATTGGTGCATTATATTATCAGCCTCCACTCCATGTTTGATCGGTTACTCTTGGATACAACATCAAGGCTGCTTTTACATTGCCGCAGCCAAAATGAGAGGCTTATGGATTACGACTGTTTGATGGAAGTCACTCCCTGCCAACATTTGCATGTAGCGCTACACCATAACAATCAGTCTTCTGTCTTTTCTTCAAAAGTAGCAAACGTGTGTGTGTGTGGGCAGCTCCTGGGAGCAGCGATGTGGAGGCAGCAGGTATGAAGCTGCAGGGGCTCCAGGCGCACAGCGTACTTCAACTGCAGGGATAAAACAAGCTTAGAGACTAAAACTCTCTCCATTCCATTAGCTCAACTAGAATTGATTTCCACGACGCAAAGCCAGATTCAGAGTAAAAAATAAAAAATACACCTTACACAAGGTACATCCTAATTAACAGAGGATTCCCATAAAGCTTTAGGATTTACCATCAGGCTTGTTGGAAACTCTGAAGCGGTGCTAGCTAACAAGCTGAATGGAGAGGGCGGCAGTATGTGACAAGAAGAGGGGAGGATGGTGGAATTTAATCTTTCTTTCTGTTGTTGTGAGTAATTTTGTTTTTCTTTTGGAAATCGGCAAGAAACCACAAGGAACCTTCCTTCATTTACTGGGAAAACTCAGATTGGCTTTTTAAGCAAAAGCCTCTCCAAGTAACAAGGCTGTGGTTGAACATTCTTGTTACTGAATATTGAACCAAACCCAGGAACTCCCTGTCCTGCAGCTCTATTATCTACAGAGGAACAATGTGAGATTCCCCCTTGTGAGGGACCTTCTTCAAACCTGGATGTTTTGAGAGCTACAACTCTAACCTTGGTCTGTACAACTTAATCCACGGACTGATTTATGTCGTGTGCTCTCTAGGAATGCTGGAATTTATGGAGGTTATGAGGATGTTTACTTATGCTGCCTGCTACGTCAATCTAATCGGATCAGATCACAAGTACACTGGCCACATGAGGACATATAAGGATCATTATCATAACTTTAGTCATGAATATACAATGACAATGTTAAACTAAGTTTCAGTGAGCTTTGAATTTGTAAAGCTGCTTTCAGACATGCACTGAACTCCGGATAATCTCCTGAAATTATCCAGAGGAGCTGTATGTGAAAACATAAATGTTTATTTTAAATGTCAGTTGCTGAAGATATTCTCCAGAGGTTCTCCTTCCAGACACCTTGTAAAAACTCTGAAGAATGTCAGAGTGATCCTAAGTGAGAATAGAGCAGGGGATAAATAGGAGAATTAAGTGCAAGCAGGTGGGTGTGTTGATGATGAAAAAAAAGAGAAAACAAACATCTCAGGATAAAAATAGGAGCCAAACACGTAGAAGACAGGGATGATGATTTCAACTTAGAAAGACAACAAGATTCAAGAGCTTCTGGAAATAAGGGCAGATGCAAGTGTCGATGTGCTGTAAACCAGAACACCAGATCTCTACAGTGGAATTTATACGTTACGTACTGACTCCTCCTTGCTGCACCACCCTCACCTCAACGCTCCTGAGATTTTGTTGTTGTTGTGAAGGTGTCTGAGTGGAGAATCTCCAACTGCATTGTTCATATGTGAAAGGCAAACTCCCAAGAAAGTCCCAACCCCATTATGCGGGTATTCTCCTGAATTCATGTCTAAAAGCTATTTAAACGACGCAGTGTAATCACCCAAATAAGATGATACCATCATCAGCCTGCAACCTGAATGAGTCTAAATGGCTGTGCACCATTACAGTGCTTTATATACAACAGAGGGAAGTGGCCATGCTGCCACTATGGATGCCATGGTTGTCTCTCTGCCCACAACACAGGCTCTAGTCAAATGAAGACTGTGTCTTCACTTTTGCTGACACAGCCTGACACAATATAAGAGTCTACATACAGGTTAATGCCTCAAATGAATGCAAATAGCTTGTGTGCACACAACAACTTAAGTCAAGATATCTGCTATACCTCAATGAAACTATGACACAACATGAAGAATTTGATCTACTGTAACGTAATGGACTCTATTTTCTTAGGAAAGGTGAAGATGCATAAAACATTTTCATAGGTTCACACAGGAAGACAGACATTCCCAAAGAGGCCGGTTAAAGTAATAACGGTGCAAATAGATTAAATTTCCGCACTCTTGCAGGTTGTGAGTCTTTGTCTTCACGTCTTATCCATCATGAGCAACCACAGACGGATGATGAAGTCCAAAATCCCCCCAACCCTTTGTCTGACTGTCACTTTCCATCTCTGTCTCTATTCATCCCTCTCCCTCCTTTTCACCGCCTGTCTCTTTCTGTCCATCCATCTCTGCATCATCCTCTCTGCACACGTGCTCCCATGCTATCGCAGGACTGGTTGAGGATTATTCCCCAGCATGCATACATCATTGCTTCCCTCGGTCTCTTGACTTCTTCATCCCGCCCCTGTGACCCCCAAACCATCGATCATCTAATGAAATCTGCCACCATCAGTCAAATGAGGCGAATCCGTTGACATACAGGGCCACTTAGACCTGTCAGGACTTTCTCTCTTTCATCACTAGAGTGAGATATCTGTGAACGGATGAGTGCAAAGCGGGGATTTGACATGCTGCTTTTAGGTATGTAAGGAAAGAAAGACATGGAAGTCAGAAAGTAATGAAAGTCAAAGACAGACAACATGATTGTTGTTGTGGATGAAATGAGAAGCCACAGACAGTCTATAACATGACCAGCTAAGAGAAAGAAGCCGAGCATTTCACGCTAACGCCAACACAAACACACTGGCTCGTGCACAGATTAATATCTCAACTCCAGCTGCCCTGTGAGCGCATAAGATGCATCACATAGCATAGAGCTACAGTGTGTGTGTCTGTGAGAGGGCTTAATCATCCTCAAAGTATGACAGCGCTGAAAGCATCTCCAAACACCATCTTCAAGTTGCAGGTCTGGAGGGGAGGTCAGACATTTCCATCAGGCGTCTGGTAAACTCTGAGCAAAGCAAAAGAACAGCAACACAAATGAAGTAGGAGGGTAAAGTCAGAGTTCAGAGTACTGCTTTTACAAAACTGGAGAACAAATCATTTCATAACATAGACAGGTCTTTTTTGAGTTGATATAAAATTCAAACCACAGAAGTGAGCTGTTTGATTAGCTTTATATTCATAAACCAGTATTTGTAACTGCTATAGATGAAAAGTCAAGTGAATCACTTGACTCAACACTCAAACATTGAAACGCATGAATATCTGCACTGTAAAATAAAATACGTTGATTCTACTCAACAAAGAAAATGGACACTCATTGCTTCACAAAAAACAAGTAAAACATAACACTGAGTCTCAATATCTTTAATCTTAAATTGACTTAATTTTTGTGAAGCAATTAATTATTTTGTTTACAATGTGTGCAAAATTTCATATCAATCAATACGTTGAGATATTTCAACTGGACCAAACAACTAATAATAATCTACAGACCCACACCACTAATGATAGAAATCATTGATTCGTGACGAAACTGTAGATTGTTTGTCTGTGTATGTGTTTAAGGGAGCATTCGGTCACAGATGCACAGAAAACACGAACATGCATCACTTTTTATACTAATCAAAAAGGCTAAATGTGATGATTTTGAGAAAAGATCTAGGTTGTAAGGCATTATGTGCATAAGCTGCCATTAGATTTATGAAAATGAAGCCTCAGCCGGCTGGTCCTCTCTGGCTACTGTCTGGAATCTACTTTCCCTTGATTTCAACATGATGTTTATGACTATGATGTGTGTTCCTGTTTGACTGAGTTGTGGCTTTAAAAAGAAGGGGAGAGGTTTTTCACCCTAATTGCATCAATACCATGCTTAGACTTACAATACACATAATGCAGCCTGTTGCCTCTGTATGGAGCCAACGTGGAAAGATTCTATATGAAATGAAGTTGTTTGGAGGGGGATAAGGGAAACCTCTCTTTCTCTCGGCACATTTTTCTTCTCCTACGGGCTTCTCCTACACCCCTTGGTTCTCACATAAATAAAAAACTGCAAGCTCGGCATCTCTTCTTCCAAAAAGGTAAAAATGTTCATTACGCGCACAAAGCTGAGAGTGTGTATCAGCAGAGAGGCATTTGCTAAGACACATACAGTAGACCAAGCACAAATGCACACACACACTGCCCAACTCCATCTGGTTTGCGTTACCACATCGACGGTGGGGAAGTGCATTGGCGCCCTGCTCCCATTGGTCCTTTGCTGCCGGCACTGGTTTTAATTGGTCGTCTTAGTGCCAGACCCTCAAGCTCATGCTCACACACACACACACACACACACACACACACACACACACACACACACACACACACACACACACACACACACACACACACACACACACACACACACACACACACACACACACACACACAGCTAGGGGCTGCGAGGGGGAACGTTCGAGAAAAAAAAGAGGGAATTGTGGCCAAAGTTTCAAAGTTTAGCTAATTAGGAGCCATTTTCTCCCCCTTCTGTTGCTCACACAGACACAAGCGTTCAACTGAAATATTCTGCACAATTAACAAAACCGTTATTACCCTAAGGTGAATAGAAGAAGAGAGCACGAAATAAGACGGGGTAAAAGCGGAAAAGAATAATAAGCAAATAATGTTACTGCAACGAAAGCAGAATGTTTCAGGCATATCACAGGGTTACCCCCTGTGTTACACTGACTCACACATACACACACACTCATTTGGGATCTCCCTGACTCAAACCCAAAGTTTTTTCCCCTGGTCTGAGAGATGCTGTGACTGAGTACACACAGTTGGAGAACACATGGCTACTGGCTGAACTCTTAACCACCGGGATTATATGCAAAAACAAAAAAACATGTAAAAAGATATAATTCCACAAACATTTGTATACCTGTATACGGCTCATAAAAACATTTCTAAACTTACATCTGCTCCACCACATCACTGCATCATCTCAACACACAGCCACGATGTCAGTCTTTGTCTTGCCAGACTTGTCATCATGCATGACGGTGATTCATCGTAGAATTGAGTGCAGAAATCCATCAGAAATACCCAGTGCTAACAGAATCATAGCGTGCCATTATCTTACCACTTGTCTATACACTCCTAGTGAAACTTGCCCTCCTTGGAATAACACTTAGAGTATCACATACAGCCGCAGCTCTCATGTGTGAGGCTCTATTTCTCTGGGAACAAACCGCACCATGCACAATTAATCAATATCTGGGCTCTGGTCTGTGGCCAAGTGGGGATCAGTTACCCCACCTCATCCATCAGAAAGAGATATATGGAGTTGAGTGTTAATCGTTCTCTCCCTCTTCTGTGTGTGTTTGCATTTTTATACTTAAAGATATTATAATACATGGTCAGTGCTGACGAATCCTAACTTAAGCTATCAGCCTCCATCCTTTTCAACCTATCAAATGGCTGACACATCTTATTGAAGATTCCATCTAAAACTAGAATCATCTTAGTTGAGCACATACCTCCGCCGTGCCCCATAAGTCCCCTTAAATTCAATCAAGCTGCACCAAATTTCACACACTCATAGATATCCGTCCTTTACATATGCCAGATTTTTTTCCATCGAGAACCATCAATTATTCCATGGGTAATTAATTAAAATAATAAAAACTTGCAACATAAAGAAAATGGGGAAAAAATCCTGCATCTGCTCCCTGATCAGGAGGTGCACCAAAATCGTATGGGTTACTTTCTGACCCATACCACATCCTTCTAAAAAGATTATTTGGTAATCTGTGCAGTACTTTATGTGCACAACCAACCAATAAACAAACAAACAGACGGGGGTAAAAACCTAACCTCCTGAGTAGAATCAGCTGTAACGTGGATTAGCAACAATCAAAAGCAAGCTTTATAAAGGGGGGACAATGTGCACAGTCAAAGTTACAGCTCACACCTCTCTGTAACCTCACAACAGGACACAGTGTGTTCAGTAATGAGCTTAACAAGTGATGGTAGGCACGTTTTAATAACTTTGTACTGAGCCACGCTAGCAGTTTCCCCCTGTTTCCAGTCTTTATGCTAAGCTATGCTCATTGTCACCTGGCTATAGCTTAGTTTTTACTGGACACATACAAGAGCGATATAACAAGAATGATATTATCAACTTACTCTCAGCAAAAACCCAGATGTGTGTGTGTGTGTGTGTGTGTGTGTGTGTGTGTGTGCGCGCACGTATAAAACATGTTATATATTATGTATATAACATATGTTATATGTTCCAGTCCATGTCAGCATCTCCACACTACTATTTAATATACTACTTCCATGTCCCAGCCTCCTGAGCTCATAGTCTCCACCACATGCAGCATATTTAGTGATTTATGGGCAGTGATGAGTGTTTCAAGCATCTGAACATGTATGGCAGTGAAGTGGATTGACCAGAAACCACAAACGAGTCCCACTATTCATAATATGGTGGAAGGAAACGGTGATATTTTTTTCCACCACTCTTGATTAAAATTACTTAAACAAAAATCTAAAATGTTTAATTGATCAACTAATCGATTATATGACAACATAACAGGGTTAAGGTGTCAGATTATAGATGTTGCACCACCTAATTTTACATATTCACAGATGTGAGAAAGAAGTGAATGGGGAAAAATTCATTCTTCGCTCACAATAATACAATGAGATAGATAAGTTTGTCTTTATTGTCCCTGTGGGAAATTTGCCTTATTTCCTGCATTGTAAAAACACAGAGGATATGCAATTGAAATAGTTGTGCCCGCTTTTGGTGAGACTGGCAACAAAGAGCTGTGAATCCATTTTGACGACAGCTACTGTCCTCCACGGAGGATCAAACTCGTTTTAGGAGCCACCTTTCAAGCAGACATAAGTAAACTCTTTAAAACACGACAGAGAGGTTTTCACTGAAGTGCCCCTTTAAAAGATCACACAGAGCTAAGTGTTTTCCCTGCAGGTTCCACCAAGTGAATAGAACATCCTTGCAGAAAATAAGCAAGAAAAAAGTGGAAGAAGAAAGAGGAGAATTATAAAGAAAGCCACAGAGGGACGGAGGAAGAAAACAAGCCCCGAAAAAGTGAGAGAACGAGCTCAGGCTAGAGAAGGGAAACAGAGAGGGAGCTCTTTGAAGTGTCAGGCTGCAGGCTTGGCTACTGGTGGCACTCCTAATGAAGGCTGGGCTGCTGCTGCTGTTCATATGCGTGCGTGTGTTTGTGTGTTTGTGTGTGTGTGTGTGTGTGTGTGTGTGTGTGTGTGTGTGTGTGTGTGTGTGTGTGTGTGTGTGTGTGTGTGTGTGTGATGTGCACTGCGTAGAGTGAAAGGTCTGTGCTGCATTTGACTCTCCATAAAAGTTCAACAGCCACAGGGCTTTGGAGAAAGGCCATGCTCCACCGCAACACGCTGGCCCCCAAACCTGCTTCATGCTTGCTCCAAACACCCACACTCAAACACACACGCTCACACTTACACACACACACAACATCAACACAAGCCCACAAAGCACGCAATGCTGAGATCATCTATAAAGCCACAAATATGGGCAATCAAACTTTTGGAATAAAACACATTTGATTCTGATGTGTACACACGTGCACACGCACACACTCAAACTACAGCCACAGACTTGGCAGAATGCAGCCATCCCGTCATATGGTCAGAACCATAACACTAATGCAAAAAAGATGGAAAACATGACAATCATACGTCCTTACAAGTAGGACGCAAAAGAGACTACATTAAAAGAAGCACATCAAATATTAATAGAAGAACATTTTTCATCTAATACAAACCAAAGCGGCTCCAGAGACTAACAGACACCGTGTTTGCCTTAGAACAGGAAGCAAGAAAGACTCAGTCTGATGCTAACTAGACCATCATCAGTGGAAGCTCCAACGTACGGATGTTCCTGTCGTCGCCATCACTTTCCCTTTGGTGTCTTGCCTGAGCACACACATTCCACCACTGTCCTTGTGCACTAACATAGATATTGTTCTATATATCATTGATCATGCTCAATACAAACACAGTATGAAGGGAAAGAATTGTGTAAATCACACAAACACTTGCAGGATCTCACACAGTTTTACTCCAGCTCAGCAGCAAACAGTGACATTAGAATGATTAGGAGACACTTAAAAATTGCACAAACACAGACACAGGAAACATCTTGATCCTGAGCACCAGAATATATACACTGGTACACATTAGAAGCTTAACCTTGCACAGGATGTCACTGATTGATGAGCTAGACGGTGCAATCCACCACTAGAACTAATACAAGTGAAAATGAAGTGGAAAATGCAGCTGGAAAGGGCTGGGCAATATGGCTTATTATTATTAATTATTTCAAATTTTAAACACCCCCCCGCCCTTTCAATGTGTATAAATACGTGTCTCATAAACTCTAGAGCGAATCAAACGAACACAAAGTCAACTTCAAGTACTTTACTAATAACCTGTGATTAGTGATGGTGTTATATGTTAACGTGTAAAGTGAGCGCAGGTAAGCGGGGGAGTGAGGAGGGGGGACATGCGGCAGGGTATTGGTGCACGGGCCGCCGCTGCAAAATGAACGTAGTGGAAACCAATCAGTTTGTGAATGCACACATTGGTGAAAGTTTTAACCAAATTAACCGACATCAGCACGATTAAGTCGGTGAGACGTTAAAGATGTTGGTTTTGATACATTTTCGGTTGATTGTCCAACACTACAGCTGAAACGCTTTCTGTGAGGACAAGCTGTTAGAATTCTCCTTATCAAACAGACTTATCAAGGAGGTCAGCTGCAGCAGTGGCTGGTGACGACAGTTTGGGCACTTCCAGGCTCTCTCCTTTTTTAGTCAACTCTGACTATCCCTGACATCCATCGCAAGTAAACACCCATAAATCTCATCAAAATCATAGAGGAAAAGACTCTGCATATAATTGTGCGACTTCCCGGGGAATCATTGTGTTTCTCAGTCGTTGTAAGTATCAAAACTGCAAAGAGATGAGTGAGCATCACTTGTTATGGAGCCAATTTGTAAATCCCTTTCATGTTAACACTGTGTTCTAGTCCAGTCCAAACTTCCATGTTGGCCTAATGAACTGTATAATCACCAACTAAACACATATTCAAAGTAGAAAGATATAATAGGGTTTAATAAGGACATTGCTTTTTGTAGCCAAGCAGTCACCAATCTGAATTGACTTCAACTCGTGGCCATGATTGTGGCGCCTGTTGTCAATCAAGATCTTTGTGTCAGTTGTGCACACATTCCCACACACAGTCACAAGGACGATATCTGTTAAGACAAACATATGCAGGAGATAATAGTGTGTTCGTAACCATACAAATCCTACATCTGTGAGGGAAGGAGAGGAGAGGAAAGCAAAGAGGGAAATGGAAATACAGAGGAGGAGAGGGAAGAAAAGGTGATGGAGACAAGAGCGATGCATGACAAAGAAGAGGAGCGGGAAGAAAAGACAGCAGAGAAAGGGGGAGGAAAGCAGAGGAAAGAGTAGAGCAGGAGAGGAGAGGAAAGTAAAGCAGGGAGGAAAGGAGATAAATGGATAAGGAAGAAGAAGTCGAGGAAAGGAAAAACGAGAAAGGGAGAGAAAAGGGAAGGAAAGGAGAGGAAAGCAAAGAGGGGGAAAGAAAAAAAAGAGGAGAAGAGGGAATAAAGGGGATGAGACATTAGGAAAGCACGGCAAATGTGAGGATATGAAAGCAGAGAAAAGAAAAGGAATGCATTGAAAAGGACAGACGAGGAAAGGAAAAAGGAGGAAAGGGGAGAAAGGGGAAGGAAAGGAGAGGAGAGGATTGGAGCCAATGAAGAGAAACATTAGGGCTAAAGATCCAGGATGGTGGAGCTGAGAGGGAGGGAACAGACGACTATTCCCAGTGGTGCTGTTTACATAAAATCTAATGTATCTCAGGGGAAGGAGGTTAATTAAGATAATGTGCAGTCAGTCACCGACCACCGCAAAACAGCACCCACTCCTCCTCTATAGCCTTCCCTTAATTCCTTTACTGCCCCTCCTTTCGTCGACACGCCTCCTCCTCCAGCTGGCATTGGCCGAGTCGCTCTGACAGGTGAGTGTGTGTTTAAATCTTTAACCTGGATTTCCATTGTGCTGCTGTAAATTGCGGTCCTGAGCTCACTGTAATGTCCCTGTGTCCTTAAAATACAATGGTGAGCTAAACAGCATGTTAGCTGCTCTCCATAAAACACAATTGTTCAGCACTATTGCACAATTTATTTCTAAAATGCTTGATGATGGGGAAAACAACATAATAAAAAAGAACTTGTGGCTCCTAGTTTTAATGTACCAGCAGGTTAGTGCAGAAAATCCAGTACAAAGCCCTATCTAAAATGAATAAATAACGAAAAATGAAAACAAGAGTCTGTCTTTAGTTACTGAGGCTTGAAATTAAGATCAATATATGATTCATAAACCACAGTAATGGATCCTTTGCCTAGTACTGTTTGTTCTTTCAATAAAAACTCTGTATGCAAATATACACAGCAAATAAACCACCCGCAAATCATGCTGCTTAATCGCTGTTCTGCTCTGTACCCTTTAGTCCTTTTACAAGGGTGTTTACACATTGGTATTTAGAGTGGGAGGGTGCAGGTGGGAGTCACCAGTGAGGCCTCAACACACGCAGGCGGAATCGATGAAAGTCGCCCACACACAGAGACTGATAGCTGGGTTGAAAACCTGCCGCAAGACTGAGCTGCGTTTTCATGAATCAGTGGAGGACAAACAGGGTGACAGCTGACTTAAGACTATTCATTTGAGGTGCGTGTTGCCATCCGAACAATCATACCATTAAAGAAAATAAACTTGATGTCCACTAAAAAGCCATTTCCAGGAAAGGTCAAAACCCTTGTGTCAGTACTCAATAAATCTAATTTAATTTGTATTGCCCATATTCACAAATCCTTGTTTGTGTTCTTAACAACATGTACAAGGTGCGACATCCCCCATAGTCCTTGACTAGGGTGAGGAAAAAGGAACAAAAAAATAGACAGGGGGGAGAGTCACAAGTGAGGGGTCCCTCTACCAGGACAGGTGGAAGTGCAGTAGATTGTGCATGTAACAGAGCACATCAACAAAATAACTAAAGACACTGTGTAACTGTCCTCTTCTGGACAGTATCTTAGGTTTGCCAAAAAAGTTGTTATTAGCTACTTTAAGCCCATAAATCCAGCAACTACTATAACTTCACTTGGGACATTGATGATAAAAGGGCAACTGGGGGGAAAATTGGCAGGGGAAAAAAGCTACAAAAAAGTGTTTGATTTTTGTTACTGCAATTCAAGGCTTCATGTTGTCTTCAAACCTTGAGGGCTACGGGGGACACACTGTGATGGACGACATGAGCCGAGTGCCAACTAGATCAATGTGTTTTTGCCTCCAACTACTCACAGATGAAGGAGGAATACAAGCAAATAAAACCCAAATTAGAAATTGATCCGTAAGGAGAAACATGAATTACAAAGCAGAGCAATATTGCACTTTAAAAGAGTGTTAAAGGAATACTAAAAACAAATATTTGTAGTATTGTAAGTTTCACGAATAAGAAGTTTTAGCAATAATTAATAACTCACTGTTCACAGGAACATTTCCTACAGCTTTTTAAACTGGTTTAATTAAACGACTTCTTAAAAAGGACAACACAGATTGTTCTGTCATCTCGAACTACAGACCAATCTCCAACCTGCCTTTCTGAGTAAAACCTTTGAAAAAAAATGTTGAATGACTTCCTCTGCAGCAACACTGTTTGAAAAATTCCAGTTTGGTTTCAGGGCCCAGCACAGAGACGGTTTTGGTCAAAGTTGGTCAGAAAGAAGACCGATGAGAAAAAGCTCTCTGTACTTGTCCTACTGGATCTCAGTGCAGCATTTGAAACCGTTGATCATAATATTCTGCTGGACAGACTTGAACACTAATGCGGTCTCCCTGGCACAGTTCTTAAATGGTTCACGTCTTACATAACTGGTTGAAAATTTGATGTAGCCATGGTTGACCACTCCTCTGATAAAATAGACCTGACATGTGGGGTCCCACAGGGGTAGGTTTTAGGCCCAATTCTTTTCAGCCTGTATATGTTGCCTCTCGGAACACAACTTCTCAATTATACATCTCTGTCCGAATGATTACAATTCCATCAATTACTTAATCGCATTAGTTGGACATAGTCTGTGGATGACTCAGAACTGCTGCAACTGAATTAAGATAAAACTGAGGTCCTAGTTATTAGAGCAAAGGCTGAGAGAGAGAAACTGTCTGACCATCTACTATTTTCACTGAACACCAAAGAACAGGTCAAAAATCTTGGTATTATAATTGACTCTGTCCTAAATTTTGAACACCACATGACTAAGGTGTCCTTCTACCATTGAAGGAATATCGCCAAAGTCAGACCGCTTCTCTCGCTGACAGACACAGAAAAATGAATACATGCTGTTATCTCCAGCAGGCTGGACTACTGTAATGCTCTGCTGTCTGGTATACCTAAGAAAGCCATAAATCAATTACAGTTTGTAAATAATGCAGCAGCTCGTGTTCTGTCAAATACGAGCGAGCACCGATCACCCCGATCCTAAAATCTTTACATTGGTTGCCTGTCCGTCACAGAATTAATATGATTCTGTAGGATCATCAAGGATTACTACTACATTATAACAAAAGTAAAACGAATTATGTTGCAGCCAGGGTTCTTTCCATTATACAACTTTTCCCAATGCAGATTTTGTATATATACCAAATATCATCTCCCCCCATTGTGCTGTATTTTTAACTCATATGAAGCTTTTTTTGATAAAATTATTTGGTTTTGTCTTTTTGAGGTGGGTATAAACATCCATGGCTACTCAAAATTTAAAAATGTGTGATGTTTTATAGAGCTAAAATGGAACAAAACAGTTTGAGGTTGACTTTAATGAGTCTTTGTGGATTGTAGCAGATTGATTCTTTGTTTGCTCTTATAGGCTCTTTATACCATGAAATCAGTAGGTTAACCGTAGGAGTGGACCACATGGCACATTAATGCAGTTAATGCTGTGATCCAGGAGGAGCAGTGTATAGGGGAGCCTGGTGTATAAAACTGGCATCAATGAGAAAATGCTCAAGAACAGAGTCATTTATGTAGGAGGCCACTGCGGTGAAATGATGCCAGTGCACCAGGATATTCAGGGAAAAACTGCAGCCAGCATCACTTCCCTGGAAGGAAACGATATTGACGTCCAGTCTGTGCGATTCAGCCTCAAACTTCTTTTTCTACCCTCCTTTTCTTCTCCTCACACACCCCACCGCCACCTCCTTCATACCTCACTTCTCCCCGCTGCTTTTGTCAAACTCTGTGTAAAACTGTCACCGAGCATTTTTTTGGGAAGTAGCAATTAGAAGAGAACAGAGGCTTTTTGGGGGAGGCACACACACACACACACACACACACACACACACACACACACACACACACACACACACACACACACACACACACACACACACACACACACACACACACACACACACACACACACACACACACACACACACACACACACAAGGGTGTCTTGAGTATTTTCCAGCGGGAGCGACCTCAAAAACTGTCTTCATCACTTTGGATAATGCATTCTTAGAGCAGAAATAACTATCTGGAGCTCTGTGTTCTATCCAGTTTGATTTACATAAAACTCCACCGTTTGAGCGTGTCAAGTCAGACTTGACTTTCCTTAGATTTTCCTCAGGAAGCTGCTGTCGTGTGCTCTCTTCTTTGAGTGCATATCCTGTTTTTTTACATGCAAATGTCCCCTTATGGATGCAGACTTGTCCATGTTCCTGCAGCCAAGCATACTGTATATGAGTATATATTGCCTTTTCCCATACCAAAACCCAGCTCTCCTCCCACACTGTCACACAGAGACATATCTCACAGCTGTGATGTAACGTGACCCACCAGGCTGCCCTATATTCTCCCACCCAATCCATGATTCATATAGCAGATGGGCTGCGAGCATGACCGTGCATTTGACACACATCACGCCCCTTGACCCCAATCCACTGGGTTAGTGAATTTTCTAATTTTTCTAACAGCCAATAGTCTGCAACCTCTCTCCGTTTATTTATTTCAACAGAGAGGTAAAGTTAGGTGACTTATTGATCTCTCAGGGTGAATTGGGTGCAGAGGCAGCAGATCGCTGTACATTAGAGAAGAAACTATTAGGAGTTACTAATGATATCAAGACACTAATCGAAAAAAAGAGAGCCCCTTTGGGATTGACAGTAACTTTCGTAAAGTCTATATTTGAAAGATGCTGGCAGTTTGCAAGCTGAGTGTTGTTAGGTGAATTTAAAAGAAAGCTATACATTCATTCGGGGGAATCCATTATTGATCTTAGTACTTATACCTACTAATTCCTCAAACGTCTGCCTGTCTGTATGTGGGACGCATATCTTGTGAACAGTTTATCTTGCTGGCTTCACACCAGCCATGTGTATTGTAAATCGCCTGAGGAAACTGCAACCAGCATTAACACAGGCCAAGCAAACAGCCCATTCCACACAGGCAGGTTGAGAACACACACTGCAAGAGTTTTTCTAAATAACAGCACCAATGTCCCCAAAGCCCATCAGGGATTACTGTACGAATATTTTGTAGTGATGTCTTAGTATAAAAAAGAACTCAAATGCAGAGAAAGAGTTTTTCTACAAGAAACTAATGATGTTTTCAGCCAACAGCGCTAACTTTCTTCTTGGAGAGAGAGAGCAAGGCCTCAGTCTCCTCCGTCCCAGAGGGGAGCAACTCTGACACGGTGTGAACATGCTAATGGTCTCACTTCCCCAGCCACACCTGGGCTTCACACTCGCACATACAGAACATACATAGACACACACACACACACGGGGAGCAGAGAGCATCGAGACATACTGAACCAAAAACAAGATTCGTGACAACAACAAAAGCAGCGACGACTGCACCAATAAGCATCACAACAATTTCAACTTAGCCTGAACTATACAGAAGAGTGTCTTTGAATCTCAAACCTTTTTCAGACTGAATAAAAATACGTTTATTCCACTGCCGAAAACCACAAATCCACACACACAAACATTCTAATTAGGTATTATCAAATGCTGAGCTGAATTTCAATTGAAGCTTCGCAGCGTACCGAGGGAATTGAAGATATTGTTAATACAACATGAGAAGGATTATAAAATGGACACAAGTTCTTTGTGCACAAATTTCAAATGAATCTGGCCAAGAAAAAAGCAAACTTCATTATCTTTGCAAGACCATTTACACCTAATATTCAAGTTTATTTTGGATTATCAAATTGCAGAAAAGAGCTTGGCCACATGAAAGTAGAGGTGTAAATGGTTGAATGGTTTGTGATCAGAGAATCCATTGTGACCACATTGAACAAAAGTGTAAGCACATTTGTATTGTCAGTACACAAACAACCACAACAGCATGGGCAGAAACAGGTAATCACACACAATTCTTCCAAACCAAGAGCCGTTAGTAATAGTAAATAGGACAAACCACAAACAACCGTGGATGGAGTTAATACAAAACCAATCAAAAAGCAAACAACCCCAATCCCGCTGCTTCAGAGACAGTTACCATCATCTGCTCTTCTTCTTCTATCTTTTTTTGTTTGCTGTTATAGTGAACCTGACAATATAACGTGAGCTGGACAGAGAGATCAGATCTTAATCTGATCTCAGTGTGGACACAACCAGGTGTAAATGTGATCAGGTTAAAATATCCAGATTAAACCTGGATACAAAACACATTTTAATTCCAGTCGAACTAACAGAAATATGTGAATGATGATTGATTATGGATACGTGGATATTGTTCTTCTTATTTTCACTATACTTAACATATTAATGGAAGAAGCTGAGGAACAGTGATTACAAAACGACCTAAAAAAAGGCCTGAATTCCAAGTTTTCCAACCATCATATCTGTAACAAAAATTAATTAAGAGCCATCAAACTTTTTCCCACCTTCCCTGTTTGTATATGTACATGTGTTTGTCTCTTTCCATGAAGTCATTATTTACAATCCATACACAAAGAAATAGATTTACGTTCTGGGTAAGTTTGATATCTACTTTGAAAGTTTCCTCTTCTTGCCAGGGAGCCAGTTTCAAACAACTGCTGATGTCAGCCACTAAAATCTGTCCTCTCTATCTAATGCTACCTACAGCAGACTAAAATCCAGCTATTCAAACCCTACACAAAAAGCTCATAATTTAGTGACAAGAACAAACAAATCATTATTTCCATTCTTTCCAGTATTAACATACAATTTTTTTAACACTGCATCTATTTTCAAACGAGTTCTCTACTCGTGAAACCGCTTGCAGAGAGATAAAAAAGGAACGTGGATGAAAATGGATGAGTTTAATGGAGACGAATACTGATTCGTGTCTTTTGGTCCAGCAAGTGAAGTGAGACCTTGACACAGAATAGATTAAAGCTCAATCCAGTGTGTTCAACCAATTAGAGCCGTTAAGAAACATGAGATTCATATACATGCAAAAATATACCGGGTTCTTCTGAATGTGAAGAATTGAAGATCCTGAGGGTGGAGAGGAGTGTGCATGTGCATGGTCTATAAATATTATTTATGTTGTGGGCACCTCAAGTACCCATAACGTATATTGTTACATTTAAAGGTAAAGACATGCATCAAGGTTAAAGTATGGTTAGGTTTAAGTGAGGGTAAAGGTCAGGTAAGTAGTAATTATGGTTTGTGTGTGTGTGTGTATGTTTGTTTCTCCTGCTGCAGGCTGACTCTCTAACACAGCCGAGTGCTTGTTTTGCTGAAAAACAAAAGAGGAATTAAAAGCTGAAACATTGAACCGATGGCAGCCCATAGCGTTGTCAGCCACCCCAGCCTTTTGCTGTATGAACACAAACAACAGCTATTTATTCATCTGATTTCCCCTTCAACCCTGTCGGCTAACAAACACAAACAAATGCTCAACAATGCTTGGGCCTTTTATTTCTGCCACCCACCCCGACAGAACCACGGTTTAAGAAACAAGAACAATATAAGACACGAACGTCACATCATCCCACTGGGAAAAATAAGTATCTTACACAATCAGTTATTTTAGAGCAGTGAGTCTTAAAATCATATATTTTCTTTAAGCGGATGAAAACTCTGCCCAAGGGCTGTGATGATGAGATTCTTTGTAATAAGGATTTGTATCGGCACTTCTATATGAATGTCTTTCAATTTTAAACGTACAATATGTAACTTCGGCCACAAGGGGTCACTCAATCAAATCAATAGCAAAATAAATAGTTTGATGACGTCGTGAAGCGGCGTGGGATCATGGGATGGGTTGTCTTCACCGGCAATCTATTTTGAGTGACCAATACAAACAGTGGAAGGAAAAAACAGCCGACTGGCTAACTGGCTAGCTGTGACCTTTTCCTTTGACATATGTCATTTCCCCCGAAAGTTATAGCAGAGACGGGCATAGCCATGGTCTAGTTGTTTTTAGAAATTTTAATGAGGAATTGTTACATATTGTATCTTTGGGAATGCACCAGCGTCTGGACAGCTTTTTAAAATTCACCTCCAACATAATAAGGCTTTGGGTCGGTAAACAAGTGAGATCAGACGGAGGGCAGGCAGGCAGCGAGGAAACAAAGATCTGAAAGCAGTGGGTAAGGTGGAGGGAGGTGAAGTAAACAAGAAAGGGGTAACGAAGACAAAGAGTTGAGGGTGGAGGTGAATGCATTGTGTTGAGCCACGTGAGACTAGTTATGAAGATTAAACGTGATGGACAGGGGATTGGTTTCTGGTGTGTAGCAGGAGCAGGTAGGGGTAAGACTGTGTGTGTTGCTCCCTCTGCGTCCTGTTGGACTGAAGATGTCCTCTTAATGAACAGCTAGCTTCCTAAAAACAACAGAATGACTTCCCTGAACAATGAAGCCTCAACACACCTCTGCATAAATATAGTGGTGACCCTGTGGGGGGAGGAAACTGGAGTGAGACAAAGAATTCGATTTTCACTCAGAACCTGCTCCCTGTAGACTGCATGACAGCAGAAAGGATGATTTCTTTAGCGTCTACTTAAGTTCTTATCACACCTTACCCAACAGTCACGGTGGCAACATTATCAGTAAACATTACAGTTAATTTAAAATTATCATGAGCTCATAAGCATAAAAACCACATGTACCAGGTCAGAGCATTAAGACAGCATCAATAAAATATAGACAGCTACATTTAGCTATAGGTCATTTAAAGGTCCCATGAGCCTTTGCACTCGTACTGTCCAATCTGAATGACCGGATCACGACAATAAGAGAATTAACAAGTGAAAAAAAGAATGAATTTCATATATGCTCGATTTTTACTATCTTATCATTTTTGTCACATGCTCTTATTCTGCAAGTTCACTGAGGTCTGGCCATTTTGATTCACCCAACTTTTAGGCTAAGCTGTGACCAGTTCTTTGAAATATCCTTAGCTGGAAACGGGCTGAATGATGAAAGAGCAGACTTTCACTACCCATCTTCTCAAACTGGGTTTCAACTGATACAGGGAAGGGCAGTAAGAGTATTTGGAATGAACCACTGGACACGGCACATCTTAAAAATGAGTTCAGAGAACGATTAAATACAATGCAAAGATGATATTTACGCCAAATCACTCCCATAGATATGGCAGATGCTATAGATCCTTATCCGTTATGCTTCTATTCCTTTCCTCTAATGAAATTTGGATGAACCACTGAAACATACTGTCTGTTTTCCAGGCTCTTCAACTATATCAATTACCCAAGGGCAGCGGTATCGTCCAAATCCCTATCCACAAGTCAACAAGCAGTTGTGAAAGAAAGCAAGTCATGTTGAGCAAAGGCCAGAATATTTCCAGCCTTATGCATTATGCATTAAGCCACAACTGGGCTTGGCTTTGTGTTCAATCACAGACCTGAGGGTCCAACTCAAGAGGTCCGAGGCTCCACATCCATCACAAGAAAAATAGACCTACCGTAAGTTGTATAAGCAAACCATGAATATGTGGCTTTGGAACCACTCTTCTGAATTATTGTGTTGTGGATATATCTGGCTTCTTTATGCAAACTGATGTTCCAGAATAATTCACACATTTCTTGGTAAGATTTAAATAAAATTGGTGTCGAGAAAGTTTCTGAGAACAGGCTTTGCAACCATCCAGACACAAATGCATAATTTAAGATCCTATTGACTTTGTTCGGTGCTGGAACAAAGGTGCGGTGTTTGACAGGAAATGTTGTTGGGCGAGACATTATTAAATGAGTAGTCACAGTTTCCGTTGCCAATAATTCAGCCCCACTGTGGCTAATCAGGTGTAGAGTAAACAAAAACTTTGCCTTTTAAATATGAGAGGCAGAGATGAATAATTCATTGAAGACGGTGTTTGCATGTGTGTGTATTGTTGACCCAGTTACCTCCCACTGTTGTTTTCGAAGAGGCGGTGCTACTTTACCAACTTTCTCACAAGGGGGTGTTCTGGTGCCGTGGTGGTTTGATGTTGTACATCAGTGGCCAAGGCCTTTTTTGCGGACATATCCCACAGCCCTCACATATGAACTCATGGTTCCCCATCATTAGCACCTCCCGTCATATTTTTTTTATTTCTAAATTGATTTTAAACCTAATTTACACGATCAATTATATAAAGGTAGACTCGGCGGCCAAGTCATCACTGGTTGTTGTTTTATAAATTCATAAATTAGTGGCAGAAGCTTTCAACGAGTCATCCATCATTTCAACTCCAACTTTTTCTATTATAAATATTTTATTTTTTGCAGTTTCAAAGAGTTGTCCATTACATTTAGCAAAGTTTAAACTATTTTGACATTATTTTTAGCAATCTCATCCATGAATCATTATTTTCACCAAAAAAGCTCAATCTGTAAATAAATAACTATTTTCAACCTTATTCATGACTTTTACTTATTATATCCATTAGCTGTAATTTAATTACTTGCTATTTTCAATATTTATCTAGGAACTTTGCCTACTTTATGTGTTTATTCATTAGCTAACATTCAATTGTTTTATCCATTTCTTTAAACTAAATGCTTTAACCATTTTCCACGACCTTTTATAATTGTATCTCTTTGTCAATTAGTGAACATTTCAATGTTTTATTGTTGAGCTATTTCAACTGTTAATCCATGACTTACACCTCTTCTATCTTTTTATCTGTTAGCTAACATTTTGACTTTTTATTGACCACTTTAAGATAACTATTTCCAGCATTTGTCAATGCCCTTCAGCTCTGTTCAACAATTTGGGATTATTATTTCAACCATATAAATTTTTTACCGTTTAATTAAATCTGTTCATTCCTTCCTTTATTCACTACTTGAAGTTTATTCTGTTCCTTTAGTGAACTTTTACCCATTCCAGTTGGCTAATGGATCTGTTTTTTCCATTTCTTTTATCTAATTGTCTTCTTGCTCGGTAATAAGTAATATTATGACATACAAATGAGGAAAAATCCAAACCACAGTAGACCAAGGAGGAGTCCTAATGGAATAAAGCTTCAACAGATGTCAAAATCCAAAGATCAGAGCAATCAACATTATGTTAATTGTAATGGTCAGCTATTCTTCTAATATTTCACAGTAAAACTAAGGATTAAGGATGCACTTTCCTTGCACTTTTCAAAATAATGAGATTAAAATGCATGCATACAAGACTGTGTAATTATTTATTGCCTGCAGTTATTAGACATTAATATACTTTACAGTGGTTGTGGAGGCAGTTTGAAGTTGGTGGAAGTTATCACACTGCACAGCTGATGTGTGAGTGTGTGTTTGTGCCATTTGCTCCTCTTTCTCACAACAGCTGCTGTACAAGTTCAGGATTTTGTTTTGTGTGAAGTGTTTGCGGCTTGGCATTACATACTGTGAATGCAGTTTTTTAAACATTGCCTTTAAGCCATCTCTCTCAACAGTTTGGGTGGGCACCATGTCTTTACGTTCATGCTCAGTTGTGGCGTGTAATGTCCCTCCACCACTGACTTTTCTTTGTAGAACAGGACAGTGACCATGACGTCTGCATTGTGTTTTTGTCTTTCGCAATCACTTGAACTCCTTGTGTCATAGCCAGAGGATGTTCTCAACAATTCTTCACAGTGGTTGATATGTCTCCTCATGGTTTGGTCCTGCCTCTGTTCAAATGTCTGTCTCCTTTTCCACACATTTCTAAGCATGTAAATCTTCATTTGTTTTAACTTACAAGTGAAATTTATTATCAAAGTCTATAGACCTACACATATACCTCAGAATATCATCCATATCAGAAGATTAAGTACATCACAACCTACATCCACTGAGCAGTGTGTGTCCTGTTAAACAGCTGTAGTTAATATTTGCATTTGTACTTACTTGAGTGTCCCAGCCTACCACTGACCATACCTTAACCATAGATCTCTAACCTAGTGATGTTCCATAACCTTAAATATATTGTACTGTATTCATAGTTTATATTTATTTATAATGGCTTTTGCTGAATTGTCCAATAGAGACATTGTGTGGTAAGTAGCACAACTGCAATGCTTTTCAAACTGATTGGCCTATCAAAACCTACATCGCTGAAAGATTTGGAGTTATCAGGGTATTCAAATACATCCGAAATATAAAATAAGAATAAGAAAACATTGCATGTTAAGTCTTTTTTGAACTTCGAACTTGTTTTTTGGAAAAAGTGAAAGCCCTAACAGACTGTACATTAAGATGGACAAACGCTATTATCTAGCGCTGATAAAGTCATCTAGAGCCAGAGCCTGCGCAGTAGCAATCGTAGTGTAGAGCCACAGTATCGAGGTCCCACCGATACAAGCACTTCACCAATTGCGAGTCAGTCTCAGCTGTCAATCATGACATCTCACCCTGCTTTTATAACACCAAGCAAACTTAGTGGAACAATAAGCAATTGAACATATATCACTGTGATAAAACTACCTAAAATGACACAAATGTTTGAGAAAAACTATTTCACATGTTTGGACTTTTTAGTTTGGTCCATAGCTGGTCCACTAACATGGAGGAGGCATGGTTCAGGACCTATACTGCAGCCAGCCACCAGGTGGCAGTCAAGACGCTTTGGCTTATGTTTTGGGGAGCTGTCATGTCGTCCATCTTTATATACAGTCAATGTGCACATCTTACTTATCAACTTCACCAATGCCCCTTGTTTACTCCACAGTACATTCTCGTTTTCTTTATACTCTCCAACCATTGCTCGCCAAACATCAATCATAGAAATTAACTAAATTTCATGATTCAGCAAAGATGATTTTACAGTTATCACCTAGCTTACATATTTTTAGAATAATAACCTGCAAAAATAGTATCTGTTCTTCACTTTGTTGATCACAAAAAGCTTATTTCTATTAATAAAAAACAAAAAAATGTTCAGCTTCCACCACTTCAGCCCAGTGCAGTCCTCTCTCAGCTTGGTCTACAGCAACAATGAAGAGTCAAAAGCTGTTAGAGAAAACACTGAGATCGTCGATGCTCTGTTGTAATGTATAGTTGTCAATGTGGGCCTATTAAAGTAATGAGACCATGGCCAGCACAGGATATATAATCAAGGAATCTCAATAAGGGGACACTGACCATGACTTGCAATTAACTGCAAGAGCAGCCATCAGGAACAAGCCGGAGTGGGGTCAGAAAGCCAAAGGGCAGGGATAACTGAATACAGCGATCTAAAAGGCAAACATGGTGCTCTGGAGGGGCTGATTAGTTTAAGTGTGTGTGGAATAGCCGCATGTGTGCATGTGTGTGTGTGCATATTTCTCCAAGTTTGCTTGCTTGCATCTGCATGTGTGTGGCTGAGCGTCTGTGTCTTCGCTCCAGCCCGGGAAAAAAGAAAAACATGTAGCCCAAATCAAAACCATATGCACTGTATTCTCAACATGCAATGAAGCCCCGCCTTCTAACCAGTGTCAGGTCTCCGAAGTCATACATTACCCAATTTTGTGTCTTGTCTTTGCACAGTGGCTCACAGACAGTGGGGGGACTCCGCCACAGCTACTGACTACATGCTAATCAACTGGGACTGCACCACAATGCCACCATGAAGAGAGGAGCCTCTAAAATGGCTGCCACAGAAAGAGATTACTGCTCTGAGCCACTCTCAGCTTCTGCTGAAAAATGACATCCACTTTCTGAGCGGGAAACTATCTCGACTGGAGAGGTTTTCAATGAGACTTTCCCAAGTCGGACCTTCACTCCCAGGGTGCCTTGAGAGTTCCTGTCAACAAGTAGATAGTAAAATTGTCTTGTGAATGTGAAGTGAAGCATTGCTTGCGTGCCAGCTTTCTGTCTCGCTGGCCTTTTTTTCTCAAAGACACCCCCTCTGCCTATACTGCAGCAGACATACACACAGAGATCCATACACACACAGTCAGCCATGGCAGTGTTGATGTGATGCCGCACTCGAGGCTAGTGTATACACACCGTCCATCCTTGTAGGCAGTAAGCCTCTGAGAATAGCACCAGATAGCATTTAGAAGCGAACAAAACAAATCACAGGCCAGCCAGGGAAGCCAAACAGAGAGAAGGAGAGAGAGAGAGAAGGAGAGAGAGAAGGAGGGATAGAAGTTGACAGGGAAGGAGTGAGACACAGGGAAAGTGAAGCAAAGCAGAGGAGAGCACAACAAATCTCCCCCTTAGGACTTTCCCACTGGTTGGGACTCGGTGGCGCATTCCCCTCCATCTGTCCACTGCAATGCCTGTTTCTCTTTCCGTCGTTCCTTTCACGTGGCTTCTCCTTGCCTGTTTGGATCTAAGGAGCAACACTGCTGATTTAGCACTTGATAGTGAAGTGAACCGGACTTGTGGGGCTTGAGCTGCAGCTTCGGGTGGGAGTAAAGACAGACAGCAGGACTGGAACAATGATCCAATCTGCGGTTCCAACAAAGTATTTCATGCAATTGATTAGACGGAAAAGTCGATATAGGCTAAAAAATACAAGCTTACAAATAATTTCAAGCATTACAATACAGCCTGTGTACTAGTGTGCATTACTAACACAAATTAAATCTAATGTTGTGGGAGACACAGAATTTCCAAGGCGATGCTGGTAAGGCTATGACCCAATGGTAACCGGATACACACATATGCCCAATTGTTGCATTTGGTGAATTGATTTTCATTCAGCATGCTGCCTGTTAATTTCTAAATTGCTTGTTTTCCTGTAAAGAAAACAAATCCTTTCAATCACTTAAAAAAAGAGCTGCAACTACATAGTCCCATTATACCTGCACTGAAACACGGCCAAAATGGAATATATATTCCTTATAATCCCTGGCCTCTTAAATAGGAAGCAATGACCTCATACCTCTGTTTGGAATTAGCCGATATTCAGCAAGGAAACTTTTAAAATAGCAATGACATCTTTAATTAAAGTCTAAAAATCGATGCTATGTTTACAGCAAGTGAAATATTCCTTTCACGTGTGTTGTGTGACTGCAAAGTTACAAGAAATCAAAATACTCTGTGAAAACTGGATTGCGTGCGTTTGTTTGTGATTGTTGTTTTCAGCCTGTTCAACTGCCCCCAAAAAAGGCCAAAAATTCATTCATGCAGCTTTATAATAAATTTAACAAAAAAGTTTAACGTCTTTCGTCTGCACTTCATGAGTTTGTGAGGATCAGCTAATTGTTGGTTTTGGCAGAGTTGAAAAGGTTAAAAAGATGTGAAATCCATCAGGGAGACAGACTTTACACTTGATTTCTATCAGCAGGGGCTTTAGTCGAGCTTGAGGGCTGAGGTGTGAAGTGGAGTGTGTATACATGCCTACATAAATACGTGATCACCAATGAGTGAAATTGTGAGGAGCAAAGCAAAACAAGAGCATTAGAAAAAATGGACAGGCCGAGCACAAGGAGCAATCCATCTTGAGAACAGTCATCTGACAGAGTTTAGGCATGTCCGTGAATAATATCCCTCCAAGGATTGAAAACTAAACAAGGCAGACAAGAGGGGACAAAAGCCGAACAGGAAAATAGCTTTTTGGTAACTGAACAAACTTAAAGTCCCCTTTCAGTCAAGTCATGACTTTAGTTCGTTCTAATGAAATGCATATATAGCTCAGAGATAAAATACCACTTTAAAACTAGCGCTGATAACGATTTCAATTATTTGACTTTTTGCTATTACTGTTATTTTTCCTCCCCGAGTCACATTTAGGATTAAAGCGTTTATATAAAGATGTTTAAACCAGTGAAATGGCAAGTATAAATCCCAGTGAGCTGTGAGCATTGTCAGAGGACAAGAGGGAGGAGGAGAGGGCGAGTGAGCGATGATCTTTATCTAGATTACTGTGGGTGCGCAGTGTGTGTACGTGAGCATGTGTATGTGAGATGAGTCATCCTCAACCTTAAACACCCCCTATAATCACAACATCAACACAGCACAAGACGCTCGGTGCTGGCACAAACATTCCCACACTGTGTGAGTGTGTATGTGTGTGTGTCTGTGTGTGTAGCAAATAGTTTTGATGATGATAGTTCTGTTATTGTTACAGTTTGTGTTGCTTCAGGGATTATCTAATACTGTTTTCAGCGAATCTCCTCTCCATCACTCGTAAACAAAAAGTGTGTCTCTGTGAGGGTTCATTGAAAAGTGTATTTGTTGCATTTAGGTAAAAGTCAAATAGAAGATATAGTATAGTAACACAAAAAGCCCAAAGTCCAAGGTAAAAGGAGCTTCTCTCCATCACAATAATGCTGCTCCTTAAGTCTAACCCATACTTCCTGGGTACATTGTGATGTCACATGTCAGCACAGTGCCCCACATATGCAAAACGAACACCCTCTAAAAAAGCCAGGTGAAGTGAGAGCACAGGCTGACATTTCCAACACACACTGGAAGCAGGGGACCAATCACAACAGAGTGGACTAGCTGTTCCAATCAGAGCAGACTGGGCTTTATCAGGCCTTAAAGGGACAGGAGCTAAAACAAAGCGATTAACGCAGAGGCTGTTTTCTGAACATTAGAGCATGTAGGCCTTTTCCAGTGATGACCCAGGTTAAATTAACAACCTGAATATAAGCATAATATGTCTCCTTTAAAGGTGGTCATGGGCTTTAAAACGTCTATTTGTTTTGTTCTCTTAACCCATCATGAATCATACCCTCTGAGCTTCTTCTCAGAGTCATAACTCTGTCATACAAATGCTGCTGGAATCAGTGCAAGCTACTCGTTCCAGTGATGTGTAATCAAATTTAGAGATTTCTCTCAGAACCTTAAATGAATCCAGTTGTCTGCGAGTCCATGGTAACAATGCAAACAGGATGAGAGAGTAGCCATTTCAGCACTCCTTCTTTGTTATCCACCCAAAGAGGTCAATGACCCTTCCTTTCCTTTCTTCTGATAGTTGTTGCCTTTGTTGGCTGGGATGACCAGATTTAGGCACGAACAGTGACGACTGCTCAGGGTTACAGTAAGAATATCGGGGTAAAACTATCAGAGGCAGCTTAGGGGCAGGTCTTAAAATAATGCTTACAGTGTAGATATCGATGGTGAGAGATTTGTCAAAATAGGATTAAATTAGGCTGTAAAATAATAGCGTTCACTTGCCAACAATTACACATGTGATTTTGTTTTTCCTCCACGCATAGCACGATGGGACTTGTAGTAAGAAAATCAAAATCAAAAACACAGGGGCTTTGAGATCTTTTGCCCAATCAATACTTTTTGTAGTGCTGCAAATAACACTTTCCTGATTGATCAATCACCTGCTATATTGATTTAAGAAAAAGAAAAAGCATAAATTCTGGAGCTGATCACTTTGTAATTTTTCATTAAAAATGACTGAAAAAGTCAATTTGGAAAATTATCGCTGATTGGTCTCCTGTCAACGGATTAACTGATAAATCATTTCAGCTCACATTAGTCAACAACACTGAGGCCATAGACAGTCCAGCAGCATGGTTCACACAGACACTCTCCTCTATTTTTAGACTGACATTTGCTGTTTGTGTTGGAAGGATTTGGATACACAAATCTATTTAAAAAAATGAATCTTTTCTATCAGTCTGTAAATAATAACCACTGAACAACTAAACAACAACAGGCGATGGCTAAAATGGTTAAAACGAACCTATTATCCTGAAACATTGTGTCAAATCTTCATTAAATTCTTCTTTTATCTGGTGTCCAATCACAATTGTGCGTGTTTGTGTGTCTGTCTGCTGCCGTGGAGAGGGTGCGTGTTTGTTGTGGAGATGTGGCGGGGCTCAGAGTGGAGAGTGAAGTGAGCCATTAGAGAAAGACGGCTTCTGATTAGGGCTGAACTTCTACTCTACTTGACTTATCACAGACATCCACTCATGCACGCACACACACACACACACACACAAAGACAGACAGACACACTCCTTCTCAGATAGTAGGTGGTTAGTTTATTAACCTCTCTGAGCCTCTCTGGCACTTGTGCGTGCACGTGTCACGGGCACATGTATCACATATAGAAGTAGGTTGGCATTTTTACATTCATGCAGCAAGCATGTGCACCAAAGTGTTTGTGTGAAGGTATATTTGTGTATCCTTGTGCAGACATACTTAGTGCTTAAGTGCATATATGTGCATGTATGTGTGATTGTGTTATCAGCAGCAGATCCTCTCAGGCCTGGACAGTGTGGTGAGTGTTTGGAAGTGAAGCACTGAAGTTGAGGCTGCTGTGATTAGGTGGAGATAAAGAGCAGCAGCCGAGGGACACACAATAACACTGCGAGAGGCACGACAACAGAATGCACACATTCGCCACATCGCACTGCTTTAACCTTTTTTCAGGCAGGGAAGGTTAAAGAAAAATCCACTTCGCATTCACGCTAAGATATATCGCTAATGTCAAAAAAATCCCTATCCCTTTAACTGCGCGCCCTCCCAGTTTGTTACACAGCATCTAACATAGCTCTCAGGACTCGGTCTAACAGCAGTAACTAATTTTTATGTGCCTTTGAGGTTAAAGGTTGTAAGTGGCGTTTAGATTTTACATCAACAGAAAATAAACCCATAAATGTTTTGAAATGAAATACAGCCCACTTAGACAATTTGGGACTGCAGGACGAAGAAGGCATTTTAAGTTCCACAGTCGTGGGGAAGGAGATAAAACTTTCTGTGTGACACTTCCCCTGGACCAAAATATCTCTTTTCTTCATACAGACTCCCAGGTTATAAATCAAGCGGTCCTCTGACATGCCATCGCTTTCTGTGGTTCTGACGGAGCCGATCAAGGAAAGTGTGTCACCTTTCATATATCAAATCAATGCGGATCAGATATTTCGGTGTCAGCAACAAAGCACTTTTCATTTCATATTCAGCAGGCTACAGCTTCACATTGTACTGCGTGATGTGATGTGTGAGAGATAAACACGGACACTGCTTTAGCACCTTAGTGCAGCAACTTCATCTTAAAGCTGTTTTGCTTTTGCGTGGGCCATTCCCATCGGGCCCGAACTTAACGTCCCTTCTCAGAGGTCCTGGGGATGGGTGGAGGGGGACCAGAAATAATGACCTGTGACCTCAGAGGCAGATGATGGAGGTTGTGGGACGGCTCGCTGACGTCAAATAATCTAGATAAACCGACTGTGTTTACTCAGCTGACTGAAGACAGAGGCAAAAAATGGAAGTGGGGGGGGGAGAGAGGGATGAGGAACGAGATTTATCGACATGGACAGGGGTGCAGAAATGAAAATTCACTGACATGTAGCAGAGCGACCAGAGTTAAATAGCCAGACAGAGAGCGGAAAAGAGGTGGGAGGATCATGGAGATGAAAGAGATAGTGGCTATGATTCAAATGACCCTCTTAGGGACATGAATGAAACTGAACTTCCGCTTTGATCATGGGAGCATGGCGCAAATCGCTGCAATATGGTCTCCAAAAAATGTAAGAAAACGTTTGCGTGGCGATAAAGAGAAGATGGTGGAGGGAGGTCACATTGCTGCCCAAGGCCCGTGAGAGAAGGAGTATGAGAGGAGAAAGGGTTAAGGCAGAGAGGGAAGGATACTGTATAAATCAAAAAAAGGAGGGAGAATAAAAAGGGCAAGCGGAGGAAAAAGAGGCAGTGGTGGAAAGTTAAAATCAAGTAAAGTAAAGTCAATTTACTCACATTAGGAGAAACTTACTTTTAAAGATCTACAAGAATAAAGGTACAAAGTAGATTCCCGAAATGTTCTCAGAGAAAAAAAGGACGTTGCTGGAAATTATTTTTATGACTTCAAAAAGCAAACAGGACAGAGTTCAAACCATATTGTTTTAAGTGGAAAATTTTGGAAATTACAAAATGCACAAAGTAAAGCCAGATTTTTGTTCTTGGCTGACTGACCGCTTCGCTGGTAACGGCTCCAGAGCTACGGGGCCAAAATTTTGATGCTTCTGGAAAATCATCAACACGTGTTATAATTACCCAGCGTGATCTGAGACAAGTATATATTGTGTCAATAAAATCCTAATGAACTTAGTGGCTCGGCGCACACAAATTCTATTCAAGCTGAGAAAAATGAGTTACTTCTAATCGTGAGGAGATGTTGTAGCATCCTCAGAAGAGGTGGAAAAGGGTCAGACCCTTAAAAAGGTGAAAAAAAGTCCAATGCTGTAATTCCTGTCAAAGTTCCAGGTTTGAGCTGTGTGCTTGAGACTGTCCTCATAGGAAAAATGAAAAGTATTGGTCTTTTGTTCAGGTTTTTTTTAACGACCACTGTTTATGCTTTTATGTCTTTATGTCACTGGCAGAGTCTCCAATTTCTGCAGAAGATACACACACGCAAAGTCGTTGAAAACAATGCATGGATGTTGAAAACTGTGTCACTGATAGAAGCCTCACTGTTCACCGATCCGTCTCGACAGTAATAACAGAGCTGTGTTGAGTTACGAAAGTCAAGGAAAACTGAATATTTCCTACTGCTGATGATTCACATTAAATGCATTCAAACAGCAAAAGCACAGGGTGTTTTTTATTGTGAAGCAGCTGCAGAAAATTCACTGTCAAAGGGGGAATAATTTTTTATTTAAAAGGCACATGGTTTGTGCATTGAGCTTAAAAGAGACTTTCAAGTCTCAGAAATAAAAGTGGAAGTAATATGACATTGTAGCACCACATAATGGGAGAAAGGTTGTGTTGCAAAGTTTATGACTTTGGCACAACCAGTTTGTTGTTACAGTCGGGCTAAGCTCTTTGAACCATGACAATCTTTTCCTAACCTTAAAGCAGATCAATCATTTTACATCAACAATTAATCAAATTACTTTGTGCAATGTGAAAGTGCTCACTCATTGTTACAAGACAACAGAAAATCATAATCCAAAACTGCAAATCTACTGAGCATTTTCATGTAATTTAACTAATTGTTTTGATTTTGAAACCATCATAACTGTTTTGGTTGCGTCCCATGGTTCTCGCCATACTGCTGTATTAAAAGCTGACAGATGAATCGACTGTACACTACTTGCCCAGCAACAAATGACAGCTAGAATAGCTATCAGCTAACTTTCCTTCATCAGGTGGATGCAAACATGACTCCAAATAGATGGAAGTGTTTCTCCATGTCTGCTGGATATGTAAATAAGCAAATGTTGGCTAATATATAAGCTAATGCTTAGATTCACCCAAGTGGACCCAAGTTAATTCCCGAAAAATCTTGCACCTTAAGTAAACTTAACCGGATCATAAAACAGTTCTGAATCTTTTTTGCGATGGTTAAGAGGTTATGTTTTCATCAGTGTCAGTTTGTCTGTTTTTTGTTTTTTACGCAAAAAATACTTAAATGATTGTCGTCTTTTTTTGGGAGGGCTTTCTTTAACATGGTGAGATGGGACGTAATCCCTCTAGTTTCTAAGTTTAATGGAAGGCACCAGGTCAAAAACAGAGACAGTATGGGAACTTTTTTAAATATTTGGCAAACAACCTTTTTTATCCTTTGTTATGGAAGACTTGTAGGTTGAATCTTATTTTTTGGACTTTGCTGATTTCATGATCAAAACTTCAATTCATCTCCTTATCTTGGTATCCACGCACCACTATGTGGTGAATGAATCAATGGCAAAAAAACATGTCCAGAGATCAGTCCTCTGGGTTTGTTGCCTTCTTAGCATGATCCTTGCAGGCTGCCGTCTGTAGCTTTAACATGGTTCTCACGCCACACGGGGACCTCTACGGGGTTTTCCCCATCTCCCCAACACAGGGCACTGCCTCCCTCTCCTCTTTCCTCCATCACTGCATCCCTACATCTCTGGAGGTCTGCTCAGCTTTTCATTCATTCAGACCGGTTGTCCTGAGGGCTGACCATGAGGTAAAAGGAGCTGTTATGAAATGAGCCATCACTCATTCACCTCCTCTTCTCTATGTCTTCTCCCTTGGTCTGCTCTGTCAAATCTTCTGACAACTTCTTCTATATTGCTGTCCTCTTCTGTGGGTTTTTTTTTCAAGCTACTCTTCTCTCCCAGTGCCCCAGTCCTTCAGCCTCTATCTCTATCTATACCAGCACATCAAAACAAACTATAACTCAAGATGAGCCACCACAGCCTCCCCACAAGTTCCCATAAAAGCCACAGCCAACAGGAAAAAAAGAGAAGAAGAGAGAGATGGGGACGGAGAGGGATAGGGAGGTTTGGGAGGGAACAAATCAGCAGATAACAATGACATAATGAGAGAAAAGGAGAGAGATAGCAGGAGAGCAAGTACAAGAGGTGGACAGGGAGAGGAGGCAATGACAGGTTAAAAGAAACAGCTGAGGTGAGAGACATGGATGAGCTGCAGCGTTGTGCAAAAATGGGAAGATGAAGCACAGCAAATAGATGTGGAGGTAGAGAAAAGGGAGTGAAGAAGAGATGGGATGTGAGGGGAGGAAGGAGAAAGGGAAGTGACCGAGTCAGGGGGTAATTGATTAGTGGACTGGAGCTGGGGAGAAATTCCTGCACCGCCAGGGATCTTAGGAGTGGAGAGGAAAGAGGAGAGAGAATCAAAAGGAAGGTAAAGGAGAAGGAGGGAGTCCTGAATTAAAAAAAGAAAAAGATCAAGCGCGGTCAGGGGAAATGCAAGAGAGTAAGATGAAAGAGTAAATTGAGGAAGGGTTGGAGGGAGGGCAGGATGAGAATATTGGCAGACAGTAATTTAAGGCTGGTCATAGGAGAGTTTGAGAAAGGGAGGAGGGGCGGAGGGTGTATGCTGCAAAAATAAGCATGCACACATTCACACACACACAGTAGACTATGCTTTCCTCACATAATAAAAACAGAGTGATCCAAGGCAGAGCTGCCCTCAGACGAAGCACAGCCCCCCCTTCCAGTCAACCAGGAAGTGTATCCAGGCACAGCATACAACAACAGCAAAGACGCTCGATATCCCACTGTATGCGTTTGATGGTATAGCACTAAGTGAAACCACCATGGGAGTCAATCTATAGACAAGTATTCAAGCAAAGAATCTCTGCGGAGCTGGTGTGGGGGCTTTTCTTTCCAATCTTTATTAAAGAGCGTGGTCTTTCAGTTTGAGAGAAGGACTTGTTGATTTCATGTTCAGATTTGGTAAAGCTCTGACTCTGCGCAAACCCTGCGCTCGAACCTAAATAGCCCGTGCTTGTGCTTAGACCTGCTCTGCTTGTGCTCAGACTGTGCACTTGCACTTAGAAAGTATGTTGCTTTGACAGATTGTCCAAGCTACAGAAGGAAGAAAGTGTCAAAATGCAAAAAGTAGAGTTTTATCTTCTGCATCGACGCGTTATGTTTTATAAGTTTGTCTTTTCTGTTGGGTTGGACGCTGAGTACAGAGCACCAGTGCAGGACATCAGTGATTTAATGGTGTTCTTCCATGTGGGTAAATTACCAATATGTCGTAATGCCTCTGATCACAGGCCTTTGCATTTATCATTGGTAAATAAAAGCATCGTCATTGCATTCAGTCTGCCTGCACTGCATAGACTGTAAATAAAGTAAAACCAAATCATCTTGATCACCCCTGATGGCTGGCTGCAGTATAGGTCATAAACCTCACCTCCTCCATGTTAGTCGACATAGACCAAACTAAAAAGTCAAAAGAACACGTTTTCTCAAAGATTGTTTCAGTCATTTTAGGTAGTTCTTTTCCAGTAAGTTTGGTTTCACGGTGTGAAACATCATGATTGATAGTTGAGACTGACTCGCTATTGGTCCAGGTTCTGTCTCGGCAGAACCTCAACACCACAGCTCAGGGTCTGACTCCAAATGATGTTGAAAGTGCAAGATGACTGAACCCATATTTGGGATATTTTTGCTCCATTTTTGTCCAACAGGAAGGAGTAGAAACGAATTGTGAATAGGAAGTAGAGACACTTCATTCATATTTAAATGCAGTTTAAGCTGCATTGTGATTGCAAATTAGGAAAGTAGAGATTGCCAGTATGTAAGTATGCTGACATTAGTGGTTAGCACTGCTGTGCATCAGTGCAACCTCACAGAAAATGGCTTGGTACAGCACATTATCAGGCTCTGTCTGATTAACACCTGAATTTCAAACTCTTCATCCCCAGTTTGCAATGCAGGCTTTCTATAAAAAAGAGAAGCAATCTCCAAGCCTGAGCTGAGATAATACTTTTAAAAGCTCCTCCAGATCCACAGAAGACACTAAACAGCATTTTAAAGTACTCTGCATTGGTAATAAACTGACTTTTGACACAGCAAATGCCAAATCTAAATAGAAAATGGAAGAAAATAGAAAACCAAATTCACCATAAGCATGCCTAAGTGTACCAACATAGACCTAATAGATGTTATTACAGTGTAAATAGGGTTGGGCAACAACCTGCAGAAGTGTCCAGTTCCTAACTTCAGCGAGTCATAATCGTCTGCAGGGATGTGACTTCAGTTGCTGCTTCTATCAGACTGCTCCGCTCCAGCCAACGCCACGACGGGAGGCTCATGCTAGCAGAGAGGTGCGGAATGTTAAACGAGTCAGTCCGGGCCATGAATGAAGCAGAGATGAGGCTGATTAGATCCCCTTTGCTTTGTTCTGCCCTCCAGCCAAGGAAACACCGAAATGACTTGTTATTCTTGCGCTGCAGCCAGAAACCGCTCAATGTCCCCTTACTTTGGACTATGATTTTTCTTTACCCCTACTTTCACCTATAACAGCAGGGTCTCAGACTGGCTTGAGACGTGTGCTTCATACCACTATATACGCACTAAGATGCACAAAGCAAAGGAGAAACATAGACGCACACTGACTTTATCAGAGGAATGTTCTGGGCTTGGAGGTATTTCCTGATATCATGGTATGATTTGATCAGATTCTGTGCGCGTGTGTGTGTGTGTGTGTGTGTGTGTGTGTGTGTGTGTGTGTGTGTGTGTGTGTGTGTGTGGTGTGTGTGTGTGTGTGTGTGTGCTCTTGTACAGCTATCTTTGTGAGGACCAGTTTGAGCCTACAACCTACAGAGTGAGGACATTTTGGGAAAGTGAGGACCTTTTGGCCGGTTTTCACTTTGTCACCCACCTTTAAAGGACTGTTTGGGGGTCTTGGTTTTAGGGTTAAAATTAGATTAAGGTTAGGTTAACGGTTAGGGTTAGGCATTTAGTTTGGATGGTTAGGGTAAGGGGCTACGGAATGCATTATGCCAATGTGTGTCCCTCACTAAGATAGCTGTACAAACGTGTGTGTGTGTGTGCGCGTGTGTGTACATCTGTTAAGTGGTCCTAGGAGAAGAGGTAAGAGAAAACGAACACAAAGAAGAAGACGAAGAAAAGAAGAGGCCTGAGAAGGGAAAGAGGCAGCGCTGTCGTTTAAAGCAAGCGGGCAGGTTTTACAAGCAGCTGAGGAATGTAGACATGAATCGGCTTTTATTGTTTTACACAGAGCAGCGGTGGGCTACCAGCAGCAACTATCTCTAACTCACCATATTTTAAGTGTTGTACTCTTCTCACCTTTATACACCCCACAGATCATCTCCATCTCTATTGTCCTCTCATCCACCTTTCCACTCTTGTCCTTCCACAACCCTGCCTCCTGTGAAATACAGTCTCTGATTTGCTTTGCCAAATACATTTTGGAGTTAACCTGCTGTGGATGCTGCCCAGATTAAGTTGCCAACGTTTTTTAGATTTTTTTTTTCCATTAAAGGAAGTGTGACATTGTTGTAGCTTACAGAAGTCACAGCAGGTCAGTTTGGACGACTGGGCGGACAAAGCACAGGATTTTGACCCCGGAGTCCTGCGTCCCATGTGATGTAAGGTGATAGTAAAGCACCTTGTTAAGAATAGGCAAAGGTTAAATTAGTTAAATATAGAAATATAGAAAACCCTGTCTGGTTTTTCACATCTGTGTAGATCTGTGCTTTCAGTTTCTTACACATAATCATAAAATCTGTGATTCAGTTGTCAGGAGTTTATATGTTGTGGGGAAATGAATGCAGCACATGGACAGTTATATATAAAGTATGGTCAATAGGCTATATGTTTCCTCAGGGTGATCTGAGCAGCATTATGTTTCCCACAAAAACAATTTTTACTGATGCAAATCATTTGTGCAGTGAATAACCTGAATTTTTTTAAAGATAGGATTACTTTCCAAACCACAAGGGCCTCAACAGTGGAGTAAAGGGAATAAAAGATACATGTGTCCTACAGTCAGATACACTTTATAAAAGTTTGTAAAGTGTTTCAGTATAGCAGCTCCTATTCCCATGGATGTATTAAGTTAACTGAATGTCACATTTGAAGTTGGCCTTCTCATGAAATATATGACATTTTCTTTGAGGTTTTCACATTTTGGGTGCAAATGCACTGGAATTCCTCGCTGATGAAGTCAGCTGGGCCTCTCTGAGACTTCCTCTGGACTGTTCCCGCACATAAAAGTAGCATTCAAACACCTGGAGTGGAATTCCACAGATGTTTATTTGATTGGACCTAATGGATCGAACCCTGGTGATAACATAGTCATTTGGGGCTGTGTGTAATTCTTAGAATAAGCTTCTTGTTCTTTTTGTAATGATTGTGTTTGAGGAAAGGTTATTGGTGCAGGGTGTATATTTCAATACCAACAGTGGCCACTACATCAACGTCGCCCCACAGCCCAGTGCGGTTTGTGGGGGCCTGGCTTCCCGTCAGGTGCCTGACACATGGGGCATCAAATGGAATTCTGGGAGAAATTATTCTTAAAACAATCATGCTGTAACCACAAGTAGTCAAAGGTGTCACCACACCAACCAGGGCTGAAAGTGAAAGAATTTCAACTTTCAACTCTTCATTTTGATTTTGTGACAAGATGAATATCTCCACAATCTCCAATACTTTGTGTGTGTCTTTTGTGTGTGTTTATTTACTTTTATGTTACACTGTGTCTGTGAGTATCCCCATATGGTTGCAAAGTCTATCTTAAGATATATATACTTCCCTCCACTGATGTATGAGAAGAGTGTGTATCCATGAGTTGAGTTTGTGTGCAGTTAAGTGTGATGGATGACTGTGTCTCCGCAGTAGCGCTGAACGCGGAGCCTGGCGAGTGCGTTAGGGGTCGACCAAGGCCTTCGCTTAGTGATACTCTCTCTCTCCCAACACTAGCATGTCAGCTATGATAAAGAGAGGACACACAGTGCAGTGTGTGTAGCCCCGCTCCCTCAGGTATACTTAGCATGGCAAACTCGCCTCACAGACACACCCCGTCGTTACACAAGGGAGGAAGGGTGTAAAGGCAAGGCGAACATAGGGCACACACACCATACATTACACTTTCTTGAAAACACACACATTAACATATACTGTACATATGTGCAGGGAAAGGCAAAAAAAACAGAATGACCATCTATACAGAACACTCCTGCACAGTTTGTCAGTGAGACAGCTTGGTTGTGTCAGGTTTTCAGTGACTGTAAATGATGGTGTCAGCTCACACAAGCAATCCATCACACTCACAAACATGTACATACACAAACACATGCGCAGACAAACGTGGACATGCACAATCGTGTACATGCACAAACTGTAAAGGTAGAGCTACATCTCAATTTTCATACATGTAGAACATAAACAAACACACACATATATATATATATATATATATATATATATATATATAAACAAAACTGTGACAACAAAATCAGAATGTTCTGCTTATTTTTCTTAAAGTTACTAAAAATTAGGTATGTTTGAGATATCCATCTCTGTACTTTTAGGTACTTTAATACAGTACGTTTCTGTTTCCACTTCATGTTATCCTACTTCCCTTGCACCTTCAACTACTTCTATTCTACATCTAGTTACTTTTGTAATAAAAATATTTACATTTAAATCATATTTTAACCGTAAACAGTATGAGTTATAAATCTAGCGCCACCTGGACAAGCTACAACATTAACATGATGAAATGTTAATGCATCATTAATAATGAATTATGAACCAATGATATAACGCCAATATAACTCTTGATACTTGCTAGTGCTGGTAGTGCTTTAAAATGCATGACCTTTATTTAAAGTGAGTGATTTTACATTACAGCATTGCCATGGTTACTTGTTTAATAAGTAAGTTTCCACATCAGGACGCTTCTTACCACTGAATGTATTTTGTGGTGCTCACAGATCCATTTAAATATGCAGCAGTGATGTGACTTTCCAGTGTGGCTCAGCGCTCAACTCTAAAGTAAAGCAGCCCTGAGAGAGTCTCTGTACATTCCTCTAAAACTGGCAAATGTTTGATTTAAATCAGGAAATGACAGGAACTGAATCCATGGATGCAAGTAAACAGGATTACAAATCAGCAGACCAGACTTTTTAAGCCAATTTTCAGCACTTGATATTATGTTTAATCACATAATCTTGATATCTCAATAATCTGCTGCAGGCACATTTTGTTTTGGTCCATAAAAAGTACTGAGGTTACACTGTCCAGGCCTTCACCCATGGAAGGAAAGAATGCAGATTTTTTTCTATTGGAGTTAGTCCCACTCATTCACCTCCATTGATGGCGAGGCAGACTGTTCTCTAAAGAACCAGAGAATTAAAACCAGAACTATCTGCATGGCTACATGCCACTTAATGCAAGTATGTTTTCTTTGTAATTTCGCGGAACCAACCGTTTAACCGAAGACGGGCTTTGTTATATAAGAATATAATAATTACAGCATATCAGGGGAAAAAAGCAGCTCCTTCTGCTCGCATCTTACTTCATCATCAAAAAATGTAAATGAGTTGTTTGCTAATCTTTTTCTCAACCTCTAGCCAGAGAGGGTAACAGCAGCAGTTAGGCTTCGTTCTCACTGGAAGACTAATTTGTGAAAATCTGTGTAGCCATCCATCTTACACAAATCCTCCTTTTCATTTGACACAGAGCTCCTCTCGCATCCATCTCTACATCTCCTTCTCTTTGTCTGTCTCTCATGAACCATCATTTATGCCAAAACAGATGCTGCCACGTCTGTTGCTGCTCTGATGATGTTTGTGTGTGCGAGCATGTGCATGTGTGTGTGTGTGCCAGTGGGAAACGGAAGGAAGCGGAGCAAATAATAAGGGTAATCAATAATAAAGGAACAAAAGAAGAAAATCCCGCGCACACACACATCCCAAACATGTACTTAATCATTCACTGCATTCGCATGACAATGATGCATATTTCATGAAACAAGTGGTCCCTACATCACTTACACACACGCAAGAACGCACACACACACACACCGTCCACCCACACACATGCTCTAATATTCCTCAACCTCATTGACAGTGATGTTGCTGACTCAGGGCTCTGAGGGGGGTTAAAGGGCTGTAGTGTTGCTGAATGGGCTCCTGTAGGACACACACAGATGTACACACAAACCAACTAGCATCACCTGAAGGTACAGATGAACGTACACTTTCCGTACCTGCCATCATTTCACACTTTTTACCTCCTTTCCATGTTTGCACATGCTTAAAAGAAGACAACCATGAGGCTTTGATCCAAAGCTCTAAGAGGGCTAGCTACTGCTTCCCTGTGTCTGTTTGCTTGTGTTTACACGTGGTAGCGTGGGTGCACGCACATGTTCGTCTTATGGGCAAAGGCCTTTCATGTTGTTCAGCTGTCTGCATAGCAGAGCAACAGTCGTGATAAATATAGTGAGGGTGAAATATCATTTAGGAAGGAAAAACAATCTTGGGAAGAACAAGATTCTTCATCATCTGAGCACATTATCACACGATTTAGGGGTGCAGAGACGTGTCCGACACACAGAGTATAATTTAGGGGAAGAGAGATTCAATTAAAAAGTGAATCAAATTTCAAAAAAATATGTTTTTGGCTACATACAGACTGATGTCTGTTTTTATTGATTGAGCGAGTGTGCAAGTACTGAGAGATAACCTCGGGGCAGGTCAAACCTCACTGCTCCCACACACAAACACACACAATTTCTTCAATCTCCCATTTCATGAACTGGCTTTTATCCTTCCTCTCTACTCCGCATTGTCTTTGTATCAGATGCTTTTTTTTATTTGAATCGTCAAAGGTAACTGTGATAGCTTCTCTTCTCTTGATACATACATTCATTTCTCTGTCTTCTTTTCACAGGCAATAATGTTAAACTGCAGCAAAACTTGTGCTAAAATAAACAGTAACACAAGTGTGGGATAATGGTGAGGGCCCAAAGGTCTGGTCAGATTTATGTATTGACAGTTTATCTGCTACCATTAATGCCCAGTACAGACTGGTTCACTATAATTTTCTCCATCAACTGAACCTCACCCCACAGAAAGATCACAGGAGAAACCTTGTCATTGGACCCTCAGTTCTGTTTATGGGCGAATTTCACAAGTCTCCGAAAACCTTTAACAAATTCTCAGATTCAATTTATGGAAGTTGCATTCTGTGTGGCCAGGAAATGCATATCAGTAACATGGAGGTCTGACTCCCCTCTCTTAATTGATAGGTGGTCTCTGGAAATCAATAGTTGTGTCCCTCTTGAAAAGATCACATATCAGTCTTAGAAAAGAATAGACCTTTCTGAAAATGTGGCAACCTTACCCAGAGTATATAGGAACATCATTGACATTATCATAGGGTTTGCTAGGAAATCACTTTAAATGATATAACACTGTGCTGATGTAGTGTCTCTGTTTTTCTGCTTCACTGTAGGCGCTGCGTTGTATAGCTGTGTGCAATGCCATTTGCTTGTGCTTGCTATTATCCATAATGTTTTTACAGCCCTCATATTTTCAGCTGCAGTTGTGCACATACCTGCAGGTGGCATGTAACGCAGTTCTTTCTCTGATGCGAGAACATGCCTTTCACTCTGTAGTCTGTCTACCTGGAATCTGTTACATGTGAGAGCAAAGTTTGTGCGCTTGCACCCCCTCTACTGCCATAGATTGAATGACCTCCGTGGGAAACGCTGTGGAGAAAGGGAAACAAAATTCCTGGATCTGCAGCCAAATTTAAAGCTTCTCCGCTGACCCATACTGCATCCTCCCGTGGAAATCCCTCCTCTTGTTTTTGTGTAATCCTGCCATAAATCAGATCGACAAACAAAACCAAAACATAACCTACTTGGCAGGGGTACTGGTTTGGGGTCATACCCCACAAGAGCATCTTTCTTTGTGTGCAAAGCCACCTCAAAAATCCTTTGTTTCATTACAGGCCTGGTATCGAATACCTGCATCAGTAAAACATGCTTAGTTCAGTGGTGTCAGCATCTATTAACAGCCTAAAGACAATTGATTTTATGTCAACATTTCCTCTTTGGTGCTAGTTTAAATGTCTGTAACAGCCTTTTCACACATCAGTGTCCATCTCTAACAAATGATAATGTTCAGTGTGTGTGCCATCATGTGTGTATATGCAAGTGTGTCTTCGTTACCCCCACTCGGTGGAAGCTGGACCTGGAAGCTCAGGCTAACGATCTTCTGCCAATCTACAGTATATCAGTTAGTTTTCATTCTAAAAGCCTTTCTCGTTATGTTATTGATCAAAATCTTGTGGTTTGTAAAAATGATATACGAACAAGTAAAGGCTCTGTAGCCAAAAAGGGCTGTGACAGCAAAAACACACTCTGAGCCTTAAAATTATAAATTCAAAACCCATCATCTAGGGACAATGTCAACCGATACACAGAGCTATACAATAACTTAATTAGCAACAAATTCAGATGGAAATATTGAGTCAGCATTAGAGACCAGGTTTTGCATCGAACAAGAACTACAGGGCAAACCGTGCCCAGGCCCAACAGTCCGCTTCAATCCAGCCGCACCAAATTTCACACACTCATATTCTCTAAATATGCCTCATAACTTTTCATTTAGACGCACAAATTACTTCAGAGGTCAAAATTTTTAAAAGTTCAATCATGTAATGTTAAAGAAAAGTGAAAAAGATCGGATCCACATCAGAAATTTGTACGTGTTCTTTCCTTTACATGGTAATCCCTTCAATTGTTTTTGTGTAATCTTGCTTACAAACAAACCGACCAGCCAACAAACAGGGGTTAAAACATAACCTCCTTTGTGGAGGTAATACACACTGAGGTCACTGTCAACTCTTCCTGTATTAAACCAGAAACCAGACCACAATCTTGCCCTCTCAACCTGACCTTAACCAAATGCTGTGGATGCATAAACATGATCATAATGAAAGTGTAATAATGCTGTAGTCATTACAAGTTGATTCTGTACTGCACGATCTGAAAGTCAGAAGTTGAGCATTAAATCTGGATGATAACTATATATTATATATGTTATGTTGTGTGTCAGATGTACAATAAACCTATAAATATGAATTCTTCTTATATAATCATCTCTTCCCATCTGGCAAATTGTTTATGTTCGGTTCTTCTGCATACTTCATCTGCTGCTTTTTTGTTATTTGTCTACAATTTCTCTACAATTTCTCATCAGTGAAATTAATTGTACCGCTGCCCGCAACCAAATCTCCCCAAAGGGAATAACTAAATTACATCTTCATCTTATCTCTTATGACTCAGCTCACTTCACTTCATCTCAGATTGCCTATGCCAAACCTTGTTTCCCACATTTCTCCCTAGACGGGGTTTTCCCTCTTTTTTTAAAAACGCTTTTCACTCTCTTAAATTGCATCCCTCCCCTCGCTGTTCCTCCTCGCTCCATCCCTGCCTCCCGGTGTGCCGTGTGCTGCACCCACAAAACCCTGACGGATACACAGATAGCCGACTGCTGGACCCCTCTGCATGCACTCTGGTGAATTTCACAAACACATACTGTATATATTTCAATGAGCTGATTGGCTGCTGAGAGAATCATTGTGGGAGGACGGATGAGGAGAGACAGTAAGAGAAAGAAATGAGCGAAGGACAGGTAAGGAGATGGAGAGTGCAAAGCTAAGTGAAGGGGAAGGTAATACGGCGTGAACAACAACAAGAAAGGAGAGAAGGAGAGTAAAGTGTGGAGGTGAGGGAAGAGTTTAGAAGACACCAGAGAAAGGGAGAAAAAACCACACCTGCCAACCACACCCACACCCTCACAGCAGCTAAACACCTCCGCCCTCTTCAGATAAACAATGGCTGCATCCTCTGCAGAGGAAAGCAGCCAGTCAGAGGAAAAAGAGCAAAGAAAAACCAGTAAGATGAGGAGGAGAGAAAAAAAAAAAACATTGGAAGAAGCTCCCGGTGTATAAAAAACTCACATCGCCATAGCAACCCTGCCTGAGGAGAGAGGGTAGCATACTAGAAAGATGGGGGGGGAAATCTACTGAGAAAGAAAAAGAGAAGGAAATAAGAATGCCTGAAAAGATAGGATTGATTCAGGATCAATTTTAAAGATTGATCAATGGAGAAAAGCTGCGGCTTGTCAAAGGTCAAAAGGCTGAAGTGGTTAGAGGTTGAAGCTGAAAGGTTATTGAGCAAGAGACTTGGGCTTATTTAAAACAAGCTGTGAGTCTAAAGCCACACAAGTAGCTCTGTGGGTCTGAAATGCTCATTGTACAACTAACCAAAAGGTTTTAATGCGGTTATAGGGTGGTTTCACAATAAAAGTCTTTAGTAACCTATAATATAATGGTTTATCATGCCACGAGCATGAAAGTGTTTAGACATGTACAGTATGTGAGAGCGGTATGCACAGAAATATTGCTATGTTTAATTTCATTGATCGACAGACCTATTTCATCCAATTTCAATGATGTGTACTTTGGCTTTTTAGTTTGGTCCATGTCCCGTCTATTAACATGGAGGCGGCTATACTATTACCTATACTACAGCCAGCCACTAGCTGGGAATCAAGACCTCATGGTTCTGATGTAGGTCAGGGGACCAGCAGTGTCAGCAGGGGTGTGGACCATGAATGTCTGTACAGATTTCATGGCAATTCATCCAGTTGTTAGAATTCAGTGGTGAACCGACCAATCGTCTTTCGAGCCTACTGCTGCATAACCAAACAAGTGAGGGATAAGAGCTGTTCTGCTTCAAAAAGCATCACAGCATTTATAAACCTTTCATCCATGCTGAGGAAAACCCCAACACCTCCCTCCATATCTCTTCATCTTCCCTTCATCCTGTCCTAGCTTCCAGCACTTTTTCGTGTTGCCGTCTCTCACCTCTGCCCTGCCCTTTATCTTTCCCTCCACTTTTTCATCTTCTCTTCATTTCCATTTTTTCCCTGGTGGTCATTCTATATCTTTCCCCTTTTCTTCCCCTTTTCTCCTCCCTCTCCATGTCCTTGGGGTAAAGATGTACTGAATAATTCAGTACAGGGCCTGATTTATAAGAGGGCTTGTAGTGTCCAGACGCCCCAGTCTCGCTCATCAGACTGGCAGCTCATTATGACCAAATAACATCGCGGCAGCCTTATCTCCAATAATAAGCAACTGCTCCCAAACCGATGTACAACATCAGCACAGTGTGCTTCCAATGCATGGCTATAAGCACCTCCGGCTGCAAACGACAGGCCGTGATCCGACTCCCTGTTTGTCATCGCAGTTTGTTATCGCAGTCAAACAGCCAGTCAGAGTTATTCTCAGGGAGATAGATCTCTCACTGTTGTCATGTCAAAATATCTTAACTCCGGATTTGGTGATTGAAGTGCTGACTGAGGTGTTTCTGGTCTTGTGTAGCTAGACAAAATCCCCCTGGTTATGAACCACATCAACTCGCTCTATACCCATTTCATCTGCCCCATCCACATTTTTCCAGCTGCTCTGTAGATCATAACAAGCAGTGTTCCAATCCCACTTGTCCTGAATCCCAAAACAGTATAACAGACTGCCATTTGATAAAGCTTTGCCCTAAAGAACCCTCATATGAGAATAGTTGCGTTGCTGAACTGTAACTGTCTGCACCGCACGTGAGGAAATGATAATGGTGTAAAGATGAAACTCACGATTACAACAGACATTCTCATGCATTCATTAAATGGGATAATTTGGAGTTAATTGAAGTCTGGGGAAATTGAACAATTAGTCATAATTATACCGGGCCTCCCCCAAAGACCCTGGAGAAACCCAGGACTCTGAAACACAAGCACTGTCACCCTACCTACGAAGTGGAGGCTGAATTCAATATATGCATCCAATGTACTGTAGGTGCGCCAAGTCAAAATCATTCAGCGATTGCACATGGGCAGATAATCAGAAAAAACCCATTGGGTAAGACTTGAGGGGAGATGAGAATTTTATTACTTCTGAATTTAAAGTTGATTCCTTCTTGATTGAATAAGTTCAGTGGTATTAGGGCCAGATAAAAGAAAATGATTCTAAGATTACGAGAATAAAGTCGTAATTTTACAAGAATAATGTCATAATATTACGAGAATAAAGTTGTAATTTTAGGCGGTGTGCCATTTTAGAGGGGGAACATCAAAAGGTCAGCCTGTGTTAACATGAGGAATATGGAGCGGAGACTTACGAATGACAAAATAATTAATGTTTTTGCTCATCAGCACCACATTATCATATCACAGGTTAAAAAAACTGCAAAAATTACTGGTGAATTTGATTAATCCCTATTGTATATAATCTGTCCGAAAACTTGAATGTGAAAACTAACATTTCTGTTTTTTATGCTCTAAGCTAATCACTAATGCAGTTCTTCCAACCTGGAACCAAAAATAGACCAAGCAACCAAAACCCAAACTTACAAAGTGCAGCGATGTGACCTTTCAATGATAATATCATTCCCATGCTGTTAAGCAAACATTCTGTGGGTTGTGGAGTAAAGTGTGTACTATATGTTAAGGTTATGTCAGCAGGTCATTGTCCTGAAGTCAACGCGCCATGTTTCGTTCAGTGCGGTGAGGCAGCGTGGATCAGGTGTCAGACGTCAAAGATGATACTTTGGGGATAAAGGACTCCTTTTGCTGTCAAGGGATGATATGAACATGTCCAATTAGTCCTGCTTTAAAGAGGTTGGGGTCCTCAATAATGCAAACTCTCATACAGATGCCGACCGTCTGTGGAATGGTCAGCATTACCATTAGCTTTACAATACAGATAAGCTGTGAACATGATCCCAGCAGGTCCACATCATGAAGACACAGTAGAGGCCTCACTTTATGCTGGGAGATAAATTTCCCTAATGGAGAAATGAGCTGCTCCGCTGAACCAAACCCCCAGAAATGACCTCCAGCCCCTTGAAGGAGCAACACAAATATTACATTTATATAAACTGTAACTCCGCTTCCCGTTTATCTCCTCTCTATTCCCTCAGCGCAGACCCTTTTTTTCCCTCTTTCTTCCTCGAGTGTCAAAAATCTGCCACAAACATTATTGTTTCACCAGCGGGACTGAAAATAATAAAGGCGGCTGAGCAAGATGATGTTTCCCGCATGGTTGACTTTGTCAGCCTCTCTCAATCTCCTTCAGTAGTTTCAATCAAACCCGTTCGAATCCGGCCATGGTTGTTGCAACAACATATGAGGAAGAGACGGAGAAGGAGAAAAGCAATGAGAGTGTGATGGATAAAAACACCCTGAGAGACTGGTAGAAACTAAAGCCTTATATCTGAACGACAGGTGTGTACCAAAGAAGGTAACATCAGCAGTTTGCTGTAAGAGGCTTGTGCAATGATAGATAGAGGAAATGGGGCAATGTGGTAGCTCAGCCTGAAAGAGAGTTTAGATCTAATCTTTCATAAACCTTACAAGTACATAGAACTATGTCAGTCACATCTAATTTGGTGCTCATTTCCCACCCCGGCTTGCCTGCTACCTATAACGCCGACATCTTTGTGACCCATCCCCAGCCTTCTCTTGTATGACCGTCAGGAATGCAGACTCAGCATGCATGTTCATTTTTATCTGACCTCATGTTCATGTAACAGTTGTGTGTCACCATGGACTGTATATAAAGATGGACGATGTGTCTCCACTTCCTCCCACTGTTTAGAAATCAAGCAAAAATATCCCGTATATGAACATGCCCCATCTTAGGCATTTGGAGTCTGCGCAGTAGCGATTGGGAGATTGAGCTGCCGCTGCTGTAGTGAGGTCCAATAGATACATGCATCCAATAAGTAATCAAAACCAAACATATTGGATAAAATTAACACCTGGCCATACAGTTCAATAGTGTGATAAGAACTTCCTATAATGAAACCTTCTTTTCAAAAAAATATTGGACATGTACTTTCTATATTGGTCTCTGTCCCATCCACTACTCTGATTTAATAACCTATACTGGAGCCAGCCACCAGGTGGCGATGGAGACAGCATGGCTTCACTTTTGAGGTCATGTCCTCTACCTTAATGTATTGTCCAAGTGTGTCACAGGTTTTGTGTCTTTCCCATTTTTTTTACACACACGTTTGTGAATTTTACTGTGGAGCAACACAGCAGCAAAGTCACCCTGTCAAATATAATTATGTCATGTTGCCGTGAGAAATAGTTGACAAGTGTCCCAGATTGAGATGGAAATAACAAGTTTATCTATAAGGGCTCATATAACAAAGCCAAAGAGAAAAGCATTGACTGAGCGTAACAAGCTGAAATGTTTGACAGCAAGTAAATGAGACTAGAGAGAGATGTGGTCTCAGGTGTGAGACAGTGAGGAATTTACAGTGAAGAGTATACAGTGCTTATACTGATTTGACAAAGAGATGTTGATAGTAGGTTTGGAAAATGTAAGTATATATGATCAGACATCATTTCAACCCAGTCTCTAATAAATAAGGTTTGTATTATGATAATTCGATTTGACTGAAGCCGTTTAATGATGCAATTCCTAAAACCTGACATGTTTTCATCTGACATCTGAGGCCTGTCTCTGACACCTGATGATGTTCTAATATGAATGCCGATTTAGCAGATACTGTATGTTCGATGGGCGCGGTTAACATTCTGCAGTGGTTCTCACTGTCACCTGACAGCTAGAATACACCTGGTTTATATCCCAGTTTGACTGAAGTCTTTCCATTTGGAGTTGTTTTCAACAGGTACTCTGGTTTCCTCCGACAGTCCAAAGACATGCAGATTGGGGTTAGGTTAATTCTACATTGACACATGAATGTGATTCTAAATAGTTGTCTGTCTTCATATGTTGGCCCTGTGATACACTTGATGGATGGATGATCAATAAGACGAGTTTGCAACTTGGCAGATGTCATTAAATACTTTCTTAATTACATTCTTAAAAATGTAATCAGGGGGATATTAACAAATAAATTGAATTTCTAGGGGATAGTGTTGACTATTGCAGTTGTATGCACTTATTTATCCAGGTTACTGAGAGGCTGCATGGACTGTAATCTCTTGGTTTCTGTAAGTCAATACAGAGCAGATCAGCAGCGAGTATTTTAACTGTGCATGTGTGTGCATGTCAGAACACACTGATGACAGAAAGAGAACAGACAGACAGAGCCGTGTTTATCTACACAGCGTAAATGTGTGTGAATTGAATATATCGTCACGTGTTCAGCAGTAGAAATTGACTTACTTACACTTCAACAAGCAGTCTGACTTTGGAGGGAATGAAATTAAATACAATACAATTAAACTCTGCATTCGTACTTGTAAAAAGTTTATAAGAAAGCTGGTTACCTGCAGGTTTACTTAATCCCCTACTTGCAAAACTGTAGCCAAGTTTCTCCTATATATGATATTTAAGAAATTGGTTTAACTGATAAAAGCAACTGTAATCCATTGCATGGAAATTCACTGTATCTGTGTGATAGCTCTTGTTGTATGAGGTCATGTTTATAATGCTTAATGACAGTATTAAAATCAACTGATTTTTGCATCAATATGATGAATTAATCGATTCAGCATTTACTTCTGTCAAGAGACAGACATTTATATCTGTTGTTTTATCTGCTAGAACATTAGACGTTTAATATGTAATCAAATTACAGTATACAATATACAGTATATCAATGAAGACATAAAATTACATGAACCATGAGAGGATTTGATCTCCTTCCCATCCCTTATTCACAACACAAAACTCAATAATGGTTAGTGACTTTATCCAGAGCGTTTAATCAGATGTTGCTCTGCAGGCATAACGAAACATTATAAGGACCCAACACACTCTAAGACAGTGAACAGGACAAGTGAACAATAACTACATCTAGATACATTAAGAAAAAGGAGCACAAGAGCAGAAAGGTATAAAAGCAAACATCCAGCGCTCCCCTGTGAGCCACAGGCACACGGATTTATTTATGAATTTAATTTGTGTTTTTCTTAAAGAGGCACTTGGCGGGCTGCCTCGACACAGAGGGGAGTTAGGACCCAGAGGAGGACAGCCAGGGAGTACGTTAAATTAGAACCAGACTTCTCTCTCTCTCTCTCTGCCTCTCTTTCTGTCTCTCTATCCCGTGCTCAAAAGACAAAGACGAGGAGGAATTGGAGGGAGAGGGGAAGAAAGAGACAGAGGAGTCTGGAACTGGTTTTGTAGCCACATCTTGTAGGAAATCCTGAACAGAGCAAGTTAACGAGGGACACCGACACCACAAGCAACGAGGCTCCCCTCCCTGCACTCTGTGTGTGTGTGTGTGTGTGTGTGTGCATGTGCCCAATGTACCACTACTGACAAACACACAATGAGAAAACACAGACATACAGCACATACACAAACCCAGAGCCACACATATGGCAAAGACTGGCAACTACGCAATGCATAAATATGAGAGAGCACACAATAACACAGGATAACACTGCGCAAACAAATGTACAGTAATAGCTTCATTCCCATTACGACACACACACCTCAGACAGGGTTTGCCTCTCAGTCTACATCTGTAAATTGTGTATAGTTAACCATGGATGACTGCAAAGTGTGCACGCACGCACACACACACACACACGCAGCAGTGAGACCTCCCCATGCGCTCGTATATCAGGCCAAGCTATGCTGTGTTAGCCTATGGTAACATGATGACTAATAAAGACCAGATCTTAGAGAAGAGTACGCAACAGTAAGCACACTTGTTATAGACACACACACACACGGGGTAGAGTGGGAATGAGGGAGCAGGGACGATGATACAGTGGTGACGAAGAGAAAATATTAATCAAGACAAAAAGCAGAGCTCGCTCTCTCCCTCACCCTGCACGTGGGATGGTCTGCACCCTAGGGTGGAGTGCACGCATTTGTCTCCCAGAAATGATATTGTCACATTTATGAATGTGTGGGAGCTTCAGAGAGCAATATGCGCGATGAAGACGAAGAGGATGAGGGTCGAGCTGTTCGCATTGAGGTATCATTTGTGTCTGTGTGGGATGCAGGTTTTGTATATTTTGGAATATTCTATTGCGCTGTGGTTCCTGTGTGAGACGCTGGGCTTTTAATATATATATAGATTTTTTTATTACTTTCTCCGACTTTTTTCATTACTTCTCTCACGCCAGTTCAGTTACTGATGTAGCACGACTTCATCTGAAGCAGTGAGGAGTATTCATGTAAAGTGTATGAAATATAATGTGAATACTTTTTCACATTTTAACGAACAGTATGTTGAGGTGATTGTTTCGTTAAAACTACAAGATGTTTTTTTTCCACCTCATATCCAATCACAAGGTATCTACGCCCGAATGCATACGGTGCTTTATCATCCATTTTAATTCACATCAGACCATCATGGTGTATTGAACAAGACTTGAAAATAGAGACTGAGTTTCAAGACCATAAACTCCTGAGGAAAATGTTCACTGATTTCAGGGCCATTTTCACATTCTAGAGAATCCGATTTATTTTTTCAACCATTGGCGTCAACCTCTGCAATACAGGTTTCAGTCACTTGTAATTTATGTCACCAGTCTACATCCATTTTCATACAGAGTCTATGATCCAGCCGTTTTCGAACCCACCGTCCACCTGCCCAACACCAAATGGTGGGCAGACAAAGTTAGCAGCATGGTAGAAAATTAGGCATGTTGCAGCTAAACAGCCACATATTTCCTCTTTAGACTTTTTATAGAAGGTAAAGCGGTACGAAAAAAAAGAGGGAATATTGGATTCAATTCATCAAGTGACCAGTTTGTTTCAGCTGGGTGTGTAAATGGGCAGTTTGCTACAGCAACTTTATAACTGGATAAAAACGTCAGTGTTTCGCCCAACAACAGCTGAAAACCATCGACAGTAAGATGGATAACATGATTGCTACCCGAGAGGAAAAGCCAAAGCATCTGGCTCGCCACCTGTTGGCTGGCTGCAGTATAGCTAATAAATCATGCCATGCCATGATAGTAGACGGGACATGTACCAAATTAAAAGCACACGTGAAATAATTTTCTGGTTTCTGTCATTTTAGGTAGGTCTGATTAACAACTGAGATTCACTCATGATTCGTCAAGTGATCCATCAATTGCTACTAAACAGACTCCGACTCAAAATGCGCAAGATGGTAGCGTTTATATTCTGTATATTTAAGCTTTATTTCCGGATAGTGGAAGGAGCCATGTCCTCCATGTTTACGTACAATCTCTGATGAAAACCTTTAAGATGCTTTAATTTGAATAAACAACATCACAAAACAACATCACAAAGCCGTTGTTGAACCATACAGGTGTTTTCATTCAATTTGACCTGTTCTCAGAGTTGGCACCTACAGATTGTGTTCATTTGACATCTCCTCTCATTCTCCTGGATTTTACCTGCATTTGGTCTGGGAAAAGTATATGGAGTTTGCTAACAAGAGAAAACTGTCAGTATGGCCACTGCACACTCATACTTCTCTATTTATAACTCAAGATGAATTTGGTTTTGCTGAGTTCTACTATTAGATATTTCATTTGCAGTTTTATTATGATTGCCTGACCTGAATAAGAATTTTTTTTTTACAGCAGACAGTTTGACTTGTTACAGCAGGTAAAGCACAGGAGTAACTGACAACATTTTGATGCCTCTCTTCCATTTAATGTCCCATTAAGATAAGCGAGTGAAACAGCTTGCTCAACACCAGGGCCGTGACACGTGTACCAAATCTACCATTCACCCAGCAGTCGTTTTGACTTTTCATTGCAGTAAAAGCACAAGTGTGTCCACGGTAAGATAAGGTCAGATACAAGTATTGTAACTGGTGGGAATTTTAGCATCTATTATGCCATTAAATGTCCTATTGGTTTTGGTGTAAAACACATAAAGCCACAGTGAAGGGGCTGCACTACAAGAATTAAATGAATGTCATTAAAAATTAAACATCTAACTTTTCCATTTTTTATCACTGAATAATGCATCTGACAGAAACGCCAGCCACCAAGAAACCCATATATTCATTTTTTCCTGTGCTCACATAAAGCACATGTAATAAAAGGCAGCTGCTGCTGAGCCCATTCACGAGGATGACTCCATCATCAGCTGCTACAGCACTGATGATCTGTGTCATTTTTCTAGTTGCCAGTCTAACAGATTACACCTGTTCCACGCGACCTTGTAACCGCCTTTTAATCTGGTAAGCTCCAGGCTCGTGGGACCTGATCCCATTCACTCGTCAGCTGATTCCTGAGCAGGTGTAGGTCTCACAAGGAGGCCGAGGCTTGGCACCTTTCTCTGAATGCTGTGATCTGATTCTGGAGCAGCCAGTATCACACAGTCACCCCTGGGACACAAAGCTCTAATGGCTGCAAAACTGTAAATGTCACAGTGATTTGGGCCAAGCGCCGTGAGGGAGAGAGAGGCCGATGGCGCGTGTGTATGTGTGTGTGTTAGTCTATTGTCATGTCAGATGCACTGCTTGAGCAAAACAAATTGCTGTGAAAGGGCACTGAAGTAAAGCAGAGTAATTACAGTATGACAAAAGTAAGTACACAGACAACACATACTAGATAGGCACAGTCTAACAGCACCCAGCTCCACATAGCAAGCATACATACACCTAACCTTTATTTGTTTGTACACTATAGCTTTGCATGCAAGGGGTGTGGGTCGTCCCTGCAGTAATATATACGAGGATTATTTACTCCCCATTAATCCCTGGCCTTCTTTAGGTTGCTCTTTAAGCTTTTCTTTCCCACACAGCACACATACACAAAATAGAGGCAGATTTACCCTGTAATGGGAAAAAAGGGTCCTTGATTTCAAAGGAAGACAAAAGTAGACCTCTCATTTCTAGCTGGTGATCATCACTTTGCCAGCATAATCATAACTGCCAGATTTTATTAGCTGTAACATTAGCTCCATAAACTGGTCGAAATCCCTGAAACCAGTGAACCTTTTAATGCGTCCAGCTGACTCATTCTCAAAAGGGAATCGAGTTAAAAGAGTCTTTATTATTCACTTGATGGCTACATACATTATACCACGCTAAAATACTGAGGTCCGTTCCAACATGACGCAATTTGGCTGCCTGACTGAAATAGTCGGACTTGGACTTGCATGATAGAATTTTTTATCTTGTTTTGTTGAATCCCCCCAAAAAATAACATTCCCACCAAAATCCACGGTTGCTATGCTATGAAAGGACAATCGCCCCCCAGGGAACAGGTTGTAAATGAAAGAGCACTAGCTTACACACGTCGCATACGGCCAGCGATACACAAGAACCGGTTAAAAGACCAGTGTCTTTTTCCTTCCGTAGGACATTTCTTAATTACACACACCATGGGGGGATTTTCACACTACATAATGAGTGAAAACGCAAACACACGTACTTAAACACAAACACACACACCCCCTCTGGAAGTCAGCCCACTGCGCAGATATGGCTGGTGAAGTTCACTGGCTTCCCTCATCCTCCCCTGTATCAATACCATCCGGAAAATGTACCACACAGCGAGGCTTCAGGCATACTGCAGGATGTGAACCCTAATTGAGTGAATGACTATCAAGCAGTCTGCTACTGTATGATTATCCTGTGTAATACATTGCACTTACATAAATGGGAGAGTTTTATCGAGGCTCTGGCGGTACGTACTGTAGAGGCAAGCAAGGCACATATGGGAGCTGCGAATAAACAAGGCTACGGAAAAGCCACACATGTACACAGATGCAGACGCACACTCGTGCACAGGCAGGCTGAGAGGCCAACGGACATATCATGACTCTTATATAAGCTTCCCGCCCCCAGAGGTATTTATATCCCTCGTTTGTTATCTATAATAAGACATCTCTCTTTTTTCCTCCTCGCTCCTTCTTCAGACTCCCCGGTCCTGCAGCGGGAAAATCCTGATTAGTGTCCTGATGACTTGACAGAGAGCGATCGAAAAACTGAGACGGAGAGCGAGGAGGAGAGAGGTGGAGCAGGAGCCCAAAAAAAAAAAAAAGGGACAAGAAAGATGGATCTCAGGTTGTGACTGCGTGTGTCTGAATTATTGACAACACTGTAAATTCCACAGTGGGCAGGGTTGACTGCCGGCTGATTTGACGCTCTACATGATAGTCCCTTGAGAAGTGTGTGTGAGTGATTGTGTATGTTGATACTGAGATAAGGGTAGTGGTCTGGTCTGGTGTGTGTCAATGCCACCTAAGTCCCTGAGGCTAAAAATGGTGCGTCTGTCAGACACGGTATCCAGATGTGTTGGTCACCAACTTATCAATCTGTCTGAGCAGAAAAAACAAGGTCTGGAACGGGGGGAGATGAAGTTATCACAGGAACTATGAGCAGAGGGTGGAGCAGGAAGGATAAGTGTAAAAATGGAAAGCAACAACAGGAGATTATGAAGACTGTAAAACCAAGTGCCCTTCTTTTAGTAGCAAGTTGTTAAAAAGAGAGAGAGGGGCAGTGAATGAAGAAACCAAGGATTGAATGTTTCTGGAAATAGGGCATTATATAGTGGAAGACGGAAATATGTAGGTGGTGGGATTGAGGGTATCAAAAGAAGAGAGGGGAGAAGGAGAAGTGAAGTAGTTAGCGGTAAGGAGAAAGGAGAAAGGAGAGCGACAGAAGTATTGGCTTTGACAAGACACGATGCAGGCCCCTAATGAGATTTAGTCGCTTAAGTGTAGAGCGAGCCCACTCCCATCCTCCTCCTCCTTCTGTACCCCACCTTTCAGTTGCCATTCTGTGCAGCCACGTACAAGTTCTTGACAATATAATGAGAAAAAGCTGGCAGGAAAATCCTGGACTTGGTCCTATGTAAACTTACAGCCATCTCACGGAACAACCCAAGTGGAAATGGGCTGAGGAAGAAGAAAAAAAAAACACACTGAAAGAGAAAAATGGTGACAGACTTTGAAAGGTCATCTTCTCATTCCTTTGCGTATACTATATTTGTGTGTAGACTGTGGAATGTATCTACCTTCAGTATTTGTACATCTTTCGAGTTCTTACATTAAAATTTCAGATCTGTGGCATAATGAACTAGTATATTCGCACAGAGTGTTCAGTGAAAGCAGGTTCAGTGAAAGCAGGTGATTAGCATGAAATTATAGTATACATGCTTCATCTTCCATGAAAAAGTCGAGGAATGGCTCAAATAGCACATTTGTGTTGTATATTTTTTTAGTGGACGTGGCCTCGCTCCATTTAAGTTGAGACCCTCTTGATCGACATCAAAACAACACATGTCAAACAACAAAACAGAAAACCATCCACCAGCTATTAAGCAATGAACCAATCCAATACACAACCAAACCACATATCTACCAATAAGTCATGTCAAGTCACCCACTAACAACCCTACCAGTTGAACCAGTCACCAATCCAAACTACCCCGCAACTGCTCAAAAATCCAACCAGCCAACGTCCCACCAGAAAAAAAACAGCAACCAGTCACCAACTCGGCTGTCAAACGACCAATCTACTCCTCATGCTATCAACCATCAAGCTACCGAACTAGTCAAACATTCAACCAATGCAACCAGTCAGCCAGCCACACAACCAAACCGTAAATCATCATCCGGACCAATAATAAAACTAGACCACCATTCCTGATAATTAACTGCAGATGACAGTGACAGCATTGTTTTGTTATTTTAATGCATCTTAATAAGTCATGTTCTGAAGCAGCAGTAATTACTGCTGGGTTTTATCTGCACTAAATGTTCTCCCTGTACAAATAATTGATTGACAATCAGTGGCAAATTTGCTGTCTAGAGAATGGAGACATACACATGATTGTGCATCTCAAATCACAGAGAGGAGAGATACTGGAGCTGGAGACGCAAACAAAGTCTTCCAACAGTTCTAACAAACACACGCGCACACACACACGCACACGCACACACACACACGGTGAGCGGATGTTTAAAAACTGCAGATTAGTTATTTCCTCCATTGGGGGAACTACCCTGTGGTTTTTACAGGATTCAAAATAACTTGTTAACTAGGTCACCAGAGTCACAGGGTTAAGGACGAATATGATGAGACGGCCGCAAAATATAGGAAGAAAAAGCCAGTTTGAAGCTTTCTACTCAGTTCCATATCTTCCTCACACACGGGAAGCATAGTATCAATTATTTAAGTCATCAATTCAGTCCAAATGTGATCACAAAACACAGACTGAGAGAGAAAAAACATACACACAGACACAGGGATACAGTGAGAGAGCTTCCTGCTGCGGTCAAGCAGACAACTGTGGCGTTTGCATTTTGCTCCTGAACCACTGGTGTCAAGAGTCTCCCCGGCTGTGTATCAGGTTAGCTGGTCCTCCTCCGCCAACACACACACAGACACACAGACAAACACACACAAAAAGGCAGCCTCTAGGCCCCACACAGTTAAGTAACCAGGTTACTCTGAGAAACAAGGTTGCACAGGTAATCAGAGACTCCTTAATAGCTTTACCAGAGGACATGGTAAACCGCAGCTCTAGTGTGCGGAGCTCCACAGTAAATCCAAAGTGCTGTGAATCACTCTGTGCTCAGAATAGTCTGTTGAGGTTTATCACTAGATGTAAAATTGGGTGATTCTTCAGAGACACACTTGAGGACTTTCCATTGATTTTATCATTTTTTAAAACTTGTTTAGCATCTAAAAATGAGTGTCTTGAGTATGAGGATGTTTTCTCCTTGGGTTTTCTGCTCGTGGTACTATATTCATCTAGCTTCACATATTCTACAGTAAATTCTCATATTAAAGATGAACTACACCTAAATAACATCCAGTAAGAACAAATGTGGGATAGGTGAAATCATCTGTAACCTGCTGCCATGTCTCAAATGGTAAACTTGTTGGATTGTACTCTTGCACAGGACTTGCACATCCATCATTACTATAGGAGTCATATCATATTCACTGCTGTCCTCTTTATTTTTTTACTCAAATCTAGTAGTATTACATTTTTTCCCCAATATTTACACTGTGCATATCCCCCAGTTAACGCTTAGCTACAGTGATGCTGACATATACACATATACGTATGCATCAATTATCTGTGACAGGGTGCTCATTCCTCAGGTGATTGCTGGTGTAATTGGGGGAACTGAATGCAAGAGCTGGCTGTTAAAAAATGTGTGGCTAAAGCTTGTGGATATAATCACTTGTCTGTGTTAGGAGGATGTGTGTGTGTGGGCTACATGTAATGGTCTTGCTTTTAATAATGTACCATATATGTTTTTTTTTTTAACAATGGTCAACATCCCCAAAAAGTGAAGCCAAAGCAACTAGATTGCCCCCAAGAGGCTGTCTGCAGTGGAGGTCATAAACCTCCTCCATGTTTGTGGAATAATAGTCAAAGTACACGTCAAATACATTTGTCTCAAAGATTGTTTCTGTCATTTTAGGTAGCTCTCATTATACTGATGTTTGTTCAATTGTTCATTTTTCTGTTAGGTTTGGTTTGAATTAGTTATTTGATGCGACACAAACAGGGCGAAAAGTCATGATTGACAGGCGAGACCGACTTGGGATCGGCCTGGCGATTGTGGCTCCATCCCCCGATCACGAGGCAGACTCTGGCCTCAAAGATAGCAGCATTCATATCCAGGATACTTTGGCATCATTTCTGGATAGTGGGAGGAAGTGATGATGCATCCATCTTTATATGCACACTATGTAATGCAGCCACAATGCTAAAGTCTTTGTGTTCCAAACAGACATAAGACACCATGTTTGGACCAGTTTGCACCAGTGATGATACATTAAAACCTTATATTTCCTTGAAGAGAAGCCCATGAGCAGCAAGTAGAAGCAATTTGCAAGATTATGCTAAATACACAGTTGTTTCTGTTCAATACTTAATCTGGTCGAGGTTAAATAATACCCAACTGTTTCTACTGTAAAACATAATAATGCAACTCTCTCTGTGCCCCGAAGGAGGGTTTGTTGAGAAAAATCTACCAAATACCAGGTGTGTGGAACAAAAAAATGTAAAAGCTTTAATGAGCTGTATGGGTTGAAACTGTAGCGCGGCAGCAATCAGAGATAGAGAGAAGAAAAATAAGTAGCAGGCTGGGTACAAAGACAACTCTTCTTTGTGCTCAGTCTGTTTGCAGTTTAATCGCTTAAACAAAGCTCCTCATTAAGACCAGGCCTCATACTGAGTCGTCTACTCACACCTTACTGCAGTCTAATCTCTGCCTCGGCCTCGCTCACTTTCACCGCCCCACTCCCGCTCTCCCGCCATCTCCCTCTGATTGTCGGTTCTGTTATTCATCAATAATTGGCACCTTAAGTGTGGCGGTGGCTGAATCACTGGATTTCACACACATACTGTGTAGTGTGTAAGGAGTTTGTCTTCGCCAGTAAACTGATCTATCACTGTTGTCAGTGAATCAGTGTTTGGGTTGGGTTCAACACATTACCCTAAGAGAACCTTCACTTTCTTCAAACAACCTTAGTGCCTGCGAGCGTGTGTGGAGTGTGTAAAAAACAGATGTGAGGGAGGTTGAAAGCACACACAGTAGGGGCTGCACGAAATGGGCAACGAAACATCATTGCAATTATTCTGATAAATATTGCAATTGATATTTGGACAGGGTAACGATAAACATTCATTTGTTCCAAGTGCAAAAGTCCGGTGTCTAACGGCGATAAACCTCGACCAACATTAAATTCGGAATGTAGCAAAGATTTTTGAGCACAATAAAGTCTAACACCCACACACACATGCCTACATGAATACCAGCTACAGGCCGTGCTGAATGTGTTTGACCAACACTGTGTTCTCATTAGAGTTCTTTGGTTGGCAGTTATCTAAGTTCTCATTCTACCACTTAGTTTCCATCTTGAAAGAAAACTGCAGAGTGAGACAGAGAGATATCGTTCTGCGTCTCTCCAGTCATTCAACACATGTAACATTCGGCCTAATGAAACGTACAACGTGATACATATTTGTTGGACCGCTGTCTCTCGCAGTAGTAATGACAAGGTAAGAGATTTTCCAGTAAGATAAACAAGAGGTGTAATTGCATTTGGGTCAACTAAGGTGGCCTCTCCATCTCTCCTTTTCTTAAATAGACCTTTACTTTAATGATGCACCATGGTTTCCGCTATGTACATTTTGCAGTGGCACCAGTTCACCTGCCACAGGCACAGGCAGGACATTGGGGTTAAAGTGGACTGGAGCAATCCAAATTCGCATCAATTAATAAGGACTCAATAAATCTGATTGTCCAAAATCCTAGCGGAAACATTTGTTCAAAACTGGTTGGCTGGAGCAATCAATATTTTTCTGCAAACAAGGGATCAAATGACAATGTGCAATGTAAATATATGACTTGTAGAAAGATCAAATCTACCCTGCAGTTTCTCCTCAGGTTTATGGAGTATTTTAGCACCTTTAAACTCACTGTTCTTGATTTGTTGTTAGTTTTGTTCACTCTCTCAGATTCATCCACCTCATTTCCAAGAGCATAAGAAAACACTTAAAAAAAACCCTTTACAGTACCCGCCCAGCACCAACCAAGACAAAGACAGTTAGCCAACAAACTGGTGAACATTGACTGAGCATCTGGCCACTAAAAAGTCCAATATTTTCCTTCGGAGTTGGTTGAGACCAAAGAGCGCTAAAAAGTTTATATTGAATATTGGACTTGAATTAATCTGGTGGCCAAAATCCAAAAGAGGGATAACTTTCCTATGAGCCTGTTGGATGTGTTAACATAGTAGTTGTGACATTGACCCACAGCAAGTGTGCCACAGATGCCGAGTTGCCTTCTTAATGGTCAACAGCATCTACATGACATTAAGCATTCTGAGTTGTGTTTTACATGAAATACACATTCTTGCTTTTAGAAATTCAAGACAAGCAGAATCTGCAGTTAAATATTAACATCATTATGTGTGTAGCTCTGCACACACACACACACACACACACACACACACACACACACACACACACACACACACACACACACACACACACACACACACACACACACACACACACACACGAATCACAGACTTAAAATTCCCTTACTCACACAAACACACACACATTAAAAAGGCTGTGCATGGTAAAGTAAATGAATACTTAATCAAACACAATCTGTCAGTGCATATAGTTCATGTCAGCCTCCCAGTCAGTTAACACACAGATTCTGTTCTTGTATAGAATACAGAAAATGCATATGCATATAAAATGCATGCTCTAACACCTATGGTAGAAGTTCTGATAGAATTTGCAATAGACTGCAAGAAGTTGAAAATGTCTGAAAATCTCTGAGGAACCGGGAGACGGGATTGGGGGGGGGGGAGGGAAGCAGAGGGAGAAAAAAAATATCAAAGTAAAGTTGTTGGTGGGTACAGCCCTACTTTTTCACCTCTTAAAAAATGCTCTCTGAAATCCCACGCCGATCTCAAACTGAGCTTCACTTTTTATTTTACCCCCCCCCCCCCCCCCACTCTTCATTTTTTTCCCTTTTTCTCCTCTTCTACTGGTTTTCGAGGCCATCCTCGTTCTCCAGCCAACGTGAGGCTTTTAACTTCAGGAAAATAAACTGAGGGGTCCGGGAGAAAAGAGAAGCAGGAGAGGAGGTGGTGGTGGTGAAGGAGGGGGAGGAGGAGATGGGGAAATAAACGACGGGGAGGGCAGGAGACATTTTCTGCTGATTAAGTAAGTGTTCACTTCGGCTTCCATTATTTGACAGACACATCACAGCAACAAGCAACAAATGTGAAAGTCTGCTTTGTTCAAAAACAGCAAGAAAGCGGAGAAAAAAAACAGTAGCATATTTCCACACAATCCCAACACTCCCTTGAGCGCAAGTGGTTTTGTCTGCCTTCCAATGAGGCCATTTCAACATGATGACAAACACCTAGCCTGGCCAGGTGTCCTCCCTTACTGTTCTGTGCCATGTAATCCTCTGCTTAAATCAGTGTGAGCAAAAGGATAGAGAGCACTGTACGAGTTCCCAAACTCCCCTCCTCCTACTCCTCCTCCGTTTTGGCACAACATCCAGCTCCCCGCCAGAGAGGGGACACCTACGGGAGTCCTGGGGAAGTGTGTGTGTGTGTGTGTGTGTGCGCTGCTTACACAACCGCACAAGCTCACTCGCTCAAACAAAAAGCTCTCACTCTCTCAAAACCATACACAGATTCTGGAGGAATCATTAGCAAAACCAGTAGAGGGGATTTCACACAGGCAATGTGCCGGGCAAAACATCACTTGGAATATACACCCCAGGGGTCTTCAATTAGACCCTAAATACCTCTGCAAATATCCAGGGGTCCTAATTACTTCAAACTGTTGAAAATGGCCGCAGGCCGCTTGAGGCCAGGGGCTTACCAAGGATTTGCCTGTTTAGAATAGAATCTGGCCCCGAGATCAGTCGGGTTTTCCTGAGTTGTTGGGCTACAGCAGCAGACAGAGGAAGCAGCCTCTGTGCATCAGAGCCAAGGCAGTGCTCGCTGCCGCTGGTGGGCCGTGGATGTATTTATAGCAGGAGGTAGAAGAGGCTACTGCAGGATTGATTCTCGAACCAAAGTGCAAGAGAGCTAGAGACACGGTGTGGAGAGGCAGCAGCGGCAGCAGAGTAGAGCCATGGAACAACAGGAGGAGAGTTAAAAAATATAGATAAAGATACATCTGGTCTCTTGGATACAAAGCGTCGGTATGCACGAGGAGATGCATGTAGTGGAATCTGCGTTCACACACACAGATCACGAGTGCACAGAGGCGGATCGATCCCAGTAACGTCACAACGCATTACAGAAGCACTGACCTTTTCCTAAATCGCTGCAGATACACATTAGAGGGCAAACAAGAAGACGACAGAGAATGTCTAAATACAATCCTCGCAGTCCTGGGGACCCATGTACACACACCCACACACACACACACACACACACACACACACACACACACACACACACACACACACACACACACACACACACACACACACACATAAGAACATTCAAACACCTTTATAAATTACCCAGGAGTCTTCTCATTGCTTTCAAACCCATCTTACGTTTCAAAGCAGGGGCTGTAAATCTTCACTGTGTACGCTACCTCCATGTCCAGCCACAGATCTGATTTGAATGAAGAGAATAAGCCATCGCATAAATAAAAATTAAAAAAACAAAAGATCTGCATTGCCAGGAATCGAAAAACAAATGATCGTATAACGACTTCAAAATTGTCTGATTTTAGCGTGTGGCATGCCCACAACTAACTTCTCAATGTATCTAAATCTTTTCTAAAGGTCTGTGACGCAGATCGCAGCACAGCCGCAGGTGACGCAGTGGGCTCCGTCTGCAGGTCAGCATTTATTATGCAGGCGAGGACACTATGCAGTTGAATGTGCAAGAAAACCGGCCACATGTACAGCATTGAAGTACAGTAGAAAGATAATAAACTAAAGAAAAAGACAAACGTATTCAACTAAATTATTTCAGTGTTAAATAATACCAAAGAAAAGCAGTGAAATTCGGACCAAGAGTTTGGTTGTGAGCGGTCACTCTCAGGTCAGATCCAGGATAAGTTGACTGAATGAGTCTGATTTGGGAGGTTCTTTGAGAGCACTATAGAGCCATAGCATGTCAGAAATGTCCCAAATACTACTACTGGTACTGACTACTGCAGATAATCCATCACACAAAAGGGCTAAATGACAGCACACAGTAATTATCATGAGTTAGGGAGAAAAAAGTCAAATGGATGCTATCGTGCACTGAAGTTGAACAACGCAAACATTTTACTTTTCCAGACGCCAATAATTTGTGCTTCAGGATTAATTACTCAACTACAGCATTATTTTTAACGATGCTAATGAATGTGAGCAAATAGACTAAACCTCATCATCCATGTTGATGTCAGTGTCGTTATCATTAGTCTTAAGCTAAGATTCACATTATTAATCACTTTATATCATCCAATTGCTTCAGACCATCCTTTGTAAACTAAAAACTAACAGGAGGTCTCTTGGATGATAGAAAGTGATTAATAATGTGAATCTTAGCTTAAGATAAGTCAATACAAATGAGCGTTAGCCAAATAGAAATGTGCTGAAGTGACTTGGGGATCCAAGTGTGGGGGGGTGAAGACACCTCCTGACTTGGATAACAGTTTCAAGAATTGCATTTGCTCACGGAGGGACCACAAGAGACTGAGACCCCTGCTACTAAAAAAAAAGTCTATTTGTAAGACCTTTGAAAATGTGACATTTACAGACATGTAAATCAGCTATGATTGCTGGGAACTGAAGAAAGAAGGGGAAGAAAGAAGGAGGAACAACAACAGAGCAAGATGGGGTGGTGGAGAGAGCGGTAAGTGCAGGCAGCATGGCGAACGACTATCGTGAAGGGGGGGGCGTTGCGGATACCAGATATTCAACAGACTTTAGACCTCAATTAAAACAGTGACAAATGGAGGTGTGTGTGTGTGTGTGTGTGTGTGTGTGTGGGGGGGGGGGGGGGGGGGGGGGGGGGGTTGGAATGTTAAGCAAGAGACAAGGCAGAACGAACGGATGGTGGGAGGGAGGAAGGAGGAGATGTGGGAGGCAGGTAGACAAGGGAGGAAGGAACAGGGGTAATCCGAATGACATTAACACACACACACACACAGCACCTTGGAGAAACCTCCGGAGCACATTCCTCCCCATGGCCCTCGCACATGCAGCTACCGAGACACACACACACACACACGACAGGGAACGACAGACACGGGGAAGTAGAAAAGAGTCTCCAGAGTCTCCTTTCTCTCCCTCTCCAGAGGAGTGGATCAGTGCAGGTCTGTACACTTATGAATCAATAATATACAATAACACGCTTCAGTGGCAGGAATGATTCAATAAGGCTCTGTGACTTGAATAGACTCCACCCCTCCCTCGCTAACCCGACTACCCACCCGCCAAAGCGAAGGCCGAGCGCTCAATGAACAGCCTCTCCAGGTGTGTATCAATAAACTAATTATCACACGCCGCCCCCTCACTGTAGAACCATGCTCACGTGAGGTCGATCGATTTTCATCACTCACGCAGCCGTTATGAAAAATCCATCTTAAGCAAACACGGGTCCTGCAGGAACCAGAGCGTGACGTGGGAAGGGTGTAGCTGGTGATGGCCAAAACACAGACACACACCCACACACCTCAAATCGGATCTTTTTGTTCATAGGTCAAAAAGCTCCTTGACCACATACACTTTGGTTTTATAGGAAGACTGTAGATAGAAACACACAACACACGTATGTTCTGTCAGGTGACTGGATGCAGACGCAATGGGAACCATACACCCACAGCTTAAATCGTATCTTTTTGCACACAGGTTTAAAAGGAAGATGGTATCAAAAAACACACACACACACACACACACACACACACACACACCCTAGTACTATAGCTTAGAGAGGACATTTATTAGCGTAATGCATTCTCTATTCCCTTAACCTATAACCTAAACTTAATTCTAACCCTGAGAGCAAGTCTTACCCCTAAAACAGAGTTAAGACTCAAAATGGTCCTCACAAAGATGTCTTTACAAGTGTATGGACATGTATATGTCGGTACAGCTGCAATGAGACACACACCTTAAATTGTGTTTTGCACATATAAGCTCATTCACTGCACAGACACACAGATTTATGTCAAAGTGTGTGGGTTAGGGTCAAGCTGGCCATGTGCTTAGCTTCTGACCCCTGACCTTGTGGTAATTGAACAACCCTGGGGTGAACCAGAGGAGCTGCACAGTGCAGCAGGTGTTTCTTACCTGCCACAGGTGGAGGCCGCGCGTATGTGGTGCGCACGAGCAAACTCCTAAATCTCACGGGCTTAAGTAAAAGGATATGGGTTGGCCACCATCTTGAGACACCAGCTCCGAGGCCGCGTGGTTTGCTTCAGGTAGAAGAAGACCACGGGGGCCATGGTGGGGTAGGGCAGGCTCTCATCGCCGCTCGCGGACGCTTCCTCTCCGCCCGTGGAGATCCCGTCGGGCGCAGTGGACACCGGCTCCACCACCGCCGCCGCGGCTGTCGCCTCCCCGCCTCCTGTCCCGACCCCGGACAGGTCGTTGAGCCGGATGAAAGTCCTCGGCAGAGAGGAGCGACCCTCCGAGCCCCTGGCATCGGGGACCCCGGAGAGATTTCCCCCATCCTCGGCCATCATTCACCTCCTGCGGGCATATGTGATTAGACATGGAGTAAACATGAAGATGCTCCAAGTGTCTGCTGCAGACATAACACGCATTATATGGGAGAAATGTGATTAAGGTTTAGGAAATTTGAGCATTTAAATCTGGTGATTTTCTTTGAAATCTACCAACTTTTGCTCACAATGAGATCTAGATAATGGATGAAGCTGTGGGGGTGATGAGGTTTATTTTAAGAAAATATGCGCACACCTCATCTAAAAAATATTCTAAAAAGAAAATATGATAAATAGATTATTCATGGCTACAGATTGATTTATAACCAGCCTTCGTTAGGTGGAAAACAGAATAGACTTCTAATGAGCCCCCCAAAATACAGAGGGGGCTTAAATTCCTCTTTATCACAGGCAATGCCAAGAATCTCCCTCTCTCTCCTCAGCAACAAAACCCTGCGATTATTAGGCTGGAATTTCGTTTCCAAAGTTCAGCAGCATCACTCATCCACCACTGCCAGTCGTTTCTGAAGTGATTGTTTTTTCTGAAAGAGTGCAGGAGCATCTCTCCCTTCGATTTTATTACCTGTAATGGATTCTGTAGATGTGCCCAAAGTGCGCTCAGTCATCGCATGATCAGTTTCTGTCGTGGCTGTAAAGTCCACACCAGCCCGAAGAGGGGAATAAAACAAAATCCCACTTGGTAAGAAGGAGAGGGGGAAGATGAAGAAGAGGAAGAGGATAGGGTCGTGTGGGTTTTGGTGCGTCTGGAGGGGCAGTATAGTTTCCAGGTGGTGCGTCGCCGCGCGGGTCCTTCTCCGCAGACGCGGTGCGCCGGAGCCCCGGTCTCCGGTGTCCAATGAGCGTCTTCCGGGCCCTCAGCAACACTTCACAGTCACCCCCCGTTAGAAAGAGGAACACATGGGACCGGGAGATGTCTTGTGTTGCAGCGCGCAGTCTTTGTTAATATAGTAACCGCGCGCACAAACTTCTGTATGATCCTCCTCCTTCTCCACACAGCTGATGGACAAACCTCAAAAAGAGAGGGAGAGAAAAACGAAAATCAATGATCGATTCGTTTCCCCCGCGTTTTCCCTGCTTCAAAACTAAGAATCCAGGACTTTTCGTTGCATCCACAGGCAGTTTGAGGCGCGTATCCCGCATCGGTGTTTGAAAGATCCGTGGAGATGCTGCTGCGCATCCTGTCTCTGGACACAGCGCCGATACTTTCTCACATCACAAACTGCTTCCACTCATCTTTGCGCATGTACGAGCAGCCGGGCAGCTCCTTGCTCTCGCTCTTGTCTCCTCCTGACTATGTTCGGTCGGTTCCGTCCATCAGCAGAGCTCGCACAGCTGGATGGAGGATCCTAACTTCTCACTCGCCGCCCAGAGAGCGCCGACTCTGCGCCAATCGCCGCGCGTCCTGACTTGGAGCGCGCTCCTCACTGGCCGAGCTCCGTGTCAATCGAAGTTGTGCATGGGAGGGGAGGGGGCCCAACAGCTGGAATCATATTGTCAACCGTCAGCCAATGAGAGGCAAGGGAGTGGTGGCATCTAGCAAAATCGCCGTGTGATTGGCCCAGAGCTTTATTATGGGGAATTTTAAGGGGGGGGGGAGTTGCCACATGGTGCAATGTGACTCCAACCGAGTGGGAATATCCAGGTAACTATAGAATAATCGTGTCTCCCAAGTCCAAAAGGAAAAACATACATCCCAACTAAACCACAGAACCCAAATCTAACCAGTTGTACATTAAAACCCTGTTTAAATGGAATTTATTTAATTAAGTATTACATAAGTGTTTATGTAATATAAGTTACAGCAAAATGTGAACTCAGCAGTTACAAAGTCTTACACTGCAAAATGTACCAAAATCATTATGAATCTAAATTATGCCATTCTGTGTATAGGAGGACCCCTCTTCTTGCCTCAGGGACCCCAGAAGGCCCCTCAAGGTTCAGCCTGGGAGCACTATGACATTATCACATTTGCAGAGAATGGATAGTTAGCACAGACTTTGAGTCATTTGGTTAAATAAAAGTGACAATATGTCATTGTTATGTAAAAATATAAACGTAGGCAAATAAAAATAACAATGAGACTTATTTCGGTCATTTCTGTTGCAAAATTTGGAAGCCCTGGAGTGCTCTAACATGTATGGTGGTGGCCACTAGGGGAAGATGTTTCCCCAGGCCATCTATCTCTCTCTCTTTCGCTTTCTATCTCTCTCTCACACACACACACACACACTCACTCACTCACTCACACACACACACAGCTGGTTTAGGGAGTGATGCAGCTTGAGGCAGAGCAAAGAGTCGCACTCTGTAGTTTTTAAGCAATATGGAAGTATCTGCATTGCAATGTTATCCCCATTCTTAGGCACTCACACTTTAAGTCTTAGAACATTAATCAAACATACCAGTGGCATTCATTATATTCATTACAGGGTATGATCATTGATCTGAGAGCAGGAGCAAATCAATGAGAAGCACCAATTTCTTTTTCATATAATTTGTTTAAGCCGGCGCTTGTGTGCAGTAGCAAATATTAATCACCTAGGCTGTTTACATGAAGCGTGAAGACCGAATAGCACACATGCACACGCGCACACATGACCTAAAAAATAAATAAATAAAGACCTGCATGTGAACACAGGAGGAGACAAAGTAAGGAAATGTGAGAGTGTGACTTTATAGCATCTGTCATTCTTACTGTTAGGTCATATGACTTAATTGTTAAATGTCTTTTACCTATCAAGCAGGAATAAGGCACTGCTCTGAATACATAAGAGGAATTAAAACACAATGAAGATCTGGTTCTAGGTAAAGCTGCACCTAAAAGAAATAAAACCTTCATTTATATTAAGAAATACAAAAAAGCATGTATTATTCATAAACGGGAATATAGCATCAGCATTTCAACACAGAGTGCTCCCCAAGGCTAATGTTTGAGGGGTTGATGAATGGTGTTTGTTAGCGCAGGCTAGTTCCAGCTAAGACCCCAATTTATCAGAGTTGCGAGTTCTCATCTTTCAGGAGAAATTCTCTCCTCAGTCCTCAGGCAGACTGACCAGCAGACTTGTTTACATTGTTTACACTGTATATGCATTGTATACAAAGATGGACGCCCCCTGGTGGCTACTGCAGTAGAATGCATAGTCCCATCTGCCCCATGTTAGTGGATTGGACATGTACTAAACCAGAAATTAAAAAGTAAAGTTGACATTTTTTTTCTCAAAGCTGGTGTCTGTCATTTTAAAGTAGTTCTTATCACATTGATGTCTGTTCAGGTGCTCATTTTCTGGTCAGTTTGTTTTGAATTTATCAGCATATTTATCAACATGGGAATAGAATAGACTTCCTAGATTGTAAAGATAGTTTTTTTTTAATAGTTTTAGCAAAATGATCAGTATGTTGTTACTTTATGTCATGCAAGCGCCATGGCTCTCAGGATATATTAGAAAATATCCCAACTCCTTGATAGGGTCCCATGGAAATGTAAAATTACATTGTTGGTCCCCAGAGGATGAACCTGTATAACTTTGGTGGTCCTCTGATTTCTCCTCTAGCAGCAGCATGACTTTGACAGTTGTATTTTTAGAGAAATGTTTCTATTGAATGGATTGCCATAACATTCAATGTCTGCCATAGGAGGATTTGGATTAACTTGCTAATTCTACTACATTCATCTAGAGCCATCATCAGAAAAACTGGAATATAACTCTTCCTATCCCAAACTTTATATGACACTGGAACATTCACAAATGTTTCCTCTGTGTCATTGATCTTTTAGTCATTATCTTTTCCCTATCTTCGAAAGATGACCTGTATTTATGTGAATAAATGACACGCAATACGTTCCAGCTCCAGAATCTCTGACCTCCCCTACAAAGTTGAATGGAATACATATCTGTACATTGCCATTTTTATGTAACTAACTGATTGCTATTTTAATTAACTGATAAGTGATTACCACTGATTATCATACAGTTATAGACTGAAGGGTGTGTACTGAGGTTTGTTTGTCTGGTGTGTTTCCATGCATTACCCCCAGGCTCTAGCAGTGAGGCTTGTCCTCAGAAGCGCTAATGACTATATTGATCATTAAGTTATTCTATCTCTCCTCGTTCCAATATCGTTCTTACTGTTAACCCATTGCACTGAATGACAGGAGGCTGTCCAATCACTTAACACTTTATTGTACCTCTGCAACAAACAAGCTCAGAGTTCCACTTCGGGCACAGCACCCATTGAGTAGTCCAATCTTTTAATTAAATCACACAGGGGTCGTTAAAAACCAAAGATTACTGTTGTTTCATGAAGCCTCACATTCCATCAAGACTGAAGCTACTTTTTGAGCTAATGCAGATTTAGTCTGGTTTCAGATCCAAATCTATCCTTTGTCAAAAGCAACATATTTATTTATTATCAAAATCTGGATTTCTGAGATCAGTATCACTTTTGGAGAATCAATGACATGATAATCACCATTGTTTGTTTTAGCTCCCAAAGGTGCCACAGGACAATAAAGTCGTATTTTAGTCTCCTTCTAACAAGGATATAAGCAAGTAAACTATATTTTACTCTCCTATACAATGTCTTTGCATCACTAGTACTGGAGGAAAACAGGATTTCATATTCTCTGTTATGTCACGGGAAATCCAGCAACTACACATTCCAAAGCAGGGGAGGAAGTCAACAAACCAAAATGGAAATAAGGACAAAACCCAATTCAACTGACAGCATGTTGAAATATGTCAAGCTGGTTCCTTTTAATCAATAAAATCATCAGAAGTGGAATATTGTTTTTGTGGTGGATGTGAAATCCAGGAAGTTGTTATTGACAGATGCTGTTTAACTTTGCGGTATTCATTCTCTGGACAAGCAGCAACCATTCCTGAATCATGAGCCAGCAAACCTGCAGTCATTTGGAGTTAACAAATGATAATATTTTTGATTCAGGACATTTAAGCCCTGAAAACTCACATTGAAATCATAAGGGCTGTTTCTCTATAACATTATTTTCACGACAAACAACAGCATTTGCTATTTATTGACATTTTCACACTCAAAGGCTCATTTGTTTTAACAGGACTGAATGGTTTGATCAGATTTAACTGATAATGCTGGGAATATACTATAAGCGATCAACCACACAGCTGCAGTGAGACTTCGATTTAAATTTCACTTAACTGTGATCAGGGTAGTAGTTTGATCAGGGTAGTAGATGTATGGACATCACCTTTTCCCAACCTACAGTCTGTCCTACAGGGTGTCTACAGTCTCAAATTCTGCCTGGCTTCATCCATTCAGAATATTAAAAACAATTCCAATATGGAGTTTGGAGGCTATGTGGTTGCAAACAGATTTTGCAATGCACTACTGTACATGATGACACCAGGGGTCAGCAGGAGGTCAAGGGACAGAGGGAAAATGGCACATACAGTAGGTAATCACTATTACATCAGCCACTTTAAGTTAGCATTGATAGCTCAAATGGATAGAATCTTGGGGGAGTTTGACTACACAAGGGTCATATGAGGTAGAAGTCCTCCCCCTGATCAAGGAGGTAGCAACCTCTACATGTTTGAATCTATGGCTTAGCTGGATTTCCTGTAACTGGGGGTGCAGCTGGCCTCAAGTGCATGGATGTTCATGTGTGTCGGTGGTTGAAGCAACATTTGTTTAATTGTTCCATCTCTCCATCTGAATGTGACAGAACAGGTACATTTTCTGTACATGTAAACCCTGTCTCCTAGAAATGACATTTCTAATCAAGTTAACTGCAAGAGCAATTACCTTTTTTCTAGGAAATGCAATCAGCTGCTGGATCATGTTTTGAGGCAACATGTTTTTTTTTTATTAATGAAGTGCTACATCTACAGGCAGAATCACAGCTATTAAGCATACAACTTTCACAGCTGACTTTTGGTTCATGTCCCATCCACTAACATGGAGAAGGTGGGATTCATGACTACTGAAAACTACTGAACAGAATTTCTTGAAACTGGAGGGATGGGGTATAGGCTGAGGAAATAATGCAGAGATCTTTATAAAGAAAACAGGCATGTGTAGAGTGCTTATGAACAGGTGCATATATGCAATATGGTGATAAAGTGGCCTTGGCGTTGTGTACATTCACCTAGTGCCTTTGTTGACATGTTATTGCGCAATTAGAAAAATTCCCCACAACGTAATACATCTAGAACATCCTCATGGTGTATTAGGTTGGACTATGGCCTGACTGCCTCTTGAAAACATTCGATACAAACACTTACCAAACACACAGTCGCATGGCTGGACTGAACAGGGCTGGCAACCAGATGCTAGTCTCACTTTTCTATTTATCTGTTGAATGATAAATAGAAGAAAACGAGCATGTCAGTTTATTTTAGCCAACATGCAATCCAAAACAATACAGTAATACAATGAGCTCTGTGTGACTCATGTAGTGTGTCAGTGCGTGTGTGTGGGCGTGTTATGGGAGCCCGAAGAGGGTCAACAACAATATCAGTCGTTTAGAAACAAAAATCACTTCTAATTGAAATATGTTAAACACAAGACTCCAGACTATACAAAGCTGTGACTCTGAAGCTTTTCCATTCCTGTTTGCCCACCTAGAAATCACACGTGATTTCAGCGATACTGATTCACATGTTGGTAACCTTGGTTACAGAGCAGAGCAGCTCGGAAAAGGAACATTTTCAACACTTCATAAATTATACGCCTGTCATGACATGGAGGCAAAAAGATGAGGAGACTGCAGGGCCGACGGGGAAATGAAGAATAGGAGTTGAACTGGAATAAGAGGGATATTTAGACATAAGACGAGAAGAAGAGGAGGAGGAAGAAGAGCAGAGAAACGAGGGTGACCAAAGAAGGAGATGGTGCATTGAGAGAGGAAGAGCCAAGAAGGAGAAAATAGAGGCGAATTGAGATCAAGTGAAAAGAGCAGTGGTAGATGGGAAAGGCAATAAAAAGGAAAAGAGGGAAAGATAGAGGAAAGAGCAGAACATAGAGATGTAAGGTGGACAAGCAGATAGATTAGGACCAGGAGTACAAATAGAAGACGAATGATCTGAAGATTAAGTACATGCAGTCCTACAAGAGGTCGTTTGGCTAAGACAAATAGATGACTAATAGATGGTGCTGAGATGGGAAATCCACACTGCTTTTGATTTCCTCCTCCCTTCCCTTCTCTGAACCTAATTAAAACTTTTTTATTTTTTGTACAATGTGAACTGATAACATGAACTTGCTATTGCAACATGACAAAATAGCGACAGAACTGAGGATACAAGTTGAGATGAAGGAGGGGGAGAAACAGAAGGGGCCCCTCAGCACTTCAGTCTTTCATCTATTTCCTCTTTGAGCGTCCTCCAGCTCTGTTCGTGTCTGCTCCCACAGAGCGCCGCACTCCCACTGGGGGTCTTAGCGAGTCAACCCAGGACAGGCTGCTGTCCCTGTAGTGATGCAAGGCTATGTGGGGCCCCTGCTTTGGAGCCTGCGCCCCTAATAGCTCAGGGCACTGCAGGTTTTATATGGGTATGTCCCACATTGCTTAAGCGTGAAAAATTACACTTTAACTACTAGACAGTGAATAAAGGACCGGGTGAACTGAATTGGAGTCAGTGTGTATTATGCCTTCACAAATTCATTATATAGTGGAAATATAGTGATTACGGGTATAGTGATCAACCGTATATATGGATCAAAAAGCTTGGGACACAATTGTTCCTATACAAATGCTTTTTAAATAATTCGGTTCATAGTGTTAGTTTTAGGTCTTGTTTCTGGGTTGTTGTTTTTTTAGTTATTACTCAGCTTTAAAAATCACAACACTAGCATGTTGATGTTGAGAAGGCCATGTTTACCAAGGTCCCCATCTTTAGCGTGTTAGGACAGTGGACAACATGACAGTTGCCAAAAGTTGCTCCCTTTAGTGGCTGGCTGCAGTAGAGGGAATAAACCCCACCCCCACCACATTAGTTTATGGAAGATGAAAGTCATTTCATGTAGTTCTTATCACACTGATGTATCTCCAGGTTTTACTTTTCTGACAAGTTTGGTTTTAATTAGTTATTTGTTGCTATAAAAACAGGGTGACTGAGACTGACTTGCTATTGGTTGTATCAGGAGGACCTTAATACAGCATCTCCACTCCACAAACACTAATACAGCGACATCTGCTCTGTGTATTTTGGCTTCATTTTTGTACAGTGACCGTTGTTTATTTTTAGGAAGTAGTTACAGTTATTGGTTACCAAGCTAATATTTGTTGTTGATGCAAAGAACAGCCGAGGCCAATTAGTTTAGCAGATATATTGTATATAAACCAAGGTTTTGACCTGACGATAGTGTTAGATGAGCAATCAACAATTTACTGCAAAGGGCACATGAATGTCTGAACAAATTTTCATGGCAATCCATTTTATGAGGATACTTCACTCAGAACCACATCTGTCATCCTCATGGTGGCACAAGAGGAAAAGTCAGGGTATAACCAAAATTATGAAAAAAATCTTGTCTGAGGAAGAATGACTATATTGTACATCTTGTGCCAATCCATCCAAATTATTTTTGAAATATGTAACTGAACAACATTGACCTGCTGGTGGCACTGAAGGAAAGGGAAACTGAAGGAGATTATCAAAAGACATTAGGAATCATGAATATCTCCATCAGATATAATCATGGCATCCTATCCAACACAAAAAAAACAGTAATGCCAATGCTAAGGTGATAAAGGAAACAATATGAGATCAGCAAAGGCATCAGTGTTCATCCTCTATAGGGAGAAGGAATGTCAATACCAAATATCATGGCAAATCTGTACTTATTGAGATATCCCAATTAAAAACTAATTCCATTCATGTATTCTAATCTAGTTTCATATAATTGGGTTATTAGCTAATCCGGGCTAAAAGCCTATCCACAGAAACCACACTGAGGCTATTATACATCGCTGTTTGAAACCTGACAAATATTGACAATAAACATAATTACATGTGTAAAAAAGTTTGATTGGAGCATTACATAATCCAGCAAAGATCATTCAGCCAACCAGCTGCTAACGAATGGTATGAGAAGTGTCAGCAGTAAAGATTAATGGTCACAGTGTGGTTATGTGGGTTAAACGCTGGCTTTGCATATTCAACACAGGAAAAGGAAAAGCGATCACGGCAATCGATCACTCACACGGGATGAGTGTATTGACAAACCACGATTACACATTGTTGCGTATGAATGACTTCAGAGGACATTACATTGACTTGCATAGATGTCCTCGACACTGACTATAACTTTAACCATAGTTACTACTTGCCTAACCCCAACCCTTACCCTAACCTGAACCTATCTCTAACATAATGATTTACGTTACACACACACACACACACACACACACACACACACACACACACACACACACACACACACACACACACACACACACACACACACACACACACACACACTACTGCTCTCGGAGAAGAATTACCTCATGACACTTTCCTCTCCTGTCTGACATTCATACATGAGCTCAAACTTTTCGAACTCAAACTATACTTTCCACCATTCACACTTAGTTTTGTGAAGTTTGTCCATCCCAAAGGAGTCCCTTTTGGATTCCTTCATTACAGAGACAGTACTAATAAGATGGCCTGACATTGCGTGAGTGTGTGTTCAAAACCTCTGACCTCAGAAATGATGTACAGCTGCTACCTGCCAATTGCATCCGACAAGCAATGTGTTCACCTGTCTATCACATGTCCACTCACGCCCACACAGCAATCAGATACAAGAATTCACACACACAAGACGCACATGAAAAAGGAAAATACAGAAACTGTTCAAACTACTCATACAAACGCACAAAAGCTGACAACACGCTCTGATCATGTGAGAATACTTTCCCTCCTTCACCTCAGCAACAAACTGATTCCTCTTCATTATAAGGGGAAAACAGATGAAGGTGTTTACGTCCAGAATGCGATTGAAAAGCCTCTCGGCGGCCTTCCCTTCTGCGCCAAGATTGACTGAAATGTTGTGTTTCCATTCTGCACATCAGAAATAGCAGACAGCCCTGTGCTGTATGTTACCCAGTGGAGATTAAATAAAAGAGCAGGGCCCTCGCATTTGTCTCGAGCCATTTCCCCAACCGAAATGAGCGACTGGAAGGAAGATCAATATTTCCATTCGCATGATGGCTCGGGTGGGTGTTTTGAATTATTTGAATAATGGAAAAGTGTAGGAGCTAGGGTGGTGTGTGTGTGTGTGTGTGTGTGTGTGTGTGTGTGTGTGTGTGTGTGTGTGTGTGTGTGTGTGTGTGTGTGTGTGTGAGAGGGGGGAAAGACTGTTTGCATGCTTGCTGTCTGTGGACATGTATACATTTCTAGAGTTTCCATGTGTCACCACATATGTTGAACCAGATTCCTCCTCTTATTACCACGCTGTAATCCCTCTATTCCCCTTGTCTGCCCACATTGACTTAGTGGTTACTTAAAAAAAGTTAACAATAAACTCCACATGATATTTATGTATCTTACAACTCTCTATCCTACACGGACAGGTAACAAATGATTAAGAAAAACAGTACAAAAATGAGTGGAGAAACAAGTTAATAGTTTTCATACAGCAGAGTAGTCACCGAATGGTTTGTCAAGTTGGAAAATAATGTGAATCATACCTTATGCCGTGGTCTTCATAGTCACCAGATATATAGTGTTTGGATCGACAGCTGTCTTCCATCACCATTATTGAAACACCAAATGATGACATTTCTCTAGGACGAATTCTGTACATGCCTACAGTGGAGTTCCCTGGAAATTTGGGAAACAAATGATCGGGAGAATTAAAGATGGTTTTCTGCACCTAACAGCAGTTGTTCATGACTCGACCCATATGGATTTTTGGGGACTGACACTGATAGAAAGTAAAATAAAAAAATAAAAAATCCACAATGTCTTTCAATATATATTTTTTTGAATGGCAATCATTCCGAAGATGTCATTATCAAACCTTTTATGACAAAGACATCTTTTTTAGGCTTTACATTATACATTTTAAACCTAAACTTTAATATACTGATCAAAATGATATTATATACTGTGATTATATATACATATATACTATGAATTAAAAAAAACACACAAATACAACCAAATATATAGAACATACATGTAAATACACATCTTTTCTGAATTGTGTATTCTGTAAAATTGCAGTTTTCATATTGGCAAACATAAACACTGATGTCAATATTAAATCTTTATTAGAAAACAGAGAAAGCATATTAATCAACATTCATAGGTGTGAACATACCAGATTTACAATACTTCAAAAGAAAACTACATTGTTGTTAAAAATGTGTCTGTAAGGCTCATATTTGCCTCAACAATAAATCGGTCAGTTTCTATTCACTTCATTAAAATATAGTTTAAATGCACGTGTGTATTTACACATCAAATTAAAATGGACTGCACCACACAAACTACTTCTTATTTTTAGAGTAAATATTACGTCAAAGTCACTGCCAGACAAGGCTTGTTAGAGAAATAGCATTTGTTTCTTACCTTACAATAAAATGGATAGCTACAGTTAGCTGCTAGCTTGTTGTATTTACTGTGAACCTTAAAACAAGTTCAATATTTTTTCAATATTTCAGTTTTGCCAAATAAACACAAACTACTACCCTGGCTTTTAATCTTAAAGTAGTCTTGTAGCTGCATGTGTTAGCCAACCAATAATGCTACATGTGCTAGCCAAGCCAATGCTAATGCTAAAATGTCCAGAAACAGGTGAGGAACCAAATCCAGACTTCAGAGGAGAAACAAGTTTGTTATCTGACTCTTATGTTTAGTTGAAAGGTCAGTGAGAATCTGGCAGAGGTCAGAAAAACAATTCACTTACTGACCAACAGAGGAGAGGACAAGATGAACTGGCAGCAGAGGAAACACAGCAAACACAGCAGCTGACAAGACACAGGTAAGAGTAATGAGAGCAGCTGATCCATCCACACAGGAAGGAAACCAGACTGAGACAGGAAGTAAAGAGAGAGGGACACACAGGGAAAAAAAGCTTCAAAATAAAACAGGGAATAATGAACTTTAGGTGCAAACAATAGAGACACATCCCCCCCCCCCAAAAAAAAACCGCAAGGAAAACAAAAAGGCACAAGAAGTCCAGCAAAAGACAAGGAAGTCACAAAAACTTCCTAAAGTCTGAAAGGCGAACAAACAGGAACAGTATCGTGACAAGCACTTAGATAAATCTGCTCAGTCCAGTCAAACTTTCTGGTCAAAAACAAGGTTACAAAGTGCTTCACAAAAATCAATGGCATAAATGTAATGGTCTAAAATAAAAGGTATTCAATTCAGTTCAATTTATGGGCCAAATCATGACATAATAAGATCTTGACCTTATTATGTCATGATTTGGCCCATTTTTTCGAGAAACCCAACAGTTTCCCACAATGAACAGCACTTTGGCGAATGTGGAAAAAAAAAACCCTCCATGATTAACTGGAAGAAACCTCTAGCAGAAAGAGAGAGGTGGGTGGTAAAGAGGAAAGAGAAAAGAAAGAGACGAGGGGGGGGGGGAGAGACCAGGAACAGTTGTGTAACCATCACATTTAAGCTCTATATATGAAATTATTGCAAGTGTTGCGGCCCAGATCTTCAGAGTGGCAGGGCCATAAGTTTTTGACAGCATGCTCCAATATTGTTGCCAATCACACTCTGACCAGTTGTGAAGGCCACATCTACCCATATCCACTACCCTATAAATAATGTAAAAACCGACATGCTGTGTATTGGCAACAAGTAAAACTCACTCAAAAACCACGTTGTAATAAAGATATGCCTGTTCCTATGTTGTCAGAGCTGAGCCTTTCTAAATCTATGACAAGCCAAGTATAAATATATATTATATATTTATATATATTTATATATATATATATATATAATCATAATAATGTTAAGAATCTTGCTTCAGGAACCATACATATCCATATGATGTTTCATGGCAGATAGTATTAAGTTGTGAAGTTAATGTGGCAAAAAGTCATGGACAATAAAATGGACAGACAAATTGACCATGGACTTGTGTGTCAGGTCTCATCTTAACAAAACTGATACTGTACTGTCAAACAAGCACCCTTTAACTCAACACAATGACTTAACACAGCAAAAGGGGCTTTAACATAGACCACTGAATGGTAAATGTGGTTATATCAAGCTAAAGAGACACAAAAGGTGTCTTCCTGAGTTCAGATGACCGTGCAGAGTTCAGGTGGGTTTCCCCTCGTCCCTGTGTCTCCGGCTTGAGCAGTTTATTATGTAAATGAAGTTGTCTCGTTCATCATGTGACTGTGATGAAACTGGCCACACAGGAATGCCACCTGGACACAGATCAGAGAGAAGGATGGCAGTGGTACCAGGGGAACAGATGTGCTATCCTATGGGAGGGAAGATCTCCATAAGCCAGTGAAAATCAGGGCCTGTAGAACGTGCGCACACACACACACACACACACACACACACACACACACACACACACACACACACACACACACACACACACACACACACACACACACACACGCACTCACAGTACTGATGCCATCAGACAGAAGGACTGATTCAAGGTATCCATAGGTGTGTGTGTGTGTGTGTGTGTGTGTGTGTGTGTGTGTGTGTGTGTGTGTGTGTGTGTTTTCTTTGGAAATATGGAGGGTGTAACCTGCTCCTCAGTGAGTTTTCTGAGCGGGTCTCTCCTGTCAGAACAGTCACACTTCATTAACCTGAGTGAGAGGAATAGAGAGAGGGAGACAGGAGTGTGTGTGTGTTTGCGTGTGTGTGTTCCCAGACTCTGGCTAGCCTTCAGCTTGTTTCAACGGTCTGGAGAGAGTTACGGCCACAACAGCGCGAAGCCACGGAAGTGTTCGCTCTCTGCTGTAAAATGTCCAGAAGAAAAATGATCTGCAGCTTTTATCCATGTTCTTTGTGGTCACAGCGCTGTTTATAGTTTAGATGTCTCATCAAATAGGAATTCCACTTCTACTTTATCAATCTTATTTCTCGGGGCCGGGAATCTGTGAAGTAGCTTGCAGATGGGACATGCCTGCTAAGGTTTAAGCTTCAGTCATTGAATAGCAGATACTATGGCAGATAGAGTATTATGTAATGGATTATGGGTGAAATTCAGGGTTTGTTCTTGGTAGAACAATGGAAACACCGATTTGTCCATATGAAGTTAAAAGGTTAAATCTGATTTAGATTTCAAGCAGTTTGTTCTACCCATACTTTTTCTGGAAATTACAATTGAAAAGGTTGGGGTTTAATGGGGTTTAATGTTGCAATGTCAACATCACAAAATTAACGAAAATCCATCGATCTATCCATTATCTTTACCTATACTTACTTAGAGGGTTGCTAGGAGGGTGGGGAGCCAAACTCTACTGACATTGGGCGAGATGTGGGGTACACCCTGGACAAGTAACAAGTGTATCACTGAGCCAACACACATCAACCAATTACACTCACATTCAAACCTATACAGTCGATTTAGGGTCTCCAATTAACTTAACCCCAATCTGCATGTCTTTGGACAGAGGGAGGAAGCCGGAGAAAAACCTGCAAAGACACAAGGAGAACGAGACGACCCCCCTCAAGTTCCCCCAATTTGAATTTTGTACAATCTCGCAGTGCTGTCAACTGCAACTCTCCAGTACGTTTGACCAATCAATGCAGTTTCCCTCAAGTTTCACCAAGTAGCCCCCGCCCACCCACCAGCAAAATACTGAGTCATACATATGAACCAAAGTCACTTCCTTGTTTTTGTTTGACTTGTGTGACATGAAAATCTCATATTCACAAGTTGTTTTTTTTTTTACTGACCTTGCAAAGAATGTCTCTGATGTTCTGTGTGAAAGCAGGGGTAAATTATTTTGTACGACGTGCAATGCTGTTTCTGTAACAGTGTAAGAAAAAAGGCTTAAGCTTGTGCTTCCAGGTTTGCACTATAATCTCAGTTATCCTCTTTTAGACCAGTGCAGTCATTTTTACAGCAAATCTTTCTTTTTGATTATTGTTCAACTGACGTTTTATGTGATGTTGCTGTTTTACAAGATCTCAATTATCAAGTCATCGACAATCCTGGTATTATTATAAATATTGATAATGGGCAAGGCTACACAAGCTGTCGTAAACTGGAATAATAATATACAGCTGCCCACAAAGAGTAATTACTCAAAGGGTTTTAGCATTGCTCAGCTCTTTATTTTTGTTTTTACAGCCTGTAACCTTAAAAAACCCCTCAAACAAACCATATATTGATATTTCCAATAGTTTATTCCATCCTGTTTATGCGGAGAAACAAACCTCCAGTAAATCCTAAACAATGAAGTGAATTTATCTGTGCAGTTACAGTACGTCTTCCAAACACAGATCCATTCCAGCTACACAGCACAACAGTCCGTCAATGGAAATGCAGCAGTAATCAAATCATCAATACCCTGCACGGTTCCCAGAATATCACAGTTGTTCTCTGTGTATGCATGAGCAGAAATTAACACGGTAAATCACAGCGGGGTTGAGGTGTAATGAGAAGGTATTTGTTGTGCAGCCTGTACAGTGCGAGGCCTCCTACTCCTGCAAACCGAAACAGACCAAAGCTTCAGGAATGACTTTCTACTGTGGCGATGTGTCACTCTCATGGGACTGCTGTAAATATTGACATAACAGGAGGTTCAATCATTGACAGCAACTTTGACTGTGTAGATTGTACCGTTTCAGTTCATCCATGTTAGCCCTGCATCATTATTCATTGGCAAGTGTAGTATCCCATGGGCAGTAGAGACCATTTAAATGTTATAAAGTCTTATAGTCAGTGCTTAGAGCAACACTGGTGCCAACAGGGACATTTCTTTTGAATGTTTGGTTCCAAGGGGATTTTTGAAGCGAAAACATGTCCACAGCAATGCTGATATTAGCATGCTAAAATAAAAACACAGATTTTTGGTGGCATACTAATATTTGCCAATAAGCACTAACTCGAAAATAGAGCTGATGCATGGAATGTCATTAGCGTTGCAGGTATTTCCAGTGTTTTGAGGGAAACATGAATCTCTGCACCAAATTTCTTGGCGAGCTAACCAACATTTCATTGGCCAACATTTCACTCAAAACTACAATCACAGCCTCAGGCTCACACACCATGAAAGGTAAAGGATCACCACCTTCATTAGGATTCCTCTTCTGGGAACCATGAATGTCTGTAGAACATGCCATGGCAATCTGTGCTGTAGCGGTTTAGATTTGTACAGTCTGATCCAAAGTCGTGGACCACCTGACTGACAAACAGATTGACAAGCATCTGGAGGTCGAGTGAGGTTAAAAAGTAACCACAGTGTGTTCGTCTATCTGATGGCAGTTCTCTTGCGGCCCGTCTCTGTCTTGCAACGTCAGCGCTACTCGCCATATATAAGATTTAATTCTTCCCCTGATGAGGGGGTGTGAGGCTGTTCAAGGAATTTGGCAACGCTGAGCCTCTATCGGTCCTTCAGTTACAGCGCGGCTGAATCATGCAAGCCCCATATGCAAACAATAATCGTCTGTCTCGACATCTGTCTTACAGCATCTCTTAATATCGTTTCCATCAGAGGGGCCTAGCTGGTTGCAATTTCACTGACAGTGTAGAAGGAACTTCTGAGGGGAATGTCGCTTTGAGTTGATATGATGCTGATAAGGAATCTTGTATGGGGCTTGCATGCAGGGCTATGGTGCATTAACTTCTCTACAATTAAAATTATTTCAGCAATCGAAAGCTAAAAATAATCCAAGGCCACATGTGTGCATACATGTAACAGGAGTTTCTCTTAATACAAAGACTAAGGATATGGCTGAAAATCCTTTTGTAATAATATTTTCCTGGTTTAATATATTATTATTTTTCATGCCCTGCTCCATCTGTCTTTTCAAGCAGCATGTGTTTGCTTTGCTTGCTTGTGCTGTGCTTTTGAGTGGTGATGGGGCTCAACTGTGGTTGTGGGAACAGAGACAACTTGAGTCCAACATAGTGAAAGTTTGCCTTGAGTGTCACACCATCCAATTATAGCCAGTGCCAAAAGTTAAATAGTGCCAATAGAACATTTTCCATTTATATCTGTACAAGCTCCAACTCACAAAAATACTCCCAAGACCCGCAGACAAGTAAACAAGTTTCCAACACCACCTATTTCACAATGACATCAATTAAATGTGCAAAGCCATATTGATGTGTGACCAGGTCTACCAAGGATTATTCCAGTCTGTTGTAATTTGAGTTTTAATCTCTAAATTATGCCTATATTAATATCTGCTGTGTGTAGCAATATCTTCCTTCATGCGTTATATCTGAGTTATGTGGCGACACATGTCAAAGATTGTGAAGCATTTTTCTATAAACGTTGGCCCATGATAAACAGGGCAGGTTCCCTCCAGTGTCTAGATGCTGCTGGTGGCTCAGTTAAGTCTCCCTGGACATTCATGGTGTTGGTGGAGTGGATGTGAAGATGTCAGACTTACAAATATAAGGACTTGGTCAGTATGGGAATGCAGATGTGACAGGGAAGAATACAATAATTCACTTTTTTAAATGTTAGAAATTTACGCAGTGATTGCTTACAGATAAACTGCGCTTTGATCTATATATATTCTACAGTTAAAAGATGTTCCTGTGTGAATCCCTTTGAGTCATATGATAACCCCTAAGTGTTCTTTGCAGGATCCAGTGTACTGCCTGGCTCCTGAGTTAGAAAAACAACAGATGGGCAACATGACTGCTCCCCAGAAGTGAAGCCAAATCAATTTGATTGCCCCCTGGAGGCTGGTTACAGTATAAGTCATTTATCCTGCCATGTACCAAACTATTTAGTCAAAGTACAGATGACAGAAAGATGCTTTCTGCCATTTTAGGTCATTCTTATCACACTGATATGTTTGGTTTTAATTATTTATTTGATCCAATAACAATGGGGTGAAAAGTCATGATTGAGAATTGAAGTGTGGCTGCAACACATGCAATGAGGAACTACTGTGGACATTTTGCAGGCTCTCTCTTCTCATTTTAAATCGAAATAAATTTGGATAGCTTCACTGTTTGTTTTCTAAACAATCTGTCTGATCATCTGTCCACTGCTAAGGTGCGTACAGTCCACACGCAAAAATATTTCGTTGTGCGATGAGATATTGACAAAGTCAATGCAAAGATGCGAGTAGATGTAAAATCTTTTTTTATTCGCTTCACCCACTCAAGTTGAAATATTTGAACTGGAGCAGTTTGGTGTGACATGATGTCACAAAGGTTAATCAGCGTTGAGATCCTCCCAATATCACTAACGTCCATGTCGAACTCGCTGTTGTTGTAACAGAAATGGAGGACAAACCTATTATAGTATGTGGGCACAACGAGCTGTATGATACAACCTGCTATTTATATCGAGACTCTGCAAACAAGGAGAGGGCTTGGCAGAGAGTCAGTCCTGAAAACTACTTCATTTAATCTATTGGTTTCACTTTACAATGAAACTAGATCTATTCTATTACAAACTTTAAAACTGCTCTTAAAACTCAACTGTTTAAACTAACATACTCAGTCTAACTCCTTTCATTGCACTTGATCCATATTTCTGTTTGCTACAAATATTGATTTTTATTTATTTCCAAGTTCTGCTCTTTTGCACCGTTGATTGTATGATTGTATGATTTATTGCTATTGATGTTATCTGATGTAAGGGGACCTTGAATGTACTCGCAATCTCAACTCACGTTTGGTCTGAACGCACCATTAGGATTCGCAGCAGTAACAATTAGTTTGGTGAGGACAGTATTATCACAGCTGCTAGAAATGATGGTCAAATAAACTAATATAAACCGGCAGCCATTAAAGACAAATCCCCAACACACACTGTGTCCAGCTTATTGTGTTTAAGAAGCCGCAGACTCGCCCCCAAAGCAGCATAAACGTCCAACATCCCACTGTCCCACAGTGCACTTCACCTCGGTGCTGGAGCCACAACAACAGATGGTCAAAGCCTGTTGACATTTGGCCGTCACTATTCTCCTTCCATTTTTGTTAAACTCTCAAATCCTGCAGTTTACATGTGTCCACAAATGTCATCAAATGTCAAGCAAATGTCAAGACATGAAGCCAAAGAGACTTGATTTTGTATGTGTGTGTGTGTGTAAAACTCGTAAAACTACAAGACATTGAATGAATACCCTGTTTTAAAAGTTTTTACCCCAGTTATTTAAGCAGGTAAAAATCTCTAAATAGTTTTTACGAGCGATATGTTCAGGAACGCAGAATAAAAGGAGCTAAATGTCCTCACTTTCATGTGAAATGACCCTGACACAGGCCTATGGCAGTTTGGTAGATTTTACCTTTCATCAACATTGACTTTGAGTCCGATTCAGGGGACAAAACGAGCCGCAGGAAGCGTATAATTGCCCGGTTGTCTCGTGTGTTTTTGTCATCGAGTGTGACGCAAAAACTGTGACGCCGCGTAGGAGCGAAGAGGCAGGAAACTGAGGAGGAGGAAAAGAGTTGGACACAGAGGAAGCATTTAATGAGCATCTTTTTCTCTCTGCTTTCATCTAACTAGGTTACCATGATGAACTAGTTCCCCTCAGCCCCTGCTGCTCTAGTTACCCCTCTACCCAGCACACAAACCAGGGCCTGGCAACACATGATGAATCTACGGGAGGAGCAGGGGAGAGGGAGACGGTGAGCGTGTTCACTCTGCTGAAATGTTAAAATGCTTAATGTTTCTTCTTCTTCTTCTTCTTCTTCTTCTTCTTCTTCTTCTTCTTCTTCTTCTTCTTCTTCTTCTTCTTCTTCTTCTCAGCCCATCAGCGGCTTTGAATGGATACAAGTGGCATCCGTTTATTTCTGTCCTATTTTTTTTATGTGAAAACATTTTTATGAATCACAACCTGCTTAACTCAAAGCTCCAGCTAGAGTTACTTAATTTCCATTGTAGTCGAGGCCTTCCAGGAACTACATTTTTGTCGGTGCCAATATAAACACAAAGATTGATGCACTTCTGTTTCGAGGCAAATGAGAAAATATGAGATAAATTTCCCATCTCTTGATGACGTGTGTTTTAAAATTTCACAACACACACTTAGCTACCTTGTATCAAAAGGGGAATCGGGGTGAAGTTACATTATTTCCATTTTTTATGAACACTTAACTCTTCAGTTCGGAGAGAACTCTAATCAATAGCGACTCGAATTAAACTCAGGCTGGCTGGTTTGATGATGATCGAGTTTCTCCGGCTGAACGACCTTGAAGAAACCTGGTCTTTGACCTCAACTGCCACATACCAGTCTGTTTCTAACACACTCTAACAGAGACCAGAGGCCTGTGGAAGTCAAAAAGAAAAATGTGGCTTCATATTGTGTGGCCAGACCTCGTTAGTCCAGGTTTTAACTGAAATGTATTTACGTACTTATTCATCTGTAAGTCCTAATCGATTTCACCGTAATACCCTACTTTTTATCTCTGGTTTTACTAACTCCTCTTCCAGCATTTTATTATTTTAGCTCTATTTTATATTTATCCTTTTCACATGTCTTTGAGCATTTCATTAATTGATCTGTATTTTATCTTTATGCGCTCTACATCTCTTTTAGCATTTTATTATTTTATCTTCTGTAAAGTGTATTGTTTGTATGGAAAGTGCGACAAATAAAGTCTGAATATATAGATAGATATCAACATATATCAAACCTCTCATCTAAGAAACCAAATATGCTTATTTCATGAAATCTGATAGATTATTGTACCTTCTGTGCAACACCAAGACAGATGCATTTAAAAAAAAAAGAAGCATCTGTCTGAGAAACACTAGGTTTCATGGTGGACATTACAGACTGGTGCTGTGGCTCCTAAGAGTTTTGTCTCTGCTCACTTTAATAATATCTTTATATCCACTGGGCAGCTTTATGGTGCAGAGCAGCAGCTGGAAAAAGGCAACACAACAGCAGAAGGTGATAACGTTCACACAAAGTGAACGGGAGCAGCAGCAACTTACAAGAGATCCCGCCTCTAAACGAAAACAGTAGTTTATCAGCAGAGCATGAAAACCACAATGATCTGAGGTTATAAAGAAAAAATAATCCCATCCTATCTTCCTCTCTCCATCCAATCCTCCTCTCTCCATCAAGTCTTCCTCTCTCCATCCCATCCTCCTCTCTCCATCAAGTCTTCCTCTCTCCATCCCATCCTCCTCTCTCCATCAAGTCTTCCTCTCTCCATCCCATCCTGCTCTCTCTATTCCTTCTTCCTCTCTCCATCCAATCCTCCTCTCTCCATCAAGTCTTCCTCTCTCCATCCCATCCTCCTCTCTCCATCAAGTCTTCCTCTCTCCATCCCATCCTCCTCTCTCCATCCCATCCTCCTCTCTCTATTCCTTCTTCCTCTCTCCATCCCATCCTCCTCTCTCCATCCCTTCTTCCTCTCTCCATCCCATCCTCCTCTCTCCATCCCATCCTCCTTTCTCTATTCCTTCTTCCTCTCTCCATCCCTTCTTCCTCTCTCCATCCCATCCTCCCCTCTCCATCCCATCCTCCTCTCTCCATCCCATCCTGCTCTCTCAGTCCCTTCTTCTTCTCTCCATCCCTTCTTCCTCTCTCCATCCCTTATTCCTGTCTCCATCCGATCCTCCTCTCTCCAGCCTTTCTTCCTCTCTCCATCCCTTCTTCCTATCTCCATCCCACCCTCCTCTCCATCCTATCTTCTCCTCTCCATTCTATCCTCCTCTCTCCATCATATCTTCCTCTCTCCATCCCATCCTCCTCTCTCTATCTCATCTTCCTCTCTCCATCCCGTCTTCCTCTCTCCATCCCATCCTCCTCTCTCTATCCCATCCTCCTCTCTCTATCTCGTCTTCCTCTCTCCATCCCGTCCTCCTCTCTGAATCTTGTCCTCCTCTCTCCATCCCATCCTCCTCTCTCCATCCTGTCTTCCTCTCTCCATCCCATCCTCCTCTCCCCATCCCATCCTCCTCTCTCCATCCCGTCTTCCTCTCTCCATCCCGTCTTCCTCTCTCCATGCCATCCTCCTCTCTCCATCCCGTCTTCCTCTCTCCATCCCATCCTCCTCTCTCCATCCCATCCTCCTCTATCCATTCCGTCCTCCTCTTTCTATCCCATCCTCCTCTCTCCATCCCATCCTCCTCTCTCCATCCCAGCAGCTCCCCTGGCTACTGCATTCACAATATTTTTAGATCTTTACCTTTGACCACTGAAATCTAATCAGTTAATCTGTGAGTCTAAGGGAAACAATTGTCCCCTCAAAATGTAGTCATTGCAAAGATTTCCACTACTTAATTTGTCTGCAGTGATGGCCTTCTGTAAAACACCAAGACAGGTGCATTCAAAAAATGGATCCTAAGAGTTTTGTCTCTGCTCACTTTGTTTAATAATATCTTTATATCCACTGGGCAGCTTTATGGTGCAGAGCAGCAGCTGGAAAAAGGCAACACAACAGCAGAAGGTGATAACGTTCACACAAAGTGACTGAACGGGAGCAGCAGCAACTTACAGGAGATCAATGAAAACAGCTGGTATTCTATCTACACAGCACGAAAACCAGAGGGATCTAAGTTCAGTTACAAAAATCACTTCAGTTTCTTTTGGCATCCCACCTCAGAGCTCTCTGCGTGTCTCACTCCAAATAACTGACCTGTTGACTCAATCTTCTTTCCTTTGACCCATCCTCCTCTCTCCATCCCTTCTTCCTCTCTCCATTCCATCCTCCTCTCTCTATCTTACCCTCCTCTCTCCATCCCATCCTCCTCTCTCCATCCCATCCTCCTCTCTTCATCCCTCTCCATCCCATCCTGGAGAGTTTGTATATTAAAGGGCCATACCAGTAACAGTGGAATAAAGAGATATGGACACTCTGGACAGTGATAATGTATTTTTAAAGGCACATTAAGGATTTAAGGCAGAAATATATTATAGAGACATTAAACTTCTGAAACGCTCAAACAGACCATTTGTCTCATCATGTGACAACTGCAGCCCCCTAACGTCTACAACCAGGTGAGACGTAACATCAGATATATGGGTGTTAAATTCAGTCTGGAGTTTATCCTCAAGACGGCGATAATGACTGTATTACCTCTCCGCCTCTGCTGTGGCCGTTAGTCGGCACAGAGGCGTCTGGCCGGATGAGCTCCGCTGCTCAACAGCTTTTGACACGCTGCTACTTTTGATAGAGTTTGAACCATGAGCCGACACTGCTGCTGTGTCACGGGGAGCAGGACAAGCTGACACAGCGAGGTTAGGAGTGTGGGAAGTAAGGCGACACACATACAAATTTATGGGGCTGTAAAGTAGAAAATATGTGGATTTCTGACTGTTTGACGTGATGCTGTGTCTTTTTTTTCACCCTTCCAACCCCCCACTGTCTCACTGACTCCAGAGGAAGTGATGATGAATGTGAAGAGACAGATCATGCCTCACTTCCATCGCCACCTCCCACAACAATAGCCTCCGATCGATAATTCCCAGCATCACCCTGGGCATTCTGTCAAACCGCATCTCACATGAGCCTAATTTGCAAATCGACAGCAAAAGATGGTGTTGTCAAAACTTGGCAGTAGACTTAAAACTGTGGTAATCCATATTTTTCTTCTGGTAATGTCTCTTACCCATGGCAGAGTTTCTGCAGGTTTCAACGATTGAAATTTAACAATTTTTAAGACCATCATTACCCCTTTTAAACAGAGACAGTTCCAGGGCCGGTTTGGAGCCGGTGCCTGATCTCGAACCAGTTCTTTGTGTTTCGACATCAAAAGAACAGGCTCCAACTCTTTGCTGGTGTAGAAGACAGACTCCGACGTAGGTGAGACGTTGTGTCCACCAATGAGTGAAATTCTAAGACCTTTTGTCAAGCACGACAGACATAAAGAAATATCAGAGTTGCCAGAATTTCTTACATTTCACCATTATTGTAAATAACCACAGTGGCGATGCACCTTGGACACACATACTTTCAGTCAGTGTCGTGCTTGACGCGTATTTTTGTTCCAGAAGTGTTTGACTGCACTTAAATAGTGTGATGCATGAGGCATAATCCATGCATTAGGCAGCTGCTATCGCCACACTGCCACCACAGCAGACCACCAGCTTTAATTCCATTGGGTACTACAGCATGGTACATCAAGACGTGTGTGTGTGTGTGTGTGTGTTCTGAGTGTAAACCAGCAGTGCACCAGCCTGGGTTGATGAGCAGAAATATTGAGGTTCCGCTTGGAGTTTCTTGGGCTTATCAGTCCAGCGTCGGTGGTCGGATACCCAGTCTCTCACACATACACACATACACACACATACAGTAGTTTTCCCATATATGCTTGTGCAAGGACACCTGCAGGTTTTAACAGGTGGCAGACACAAAAGTTTTTAATGAAGAGAAACATCCAAATGTTTCCCAAATGAAGTTGATAAGTTGTGCGCTGTTCTGAAAAATGACATCCGAGCAGAGAGAAATGTTTTAAGGCGCATCCGGCTTTTGAGCTCTAAGGTAGAGGCAGAGAATAAGAGCCTCCTCGTCTCCGCCCGCACCCACACACCCGTCTCTGATCCCTCTCCTGTCTCCAGGTTAGTGCGGCGCTCCTCTCAGCCCCTTGTGGCCTCATTATCACAGAGACACACCGAAACACAGCAGTCATGTCTGATCGCGAGCTGGCACACGGAAACACAAACACACACAAAGATATAAGTACAGGAACAAAGACACACACACACACACACACACACACACACACACACACACACACACACACACACACACACACACACACACACACACACACACACACTCCTCCTTTCCACTCAAAACAAAAAACACAAAAATAACAGACACCCATTTTAGTGTTTAAAATATCTTTGTTATAAATTGTAACTTTTTAACAATTTTGGTAAAAATGTATCATTTGGCAGTTTCACTAGGCAGGTGATGCCTCCTTCTCCATCTTCATCCCACCTAACTCTACAGAAGTCTTCAACAACATTTACCGTCCGATTTCTCCATGAAACTGACTTCATTTGTGGTAAAAAAAACAACAAGAGCCACATTCTTTTCTCCCTCGGTCATATTTTTTGTAGACATGATAAAATTGTTACATTTTAGCATTCCCAAGAAAACAAATAATTTTCTTTTGCAAGGGAGCACAACAAAAATCATGACATAAACAAGATTCTGTTTAATGTATTTTCCATAAAAAGATATCAGCGTTTTGTGTGTTCTCTTATTCAGTAAACCAATATTATGGTGTGAGTTATTGGAATCAGAGGATAACGATTCAAATCTAAGTTGTTTAATTCAACGGTAAAATGCTCTGTATTTATACGGCACTTCTCTGGTCTTGATGAACACTTTAAGAGCTTCACAGAACAGTTTTACCATTCACCTCACATCGCCCCAATCCTGGCCTCGCTCCACCGGCTCCCTGTTCACTTTAGAACTGATCTTAAGTCAAATCACTTTCAGAGCTCGTCTTCGTCTGGAACGGAGGTGACCGTGCTTATGCCATCAGGACCCCTCGGAACGACCTGCCTGAGGAGATGAGGCTGGCCGATTCAATGAATCACTTCTTAAAACTCATATTAACAGAATTTTACGTAAGTCAACTTCTTTTTAATCTATTGATGTTTTATGGCTTTTATTCTTTATATTTGTATCAGTTTGCTTTCATATAATGTTCTCTCCTTTCTATTGATATGATTGAATATGCAGGATGCTATCTTCTTATTCTTTGCTTATATGAGTGTTAATGACTCTTTGCAATTGCCCCTCATTCAATGGCATGGCCTTGGATTAGGATGCATGTAAACTAAATATATAAATACGATATAAAAAAGGAATAAAACTTTGAATTATTGCTTGTGCTTTTTTGTCATTACTGAGATTCACCAATGTTCAAAGGGCCACAGTTGTGGACAGCTGTGGCTAAGGAGGTAGAGCGTGTGGTCGTTCACTGACCAGAAAGTGGGTGGTTCAATCCCTGGCTCCTTCAGTCCACACGCGCCAACAGACAAGACACTGAACCCAAAACTGCCCCTGGTGGCTGTTTGATAGAAAAAGTGCTGTGTATAGACGCCCTGTATGAATATGTGAGCGAGTCTGAATGTGACTTGTGCTGTAAAGTGCTTTTAGTGGTGGATAAGATTAGAAAAGCTCTATATAAGTACAGTCCATTTAGATATAATCGTATATAAAAACCTTCCAAATGCCCTTGAAACACAGTAAATCCTCATCAAGACGTTACTTCAGCGAAACAGTATGACAGCAGTGAAACAGCGGAGTTAAGATGAAATCAAGATGGCTGCACTGACAGCTCCGAGGCCTCACTCACCATTTTTAAGAGCTGCTGTTGGCTGAAAGCTGCACTTCACTTTGTCCAGGCTGGAGAGGCCGTCTGAATCGGATCCAAACCCGCAGACACATTTCTACAGGACGCTGCGCAGGATCGAGGAAACCATCTGGAAAAGTCATGGTGCTCGTAATATTATCCAAAAGTATTTGTCGATTGTGGTTGACAGGGACCAGGAGTGTGAGGCGTAACCCCGCCTCCCATTCTTGGCGACCGGCCTGCTAATGTAGAAATGGTTTTCATTATTATTGTTACTCGTTAAAATAGCACTAAAATGCAGCAGCTCATCTTTTTACTATGAAACAACACCAACTCAATGTTAACCTTCCTCCATTGGCTTCTTAGACATACAGTTCCATATTTTACTCATAACTTGTGTTAAATTCGACGCTCACACTGCTTCTTCTCTAGTTTCCATAAAGCGTCACCTCCTGAGCCTCGAACTTGAATTTTTGTTTTTCTCAAGGAGGTTACGTTTTCATCTGCGTTCGTCTGTCTGTCAGTTAACAGGATTACGAAATAACTGCTGGACAGATTATCACAGAATTTATGGGAAGGATGCGTCTTTTAAAACATTTTCATTGTTTTCTGTTTGGGAGACTTATTTTATGATTGTTGAATTTGGTGCAGATCCAAATAAATATCCAGACCTAGTGAATTTAAATGTGGTTTCATAAGGGGACTGTTGAGCCTTGTTGGAGGTTTGCGCTCTACTGTCCTTCAAATTTACGGTCTGATGCTTTGTTTGCTGTTTGTATGTTTCTGAGCCGATACCAAGTAATCATCAAAGTCATCACTGATCTGTAGCACATATATTACATCCCCGTAATTAACAGAGCATCAGGTTAGCAGTCAACCACTGATCTCAGCACAAATAAGAATTCAGCTCATGTAGAATTGTGATGGAATTCAAGAGAGGGGAGGGAGAATAAACATTGTTTATATGTGAGTGTGTGTATGTGTGTGACAGGAAGAAAACTGAGATGACGGCAGTTTCAAAGTGCTCACATAAAGAGCCATCGAGAGTGAGAGACAGTGTCTGAAACCGAAGATAGAAGGTTAGGGTGTGAGGGGGAGACACCGGGGGAGATCAGAGTTTGGAAGCATTCGCTGGAAATGTATGAAAAGTGATTTCCAAAGAGACAAAAATAACTTGACTGCCCCCAATCTGACAGGTTAAGAGAAGTGAGGTCAGGATACGACGGAGCTTAAATGGAACAGAGTGATCCCTCTCTCTCTCCCCCCCATCTCTGTTCCTCACTCTGACTTTCTCTCCCGGTAATTTCTTGATCCTGAAGCAGGAGCAGCCGTCTGCCAAAATGACTTCCCTCGCTGCTGAGGCGACGAGGCCCCCGCCGGACCTGAGGAGGACGAGGAGGATGGAGGGTGGGGCAGACAAAGGAAAAAAAGCGAGAGAGAGAAGGAGAGGTAAACAAGTGCCGGCGGCCCAGGTGTTGGTGGTGAAGGATACAAGGCCGCACATGGCGTCACAGTGGAAGCGTCACATTTGCTGCCTTTTCTCCTCCTTGTTCTTTTCTACTCCTCGTTGTTTCCTCCTCCTTCGCTTCCACAGCTCAGAGCCGGACCCTCCGAGACAAACTCCCTCGCCTCAGCATTAGCAGTCCATCTGTCTCCTCCTCATACACAAACGTTCACAAACACACTCTCTCTCCCATGTGCCCCGTCCTCTCGCTACAACATACAGTCACACTGAGTTTACATTACCTTCATCCAGCCTGCTGTGGAGGGGGGGGAGGAGGAGGAGGAGGGGCGGGGGGGGGTAGTAAACAACAGTAAGATGATTATTTATAGTACAGAAGAAGAGAAAGCAGACTGCTGGGACACACTCACGCCGTTAACTTCCAAGAGATTTCCCATCTTGGACTGAGAGAAATAGAACATCATAAAAATGCCACAATCTGTTCCGTCAGTGGTTCGGAGTCTCAAAGCTAAATATTTGTTATTTTTTACCAATGGTGTTGAGAGATTCCATATATAAAGCCTCGGTTCAAGATGGCAGCCGCCCCATGAAAACGTCAAGTGAAGCATCCGTTCAAAAATTGAAATGAACACTGCTCGTAAGAACATACAGCTTTATTGTTCAGGGTTGTGCGTATACATGCTGTTTGTTATTGTCGTCTTAACTTCTAACAAAAATCAGGGGACGCGAGTTTCTGCCACAGCAGAAAAAAACAGAAATAACCAACAAAGGTGAGAGCAGATGGTGAACGGAGGCTTGTGAGAGAGCACCTACTTCACTGTGAGGTTACTACAAGTAAAACCAAACATCAGAGTAATATATACACCCCTGCTTTTCTTGCAGTGCCCGCTCTAAACCTACCTGTTTGGAACCTTCTGTTCTCTTGGCCTGTGTTGATGCTCTGGAGCAAGTTCAGAATTATTCCATGTCATTAGTGAGTCCTCTTCAAACAGTTCTACAATCTACTGTCACTTTTTATTGTTTGTGTGCTGGACGTTGTGTTCAGAGGTTTTTAAAAACAGTCTATGGTGCAGCGTGAAGTTAGAAAACTTTGTGTTCATCCCACCTGGTTAATCTGCAGTGAAGATTTTTCAGTCAGTGTTTTTCTTCAAATGAAACAGAGTTACCTTGATTGCTGTTCGTGTGTGTGGATTATATATTAGTTTGAATGATTTACGGAACTTGTGTTATTTTTGTTGGCTAGTTCAGAGCTCTGTTAAGCAATCAGCAGAATCTTTGGATTCAAGTTCACAACTTTTCAAAATAAAAGCTCCGTAATTCTGCTCAGAAAAGCATTGCAGCAACGGAATGAACGCTGGCAGTTACTTTGAAGACTAATTGCTAAAGAGGAAGTGATTCTATGAATCTTGTTACCATGACCACCCATCAATTGATTGTGTCAGTCAAACTGTGTATGGTGAACAAAATAAAATGATCTGGTGATGATGTTGACCTGTGTTTTGACCCAGTTACAAATCACTGCTGTAGAGGACGTTGAACAAGACATATTCCACTCAGTCCACAGACCGAAGACACACTGCCCCGCCCCCACTGACTGCTACAGAGCACTGGTCGCCTGTTTATACAGATTTTATTGATACTGAACTCTGCCATTATCAATACACATGCCAAGTGTGAAGCCGATAAGTTCAACGTTTGCGAGACATGCGTTCAACAGACAGACAGACAGACGTTTGTGGAATTAGTAGGTGGATAACATTTGACTCCCTCTCCCCACGAGAACAGACTCTCTCCCATTCGGGTCTGGGGGCTGCTCAGGCGGGGTGAATGGTGATGAGGTGCACCCCCGTCAGCCAGCCTCCTCCCCAGGACCAGGGGGCGGCTGAGGAGGGGAAACCTCACAATTTTGAAGCACTAAAAATGATTGTGAAAAAGTTATTGTTGGTTAATGTTTGTTTTTTGTTCCTTTCCTCCCCCGTTAGACAAATACTTTTTTTTCACCCATTGTAGTACAGTCTGTCTCGTAATGTCTCATCTGTTATGTTGCATTAAACCAAATGACAAGGGAAAAGAAAAAGTTAAACCAAATGCATCCATGATAAAACTTTACAATTCATGTACAGGGATACATACAAGCCTGCAAACCAACCTTTTTCTTTTTAAACACACTCACACACAACCAGGGCATGCAGGCGTCCACTGTCAGATCCATGTGACGTGGATGTGGGAGCCGGAACGCGGGGCGAGGAGCGGACAACAGGGCCGACAGGTTCCTCTGCAAAATACTCACGGCCCAGTTCATCCAAGTGGTTTTCGATTATCGTCTATGAAGAGTCTGTAGTTTATTTGTGGGCTTACAGTCAAGCCTGGACATTTTTTATAGAGTGCAGTGTATTCAGAAAGCTGCCACTGCTCCTGTGCATATTTCTTTATAAGGATGTTTGTGCACCTGAGACCAGAAAGCCTGCTACGATGAAACTTGATGTTTGAGGTATATAAAGAGGAGTTAAAGGTCCCATTGAACTCAAGGTAACGTCTCCTACTCATGTGGCATTGAATTTGGAAGCTTTGGCATCCTAATCTCGACAGACACAGACTATTACAGCAAACAATAAAAAGCTAAGCTAGGGCTGCAGACTAAGAGGGAAGAGTCTCCGAGGATTTCACAAAAATAAAATTCTTTGGTCGTCATTCTGCCTGCGTGTCCGAGGCCCCGTCCAGCAGGAGGCGACGCAGTTCCTGGGGGTCAGTTACAGGCAGAGAGCAGGTGAAGTCCCGGCAGACGTAGGCTGTGGCAACACCGCCCTGCTGTGACATGGAGGAGAGGACAGGCAGACGCTGGCTCAGGAAGTTGTCATCGTCGTCGACGAGCATCAAGACCTGTGCAAAGGGACGAAATTAAAAGAAGTGGATGTGAGTTTAATGTGTCAAAAATGGAAAAAAAAACAAATTTTGAAAGCACCAAAACTGGCAAAAAGCAGAAGAGGGTTACCACACGGCTAAAATACAACTGACTACATAATGAATTAAGCCAAGGGAGTTAGGTTTTGTTTGTTTGTTTGTCGGCAGGATTACGAAAAAACTACTGAATGGATTTCCATGAAACTTGGTGGAAGGAAGGTACAGAAAGAACCTATAATAAAATGTAGGTGTGTAACCAGACAAAAAGGTGAATCAAGGAATTCTTTATCACTTTCTTTAACATTGTGACATTTTCACCACTTACCCAGGAAATAATTCATGAGTCTTGAACTAGATCAGCCACATTGAGGGAATTGATATGAATGAGTCTGTATAATTTGGTGAAGCTTGATTGAATTTGACTGCAGGGCCTTGGAGGAGGTAGGTGCTCTGCTGAGTGCCATTCAACTTTAAAAATGTTTCTTTTTCTATTAGTTAACTTTCACCATTTATTTTTGTCTGACTGATTTATATGAATTTGGCTTTGTTTCATAGCTCTTTAAGGAGTATGGAGATGCAAGACATTTATAACTTTATTTTTAATAAGCGTAATGGGTCTTCCTGTAGAAAAGTTCTTAAAAGCTGGATGGTCACTTTTATGTTTCTTTTTGGACGCGTCTTTAAAAAACTTTCCAACACAGTAATGGGGGACGTCTGAGCAAATGACACAGCGCACTTTAGAGTGATGACTTTCTATTTTTCAATATTAGAGCTGTATAATTTCTAGCAGATTCACGTCCATCTATAAGCCAAAATAACACCCCTAAAAATAACCCATTCAGTAGTTGGTCTATGGCTGCCATGGTCTCATAAAGAAAGAGAGGAAAGATAATAGAGAGTGTGCACGGAGACGTGGTCCACGTGTCCTGCCTGCAGCGCGAGTGGTTCCTACAGAGACCCTAAAAACACCACCGCTACAAGAGAGCTGCTCGGTGACACCCAAACAATAAATAACTCAACAAACAAACCATTTAAATATATGTTTTTATTGACAAGGGCGTGAATGTGTCTCAGGGTGACGAGAAGAGGAAGAGACGGCCTGTCTTTCCATTTGCGCGCGTGTGTGTGTGTGTGTGTGTGTGTGTGTGTGTGTGTGTGTGTGTGTGTGTGTGTGTGTGTGTGTGTGTGTGCATGCTGTAGGACAGGCAGCAGAGCGAAGTTAAAGAGGGCCGCCCTGTCCATCCCTAAGGCGGCTTCCTGTCAAACACATGTCATTTCCTCCTGGCCCTGCACCACCCCTGGTTCACAACGGAGCGAGAGATGACAACGTAAACAAGAGTCCAGACAGAGTGATAAAAGCACGGAGAGGAGGAAGAGAGGGAGACAGAATCAGGAGATGCAGTCTGGTGATACACGTCATCCCAGGTGACTCTCCGCCAGAGAAGAGCTGACATTAATGCCAGAGTGTGATAGACTGAAGGTCAGTACCTAATAGTACACAGATACTGATACTGGCCGATGCAGGAAACACCTGTAGTTTCAATGCATTTTGCAGTTCTCTGTAGTGAAATTCATAAGTGCATATATTCAAATATTCTGTATTTATCCATGAGTTTAAACACCTTCTTCCAATAAAAAAAACAAAGAGTGCTTAAATGTGGCAAGTTTGCTTGAATTTCTATGCATATGCAAATAGATGTTAATAAAGATTAGAAAAACACCTACACAAGTATCACTGATTGTGTTTTGTGAGGAGAAACATTCTACTCGTGTGGTAAAAGAAACTAGTCTGGCTGCAAACTGTGTCTGGCTCAAGGAAGATGGAGTCTTGGCCCTGATATTCGCTGTCTACACAGGAAGCCCCAAAGTATTGGCCATTGTGATTGTAATCAACAGACGATCGCCGGTGGGCTCTGAGATCAGCACTGAGCATCTGGCCATCTAGCATCTTGTTTACTCATTGTTTTGATCAGAATATTACTGATCAACTTTCTAGACAAGGTTGTTGGATAACTATATCAGCCCAAAGTTGAAGTCAGCATCGGTGAGATGTCATAGTGGTTGTTCAGAATCAGACAATTGTATCATCTGCATTTTCACGACAACTGACGTCACTCCATCAAGGCACAAACCTTAAACCACACTTAAAGTCACACGATCCAGATTTTTATATTGATCTGCACCAAATTGCACACACTTATATATAACCAGCTTATGCTAATGTTAAAGAAAGTGAAAAAGATCCTGGCTCTGCCCCCTGATCCAAATCTATACCAAAATTGAATCGGTTCATCCTGTCGTTTTTGTGTAATCTTGCTAATCAACAGATAAACAAACAGGGAGGGGTGAAAACAAAATGTCCTTTGCAGAGTTAACTAAATCTGCTGATGATGATCATGTTATGTGGATGAAAGCTCCAAACCAAGGAAGTAAGAGGACGTGGAGTCAAAATTGTTTTGTCAACGTTTGTTTCTTCAAACACCTGACTTGTAGACATGCAGTGAGTCTTGCTATTATTTCACTGACTGGGGATCCCCCCTGCATGTTCCCTTCTGCCCTCTTCCTCACTCTGTCCTTAGCCGGTCAACAGACCAGTGCATCAGAGCAGACACTGCTCCTCCTCCGTCCATGCTACGCCTGTCAGCCATCATTTAGCCAGGACACCATGCAGAACTGTTTGCATCCTCTCCATCCTGTCTCAATGAGCCTGGCACTCTCTTCCCTCGGCCGTCTCATTGCGTCCCGAGTGCTCCACTCAGCCATTTAAGTCCTCATTTGTGCCGGCAGCCATCTGCACTTTGAATCCCAAGGACCCATCAGCGCCCGTCTCGTGTCATTGAGGATCGACTCTGTGGCGGGGAGGATTTCTTGCTCCTAAGTGTGCTGCATGTTAAATAAAATTCTCCTTCTCAGGTGATGATGAAGTGATAATGCTCCGTCTTATCTCTACAGTGATGCTATCTGTGAGACACAGCTCAGGGCATAAACAAACATATTAATCAAATAGAGCACAGAATGCTGGAGGGTCACCACTTTTTTTTAGACACTAAGACATAGAAACAGGAGAAGACTGGTGAGGAGTGTGATGGAATTTGGTCATGGTGACCGTTGCTATGGAGACAGGAGGAGGATTTCCCTGCCAAGCCTTTTCCTGACTCTTCTTGTTGCGAGTCAGCCTCATGGAGTCCCTCCCGGAGCCAGACCACATCCAGCCCCATGCCCCCAACTTAAAGGTCAGCCTGTAGTCTGTCTGTGTCACAACCACACTATCTGCACACAACCCTGGGGACTGGCTGTGCGTGCGTGTGTGCGTGTGTGTAGAAACAGAGCAGCAGAGAGAGACAGGGAGATAGATTATGTGTGAATGTATATACAAGTTTTGTGAACATGATGAAGTGAATGCAAAGTGTGTGGTCTAGGATTCTGTGTACTGCACTGTGTGTGTGTGCGTGTGTGCGTGTGTGCGTGAAGCTGTACCAGACAGCACAGTTGGAGACACATGAGAGCACAGTCAAACTCCCACAGGGTTAATCCCTTTATACACTGGGCAACCCTGAAACACACAAAGCGCACACAAACGCACAGACACACACGTAAATCCCACCAGTTAAATGTCCCTACCCTGACAGCTCCCTCCCACTCTCCCTCTCTCACTCAGCTAAACCAGTCGAGCTCAGACACTTTAAAAGAACACAGTGTACCTGTGCTGACAGCGACACACAAACCCTCACACACGCGCATCACACACACACAAACATCTTCAATGGTAATGTTTTCCCTCCCCTTCGGTTTCTGACCCAGCCAGCATGCCCGCGACTCAGAGGCCGACCTCTGTCAGCGAGGTCGAGCCTGAGAAACATGACAAACACACCAAACACACTCTTTGGAGAGCCGCTGTCACACATGAGGAAGAGTGATGGCAGTGGCTGCGAATAACGCCGCGTGCAGCCGAGCATGAGGAGATCTTCTTCCTCCATCCCTCTCAGCCTGTTGTCTCACACACACACACACTCACACATACACTGACCCACTCAGTCCTCATGTGAAGCGGGCACGTGGACCACCGCCACGAGATCGAACACACATTCACACTCAAATGGGCCACAGAGCAGCACGGGTCACATGTGCCACATACATTATCAGACCTCCGTCCACACCAGTTTTGACACCAGCTTCATTTGCTCATTGCAATTTTCACAAGCTTATCAGACTGAAACTGCCCTTTTTTTCTGAAAATTAAGCTGCTTTCAGACAGGCACTGAACTTCAGATAATCTCCTGAAATTATCCGGATGGGCTGCTGGAGAGAACGCAGACGTCTGAGTCAGATATTATCCAGAGTAGCTCCTGCCAGCCCCGTAGTAAAAACTCTAGATAATGTCCGATTGAGCCCATGGGAGAACACAGCAGATCAAGAGGTGCCATAAACATAGAAGACACAGACAAAGATGTCAACTTGGAAAGATGACGAGATTCCAGAACTTTTGGTGATCAGGGCGGACGCCGGTGTCGATGTGCTGTTAATAAAAACATGTGATCTCCGTAGAGGACTTTATACACTTTATCTTGCCTCCTGCTCGCTGTGTCACCCGTCACCTCAACAGATTTCTGTGTCTGACCAAAGAATCTCCTGCTGCATTGTTCATATGCGAGAGGCAAACCCCAGAGAAAGTCCGGACCCCATTATGCTTTTCTATTTTCTGGAGTTCCTGTCTTAAAAATGGCTTATTTAATATATCCAATATGCACTGTAGCACGCTTCTTCCATACAATCTGTCCCGTGCTTTTTAATCTCATAATTCTTATGTGACACTTTATTTACTTAACTCTCTCCCCTCCTTTTGTTTTATAGATTAAGGCTCTAAAATCCAGATGAACGTGAGCCAGCACGATGAGGGAGGTCTGGATTCCGACACATCCTTAATTTAATTTGGCTTTGTTTGACTATACTGTACTGTTAGATGACACATTCATGGAAAAAACTGAAGGATTGAGTAGAGGAACTCCACAACTGCTTCTGCACAGGGAGTTTCTAACAGATTTTGGAGCTGTCACACCAAAAGCTGTGTTAGTTCAACACCATGCAGAGCGAGGCCATTATTCCCAGTGGAGAGCAGCTGCACACTCTGGAGCAGCAGCTCTAGTGCTTGACACTACGCTGATTTTCCAGCAGGTTTAACAGCCAGAGCTCAATTTAAGTTAAATCAACTCCACTATGTGCATCCAATGGGATTCAATCAATGACTGGAGGCGGAAGTTTATTGCAGCAAAACATTTTACAGTGTGGGGAACTTAATTGTTTGCATGTCTCAGTTTGCACAGTAAAGTTAATCTGCTTGCAGGGCTACTGACACTTGAAATAAAAAATCTCAAGAAAAAGAAAACTCAGAATATCAGAATATGGATGTATCTTTGAGTTAAATAACTCACAACATCCAAAAAGTTGAAAACATAGTGTTGGCAATTATTTGTTAGTCAGAGGTTATTGTTAGACATGAATTGGTCATATTTAAGAATAGGAATAAGGTTTTGGTTCAGATGTCCACAATGAGTGGAAGTCAATTTAAAGGATACCTGTGCAAAGCTGTGTGTCCGCAAAATTGTGAGCAGTCGTTTTGAAGCCTTGAGTTTGGCACAGTGTGCAGCGGCAGCTTGGATTTTTGAAAGCAGAAGTAACCATATATGGAGAAGGGCGAGTCTGACTGAGAGCTCATAAACACTGGAAGCCCATCTACACCTGCGACCTGCACCCACTGGGGTTAGGGTCCACCCGTCAATCACACGGTGTCCACACCCCAATGCATATTGTGTTTTATGATCTATTTTACTCCATATAGGAGTTCTTTACAAAATGAACATCAGGTTGTGTTGAAGACTTGAAACAAGAGATCTGTGAATCTTTTTTGAAACAGAATTTTTTTATTTTCTGAAGTCAGGTACACTGGAGAACCACTTGCACTGTGTTTTGTCTTTTGACCTTTTTCGACCTCCATCTGTGGTGTCTGTGTCCTTTTCAAGGGACTTTGCTGGCCCCTTTATTATTTTAGCATTCAAATTAACAAAGTTCATATTGTGCTTACACATAAATAAAAGTAAAGCTGTAGTATACATGCAAAGCTTCACCATGATATTCCGATGTTCTACACTTCAAACCTCTATAACTACAAAGCTTTTATCAGAAAGTTAGTGGCATAGAGCCTTGATAGTGGCTTTCTAATAATGTCATTGAACTCCTGTACATATCCCATCATAGATTTTAAGGGGTTTCTCACAAAATTGTAGTTGCTGTGGACTGACATAATCAGCTGTTCTTGAGGGCCCACTCTCAGCTTGGGGCCCCTGGCGATGTCCTGCTTCGTCTACATTGGTGCAACTCCCCATGTGGTGTTTGATTTTCCACTGAAAGTAAAACACTAACCCAAGATGCTGTTGTGTTTCAGATGAGTTAAGATTTCAAATGTCAAAAATTGTGGTGTAGCCCCAATCTGAAAAACACTTTTATCAACAGCTAACAAAATCTACTGGTTCTCAAATAGACACATACACAGTCACTGGTGTGTTGAGTATGTTCTGATGTGTGTGCTTAGTCAAGCTGGGAATCGGTTTTCAGCGGGTGACAGTCTCTACAGGGCCCTCTCCTCTAAATCACCAGTGTCTGCAGCGACGCTGTGAGAACGCCTCGGTGCCTGAGCAGAATTAACGACACCCTCTCTTCAACCAGGCCCTGACACCTATGAGATACTTCATCAGCTCATGTTGCGTTTAACATGAAAGGGAATTCTCATTTGGTGAAGTCATAAAAGTCGCGCCATGTTAAGAATGTTCAGGAGATCAAATGTGCCATAGTGTGTTGCAAAGAATAAGCCAGACATCTTAAAAAATCCCAGATGGAAAAGATTGATGAGGTTAATATCATGGAATCAGGTACACCGGCCCTCGAGAATTTCAAAAGGGTGTTGTATTTCAGGACACCATCGCCAAGGCAACCGAGCAAAAGGTTGACCAATCCCAGATGACGATCCCGTAGTATCTGGGGGTTTGAGCAGTGTGGAATCTTTTGAATCTTATGGAGACATGTTTTCTGTTTGGAGAAACAAATAAACTGAAAGCATCACATCACAGGGCAGCAAAGTCTTATCATGTGACAAGAGGAGCGTTGACCAACAAGACAGAGGATTTGGTTTTGTTACAAGCCACTGAACTGAAGTACCTGAGATCGTCTTCCATTGCTATAAAGTAATAAGACATTTAAGTGAAGAAACACCAAATCTATCTTTGACAAAGATTAATTTCCTCAACAAGTTTATTTTTATGAAAATGTCCAGATAAGAACATCATTTGGTCGATGTTGTTTAATATCCAATCTTAAAAACACTTCTTTAGTCTAACCTTCATAGACTAATGCAGGAAAGTGATTGATTCTAACACAACTGTTTACTGCACCTAATTAGCTCCACCACAGAGGTAATGTTTTCGTCTGCATTAGTTAGCTATTTAGCAGGATTACTCAAAAAACTAAACAACTGCTCAATTTTGAGGGAGGGGTGGGGCATGGAAGAACCCATTAATCTTTTCCAATTTAACGCGAGACAGGGTGATTTAAAATATTTCATTGATTTCCCATGGATCCTAATAAAAAAAACAGTTATGTTTAGGAGACTGATATTCATGAGCGTGTGCAATTTGGTGCTGAACCAAATTAAGTTTTTGTATAGAGTGAATATTGTATAAAGAGACTACTGAGTTCTAGTTCCATCACATTTTCAAAAGTCAAACTTGGCAGAGCAGCTCTTGTTGCAAACTGCCTAAAGCTGCAGAGCCTGGCTCCTGTTGCAGGTGGTCACAGTCACATAGTCAGGGTCACTGTGCTGAACCACTAGTGACGGTCTGTATGTGTGAGATTAAAGTCTGCTGGACTCCATGTGAGGTGTTTCATTAGCTCCCAACCACAGAGCACCTTAGAACCGCAGATACGTTCAAAAATATTCGTCCTTCTTTCCAGCTCATCACCAGAACCTGGAAACTTAGGCAGGTGTAGAGAGACCTCTCATGTCTCATGTGAAAGTATTTGTGGCTGGAACATAAGGGCTGTTACATCACACCATGAAGGAAGTGATCCGGGCACTATAGCCCACATCTCATCTCTATGTTTGTACAAAGACATATGCTGTCTTTTAATGACAGTACAACGTGATCTACTTAGTAAATGCTATATTTACAGTGGCAAGAAAAAAAATAAAGAGAAAGATTAGGAGTGTTGTGTCAAGAAAAAAAACACGTACTACACTATCACAGACTAGCTTGTCTCTTTTTAAATTAAAGAGAAAACAAATGTAAGTCCTATTTGCAGGATACGTTGGTACATCAGCCAATAAAAACACATTCCACTGAGTATAGGGCTTAATGATTAAAGATTATATTTTCAATGTTGTAACTAAGATTAAATGATAAAATTATTTATCACATCTTAACCGCCTTGTTTCTTTTGTAAAATAAAAGTTTTCATATAAACAAACAAACACTGACACTGACATGTCTGTGAAAGGCTCATTATCGGCCAATCGAAAAATCTGTCAGGCTCTAATTGAAATGGTTCTCGTAATTGGGCTGGAAATGCCCAGATGCTCTCACTAAAACAATGGATATTGTTCGAGCCTTCACAGCCAGATTAAATCAATACAAATTGAAAGACTGCTGCTCATTATTTTGTTATTAAAACGAAAAACCGAATTTTAAGTTGGGTCGCAAATCGAGTTGCTCATCAGTTATAGAAATAAATGATCAGTTAATCAGCGAACTATAAAAGCTTGACTCTTTTCAGGGACGTTTGTCAGCCTCTTGAATTGTACAATAAAGTGACCGATAATGGTGTTTCCCCCCCGATAGGGATCAGATGGTGAGGTGGGACCAAGTGAGAGCCGCAGTGAGAACAATAACCACAGTGGCAGTGTCAGGAGAGCTTTAGAGACGAGGCTGAGGATAAAGCACGTTTGAACAGTATGTGTAAGTGAGTGTGAGTTTATGAAAACACATGGGGAGAAATTCTGAACCACATCTATTTTGAGAATAAACCATCTGAACAAGTTAAGCTGTTCTCACTGGACTGCATCTTAAGTGACTGTGTGTATTTCAGAGAAATGTTGATGCAGGGCGTTTCTCAACCGAGGCTCCTTCACTATTGGAAAACGTGTTACTGCAAACTGAGTCTTGGCACTGACAACGAACAAACTGCTCATTACTGCTTCCCTTAGCTTCAAATGCCAAAGAGATATTGGATGAGTTTAGACCATCTCCACTAGTTTTGGCCAAAGAAACTATTTAGTTATTAAACTTTTATAGTTTTTCAAAGTTTATATCAAGTTTTGACATCAGTTTTCATGTTCCATGCTGGTTCATTTTATTTTTATAGTTTTAACCAAATGCGTCTTTAATTCACTCGCTTTAAAAAATCCATACTTTGACTGGGAAGTATATCGTGGCAGATACAAACAGCAAAATGGTAAATTTACCTCTGCCAGGGAGGTTATGTTTTCATCTGCGCTTGTTTGTTTGTTCGTTAGCAGGATTACACAAAAAGTACTGCACGGATTACCATGAAAACTCAGGAAAGAACCAAAGTTTTGGTGCGGATCTGTACAAATGGGGATCTAGGCTTTTTCCTTTAACATTGCGTTTTTGACATTTTTGTGAATTTCTAAAGAAGATGGAGAGATCTTAATGAAAATAAGAGGAATCTTTAGGGAACTGATATCTATGAGTGTGTGTAATTCGGCGCGGCTGGATTGAATTTAAGGGAACTGTTAGGCCTTAACAGAGGTATGCGCCCTCGAGTTTCAAAAGTCATCGCACAAAATCTGCCAAAATAAAAGACTTTTCAATCTTACCCTAAAGAAAACCTTTCTTCATATGTAAAAAACATGGTTAAACTAAACTTGGACAACTGTTAATCCCACACTACATCCCTGATTATATCAGACTGAAACATTCTCAGCCTATAAAGATGAGGAGAGAGCAACAGAATCAGGCATCTGCAACTGTGTGTGTGTGTGTGTGTGTGTGTGTGTGTGTGTGTGTGTGTGTGTGTGTGTGTGTGTGTGTGTGTGTGTGTGTGTGTGTGTGTGTGTGTGTAAATGCGTGTTCAAACACAGGCTTCTTATCTGTGCAGCGTGGGTTTTATTTACCAAGCTGAGTGGAATCTGCGGAGCGTCGGACACGACTATAGCGGACGTACAGATAGGTACAGCCAAAGGGATTATATCTCAAACAACACAACCAAAGCTGTCCATTCCAGAGCGAGCAGGCACCTCCCCCATAGCTTTATGGATGTACTGCCACATGGTGGAATAAGTAGATAGAGGGATGGAGGGAAAAGAAAAAAAAGAAATCACTCAATGAAGATATGCAACATTAGAGATTAACTTGGAAGAATGAAGTGAGATAAATGTGAAAGTGACATTTGAAGCATGGTGGTGTGGAAAATAGGAAATAAAGCAAAAGGATGAGTGGCTGTGTGAGTGTCTGGAAAAGCGCTCTCCTGCGACAGGAGCCATCTGGGACCTTTCCCACAGCTGTCAATCAACCTGGGTTCTGCTCTCTGACTGGTCAACGGGCTTAGCTGGTCATTAACGGAGAACAGGAGACTCGATACACACAACCAAACACACATAAAACCTTTGATGAGCCAACGGAGGGATTGTGATGCAGGGAGGGGAAAAGGAGTGCAGGGGTAAAACAGCAGCAGATTGAAGTGAGGTAGCTCAGAGGTCACGGACGAGGACTGTGAGACTGCCCGGCTCTAATCCGCCTCTGAAATGTGTCGTAACCAATGCTAGTTAGCCTCCGACCAGGCTTTCTATCTGCTTCCTTTCCTTCCCTCCGACTGCCCCCCCTGTCATCCTGCTAACTCTTCCCCGGGTCTCTGAGGCCTTGTTAGGGAATTCCCAGTCGAGTCCCTCAACAGATGCTTTCAAAACTGGGACCGGCACTCCTCTTAAAGGCCACGGTCCGTCGTTCATTCTCCTCTCATATCTATCCCCTGGTCCACTCCTGCTCTTTTCCTCCTGTCAAGGGGAACCGAGAGACGCAGGAGGGGCAGGGAAGCAGGAATACACATGGAAACTTGTCTACTTAGTTATCTCCCTCCAGGAATTCCAAAGACCCTGTAAAGCCCCCCCCCCCCCTTAAGTCTTTCCGCATCTTTCACCAACACCAGCATCTCATGGTCCCCCTCAACACTCGTCACAGACACCTTCCCTTATCCCTGCACCTCAGTTTCTAAAAATACACGCTCTGTAGGACTGTCTGACAGACGTACTTTTTTGGGGGCAAAAAGCACAGAGACTGATTAATAAGCAGCACTGACAAGAGCCATTCAGACCAACAGCAATGGGAATCCACGATGGGAATATAGTCCTCGTAAACCGTTATTAAACTCATAAAAAGCTGCAAACGTAAATCTTAAACTGACATAAACTCATGCTTTGAACCGCTGTCAACGCTACTGCCAATGGGCTTTGCTGCCTTATTACCAGAACAACCTTGAGAACACAGAAAAAAATATGCCCCATTAATATAAATCATCTGTAACGCTGGATTGTTTTTCCATTCTGTGAAAATGTTTTCTAAGGAGAGAACCAGAGGGAATATAAAGTTTCGATTTTTGTGGTTGATAATTCAAACTGAAAAAGATCCATATCACCCTGTGGTTAATATTATTAACAGCAACAGAATTTTAACTGTGGGTAAATTTGCAGCTCAGGAATAAAATGTTCACAATAAAGTTGTCCTTCTCTCTCTTACTCTCTCTGGCCAAGATGATGGCACCATGGACAGTGTGACATGTTGGACACTAAGGAACAGAGGGTAAGTGAATAAGGAGTGAGCTTAGAGGAGGGTGTCATAGAACAAGCAGGGGCTTCTTTCCGCTGGGTGCAACTTTCACAGTATTGCAGCATAAAAAAACATGATGAAATTCACATGTATGGAAAAAGAGCTACAGCAACCAATGAAGTCCAATGGAGAAGTCATTAAAAAATAGTTAATGTGTATTTAAGGCTGCTAACATTAAATATATTATAGAACTAGATTAATGTTACTGAACACTTGATGTTTGGATGAAAGTAAAAATATCCAAATTGGTGGATCAAGCTTTGAAAGTATGAATATTCACCTGTTTGGCTAAACAGAAATATGTCGTCTTGTGCTTGGGTAAAGTGCGACAAGCATCTGTCTCATTAAGGACGTTCAATACCCTGACTGAAGCAGATCAATGGAATTCCATCATCATCACTTGTTTTTTATACCTGTCCCTTGCTTATCTTTATCATGTGTCAAACTGTCTAAAGTGGTGTTGAAAAACTAAAAATCTTATTGAATTACATGTTAGATAATTCATTTCCAAACTAGAATGGCAATCAAAGAACACATACCTCCCCAAGGCCCAACAGTCTCCTTATAAAACCACATGTAAATTCACTAGATTTATTGGATCTTGATTTGCTTATTGAAATGTTATCTCGCAAAAGTTAATGTAAGTGATATAAAGGTTCTGGATCTGCCCCTTGATGCGGATCCACAGCACAATTTAAAGACTTCTTCCTTGGGTCGTACTCCACCTCTTCACAACATTTCATAGAAATCAGGTGAGTAGTTTCTTGTGTAATCCTGCCAACAAACACAGACAAAAAAAGAACCTCCCTGGCAGAGCTAATTAGGGAGCCAGTGTCCAGCTTACTGTTTTTTGATGTTACTAGATGCCTTTTCTTACTGGCATTCCATGTGTCTTTTGCTTTTCATATGTATACAACATTACTAACTGCTGAAAGTATCCAAATTATTAAATTTACCACAGTGTTCTTCCCTCGTCTATGGCTATATCCCTGCGGTACTATTATATCTTTCATACATCATTTCCTACTTCCATTTGAGGGCGACAGAGAGCAAAAAAAAGAAGAGGCATAGAAAGACTCCAGTGCCAGGAGGAACAGAAACACATATGCATGCAGGGCAGAGGAACAGGCACAGGGAAGAAGAGGAGGGGAATAATGGCTCGAAAGACGGCTTTACCAGTTGTGCACAATCAGCAAACCTGGACCCAGCTCTAATCAAGCTATATTTGTGAGCGATAGAAAAACGAACCACTATTTATTACAGCAATTACAATCAAGAGCGATGGTTCAGTGGGATTGTTCTGGTTTCATTGTGTTTCAATGAGTGAAAAAGTGCAGCAGAAGCTCTGAGTGCTGGAGTGAATTGAGCAGCAGTGTCTCACATCGGTACATAAATCCAATGAAGTATAGATCTCAGAACGTGTGTGTGTGTGTTTGCATGCTAAGGCTCTCAGCACCTCATTCAGCGCAATTAGAGCACGTCAGCCGTGCACCAGGAAAACAGGCGAGGAGTAATTGGATTTAAATTAGACGTGTTCTCTGCTCACAGCTAGCTAATGTAACAAGGAGCAACAATCCCCTCACTCACTCACTTCTTCCACCTCTTACGTTTATCTCACTTACCATCCTCCCATCCCCTCGCACTTATATAATTCACCCTCTTGACACCATCAAACACTTTGTTCTTTATCTGATCCCCATTCCCCACCTAGCGTAATTGGTTTATCCCCATTAATTATAACACCTTTTAGATTAACACCAGGACTTAACCTCAAAGTTGAGTGGATAACTAAATTAATCTCTCACTGTGTAAAATGTTACAAAATGGTGTAAAATGCCAACCACATGCTTGAGTATTAGGGCCCCTTGAAGAGAAAAAAAGCCCCGGAGGTTTCGCAAGTAAAATTAGTACGATTACGTGAAGTTGTACTGTGAAACAAAATTTGTAATATTATGAGAAGAAATGTTAATGTTTGAAGTAATATTACCTCCTATTACCCTGAGTAGGCCAACCACTTTTCAACTCAACTGCGAGGCTAGCTCAACATCTGCTTTACAAACAAAGAGGTTTTATAGTTTGTACAAACCCGTCTGGCCAGCATGTGCATTTGTTTTTTTCCTCTGACCTCCTAGATTGTCTCCTTTGCTGTTGTAGGTCACAACGAGGCAGCAATATACACGTTTCATAAACAGTTAAAAACTCCTTGTAGTACGTTAAACCAGTGTCCACTCACTGAACACCTCACCCATGACAGAGCTGAAGCAATCAGCATTAAGGTATATTAAGTAATATCGTTTTTAGTAGGTGTCTTTTAGCCTTCAGAAACCAAAGAAAGAAAGTGAAGCCGTAAGTTAAGGATTGAATAGTGTGTGTTGCTTTGGCTTTAGCTGCATTTAGTAAGCACATCTTACCAACTACATTTGTATTCATTTTAAACTTGATCTTAAACTAACAAGGCTACATTAGTTTGTGGGATCATAGGTCTACAGCATATTTGAAGATGTGCTTGTGAACATACTGGGTTTGCCTGCTAGTGAGCATTTGTGCAAATTCCTTATGGTGGTATTCTCATGGGAGCATCACACCTCGTCTGTGTGTGTGTGTGTGTGTGTGTGTGTGTGTGTGTGTGTGTGTGTGTGTGTGTGTGTGTGTGTGTATTTACTGGATAATTTCATCTCTACCTAGCCAAGATAGCTGCTACTGCCACTAATGGCCAGCTGTTCTCACAACATCTGGAGGAAAACACACCTATACGTACATACGTATACATTGACACACACACATACATACACACACACTCTTACTAGTTTCCCACCTCCCCCTCCATCTCACTCTGAAGCTCAATGAAGCCTAATTAGATCAAATCTGGATCTGTCATATCACATACCTGTCCAGAAGAATCCACACACACACACACACACACACACACACACACACACACACAGTATTGTATAACTACAAACAGAACACTTTTCCTCTTTCTATTTAGTGTCTAAGTGAATACATTTCAATGCCACATATTCTAATTACAAAGTTCATATTAAAAGTTTCATAAGTTTCAGTAATAAAGAAACAGCACCACACACTTGGGAGCACTGAGTGACTATTGTCCTACTTTTAGTCTACCTCTAGTCTCATTTACCATCTTATTGCTCCCATTGGTAAAGACCTCTCCTTCCTGTGGTCACTGTCCATGTCTTTCTCATCCTTCGCTGTTCGAGGCCTTCTCAACTCCATTCCTCTCAAGCCCTCACCTCTACCATTACTGCACTCATTAGCAGACATGGGCCAACACCCTCAATCAGGCTGAGGGTCTTATTAGTTTGAGTTGAATGCATAAAATAGCAATTTGGATTATGTTAATCAGGGTGTTAATGTTGCAGAAGGCCATAAATGTGAAAAACAAACGTTTGTAGCTATCCCTACTGCTTCTTTTATTTTTAACACCATTATACAACAAAAGTGCCTTATCCCCTGTGACTACCTTGACTGTAATAAAGCCTGGTAAGTACCGGGCCCTGGCTGAATGAGACAAACGTGCGACCAGCTTAATAATAGATCCATCCTGATAATGGCTTACTCTCTATTGGTCTCTGTCTCTCTGCAGGGATCTGAAATGGCCTGGTATTACTGCAGTAGCCACCTGACACTGCGAAACTCATCTACATTTCAGCTGGGCCCTGTGGAGAACTCAGTGAGCAACTTCACACAATCAGAGCTGTGAAGGGCCAGTTTACTCAGGATGTAGATCTTCTCCTTCTCTTTCACTACACGTAGACAAATGTCCACAAAAGACTGCTTCTCTTTGAGATTTGTTCTAAACAAACATGGGCGTACTTTTTCTAAAAAGTATAACTCTGTTGATTTAACACAGGTTAGTCCCGCTGAGATTAATACCCGTTTGCTTTAGGAAACTCTGCAGCCCAACTACACAAAGAAGTCACAATGCAGTTAATGAAAACTTCTAGACTGACTCTATCTAAGTGTAAAAATAAATCCACCTACCTGCACATCTACATCTCACTAACATAAATAAGTGTGGACCAGACGGGCAGCCAGTAATGGGCCAGGGCAGCACCGGCCGACCCACATTACTCACTGGCCCACCCAGCAAACTTTGATCAAAAAGCTATAGGAAGCCACTGTGCAATTTGAAAAGCATCAATGCATATCTTGTGTGCATGTGCGGCTGTCTTGCTACCGGCAGATATTCAGCCTGTGTTAGTAGCCCATTAAAAATCCATAAGGTTTTAAATGTCCCGGCTATGCCACTGCGGAGAGTAGAAAAGGTTTATCTTGCACTATTCAGCTGATGTCCAGCTGGCTCTTCCGGCCTGAATGGGGTATAATGTCTATATTATTGTGTATTATTGACTGAGCTCTGTTGTAAATGCAATGTTTTGCTGTTACTGGCTTTGTAATGTAAATTCTTCCAGAGTTAATCCTCAGATGTTTGTCTATGTTCACCCTGTTTTCTACTTGTTCTTTTAAAATGTTGAAGTCCTTTTTTGTGGGAAAAGATGGACCAACCACATCCAAATGCCTACCCCATAGGTGTAAAAATAATGAGTTGGGGTTTTAATGCGGAGAATCATCTTAACATTTGAAGTTGAAGATTCTGATCATCGTGGCCATAGGAAACATCAATGTTGGCCATCCTTACAGAATGTAAGTTTGACTCAGACTGACAGCTGTCCATTCCATAACCAACAGCTGGTGTCAGGGCTGGCAGGAATACACACACACACAAACACACACAAAATGTCTGCAAAAGAGCCACTAGGCATTTAGATGTTAGTAAAGGGTTTTAAGGTTAACTCATACCTAAAAAGAGATAGCTGGGAAGTAAAAATGAGAGGAGAGGAGAGGAGAGGAGAGGGAGACTCTGTCTGACCTTTAAAGAACCACACTTAAACCAGCCAACACTCCAGGCACTGTCCTAGGTCAGTCCCACTCCTAATCTGTGAGTGCATGTTAGTCTGTGTCCATGTTTCCAAGGTTACTGTGAATCTGCCGCCTCTATAAAAGGTACTGATGGCGGAGTCAGTCAATACTTGTCTATGTGCTGTAACTTGCTTTAGGGGCTGATGACGCACTTGTTCTGATGACAGGTTTGTCAAGATGATGCATTACTCCATCAAGCAAACACACAATCCCAAATGATTACCTTATGTGGTAGGAAGAGGGAGTTGACTGCTGCCAGGAGGCTTGTGGTGTCTTGGGCATCCCTCTGGCCACAGATCACGATCTAAAACAAATAAAAGTGGAGGAGGGAGAACGTGGAGGGAAGGGAACAGGGACAAGGAGGGATAGTTAACGAGATGAAAGAGTATGAATAGAGTGAAATAAGAGGGGAGAGGTGACGCATAAAAGGAGGAGAGAGGGGCAGGAGGTGATAGAGTTCAGTACTGTATTTGTAGCAATAACAAAGGAGGCAGGTGTTTTCTCTTGGACTGCTTCACCTTGCCTCGCCCCTGAGCTCATTACCCCCGCCCGGTCGCCCTGACTCATCCTCCGCAGGTCACATATGACGGGCGGAGGGGCTAACTATCCCCCTTTCTCTTGCTTCATTCTATTCCCTTTTTCCTTCTTTGGCTGTATAGCAAATTCTTTAAAACAAAAACTTTTCTTATGGTGAACAAGATACTTCAGGGTAACTGAGGCTCAACAGCTCAAATAGCCCTTTAAAAGCATGACTGTTAAAACCTGGGAAAAAAGATTTTGAGAGTCTGTTTTTCCAGGGAATGAGTGTTAATATATGCAGAGAGCTGAGATAAAGGACAGTGTCCTCGAATGACCTACAACTATATATGTAGTAACATATCAGCCAGTTGTTTCAGGAGATACCTTTGCAAGCAGAGGTTCATCAGAACAGGATTTTTATCACGGTGCTTTGAGCCTCTGCCACAAACTGTGTTAACCTCAGCCAAGGAGGTTATGACCATTTATGTCCGTCTGTTAGTTAGCAATATTATGCACTAATCATCCTTATCCATTAGTCAACCAATTATTCTCTTGATCAAAAAATGTATTGTTTGGTCGGCGTAGTTTCATTTTATTGTGATGCAGCAACTGTAGTAGAAAAAACATGCATTATTAATCACCGAAAGTGAATGGAGAGGTTATGACGGGTTAAAAAATGTCTGAATAGGAGTTAACAATTTGAATTCTGCAAGACTCACAACAAAACAAAATAGTGCAACTCTGAAGTAAAAAACTAAAATCAGCACTGGTGGCTGCTTTAGCAAGTCTAGTTTACTTACTCACTGATTGTCACTTCAATGCATAATAAAACTGAGTCAGCACAGCCAATACGGGGATGTTCTTTGTTTCCCCAGCGTCTTGCTCGGCCTTTTGTTCAGCTGCTGTGTATTGTTTGGTTCAATTGGTAAACGTAACGTCTATTGTTCTCGCACAATTTGTCAGGAAAAGCAGAAACACTTGCTTTCAGTAGGCGGACATGAGAACGAGCCAAGCAAACACACCCACACTTCAGGCTAACATGGGGTTTAGGGGATTTACAATGATGGTGGCTCAGCGGTCCCAGTCGAACACATTTAGACAACTGACAAAAAGGACAGTAGCAGATATCCAAATAAGAATATAAATTAAATTATAAGCTTGCTGACCACAGCATCTGTTGTAACAGTTTTAAACTATGTTTAGTGTGTTTTAACACGACTTAAATCCCTCTGGAGACTGAACTTACTTGTAGAGCACCTGTCAATTTGTGTGTGCCTGTGTGTGAAGCTGAGAATAACCTGTTTAAGGGTGTAGTGCTGGGCCATAAGAGATCGGACCATTTCAGGGAGGGCTATGGGAACCCTGGTCAGACGGTCAGAGAAAGCCGTCAGCAGTTGTTGGGACCTCTGAAGCCACTCCTGTCTTCCAGTGTAGTGGGACAGACGCAGGAGATTGGACGCAGACACTGAGTTAGCACTGGGCTCAGCTCCGTCTTGATCTGAGACACAAAAGATACAGAACATAATAATAAGTTGAGACGCACACTGTTTGCCCTCTTATCCCATCCCCTGGAACAGAACCAACACAAAGTAACAACGTGTGGTGTGATATGATTGGACGACCTCATGACTTAGCCCTGTTAAGTCATTGGTCCTTATCTCTTATCAGTGTCCAGTGAGAGCCTGGAGGTGATCTTCTCATGACCTATGACCTCGTTGCATGTCTGCTGCTTAACATCAGCCGGATGCTTAGATCTGAATGTGTGTATGTTTGTGTGTGTGTGTGTGTGTGTGTGTGTGTGTGTGTTTGTGTGTAAGAGAGAGAGAAACACAAGGTGCAATGAGGTCAGACTCATATTTTTGATTAAAAATTAACTACAATTACTGCACTGCGGTTTCATGCCTCCGCTGACCAGTGCAGTTTCTTTGTACATATTTCTAAATACTTTTTCCCCCAGATTCATGAGGTCACTGTGACCTTGACCTTTGACCTCCAGGCAACAAAATCCAATCAGTTCATCTTTGACTCCAAGTGAAAGTTTGTACCAAATTTGAAGACATTCCCATAAACATACTTTGTGAGGCCATCGTGAACTTGACCTTTGGCGACCAAACCCAAGTGATATAATCTTTGAGTCCATGTGAATGTTTGTGCCAAATGAGAAAGTTTTCCTCTACGGCGTTCCAGAGACGTCACCTTCACAAGGCGAGTAATGTGCTTTGTGAGGTCACCTTGGCCTTTGACCACAAAAATGGAAGCAGATCATCCTTGAGCTCAAGTGAATGTTTGTACCAAATTTGAGGAAATTCCCTCAAGGCATTGTTGAGATATTGCTTACTTCACGAGAATTGGACGGACGGACCAACATAATGCCTCCGGGCCACTGGATGTCGGCGGCGCGGACGCATAAAAACAAGAAAGGATCCCTCCCCGAGTCACACACACACTCCATTATACTGTACACTGAGTATACAATATCTCTTATGACAACCATAACTTCATAATCATAAACAGATGCACACCAATGCATGACTGAACTGCAGTAATAATTTGATTTTATTCTGCTCTGTGTTTCAATTCTCCTCAAGCCCCATGAAAGAATTTACATTACAAAAATACTCATTTGGGTTATAGAGCTGTTACACTATATACTGTTACACTCTGACACTTGGCTAAAGTGCCTCTCCCTATCCACCTAATCCATCCAATGTAGTTCTTATTTAGCAGCACACACACTGTTTTGAAACAGAATTTTCGTATTAGTAGTAGAGGCCACTCGCTGCTGGAGATTCCTTACGGTCAAGATCACGATTAAGCCGGCGCTGAAGCAACCGTGTCAGAGTAGCATGGTGGTCCTGAGGTACTCGGATTGTTGACACAGGCGGGCGGCCGTGGTCTTGGCCGCCAGGAAACTCTAGAGGCGAGAAGCCTTTTACTTCATATGACATTTCTCTACTCAAATTGTGTGTGTGAGAAAACCAGGCTTAAGGAGCCGTGTCTGAGGACATGGAGGGATAGGGTAGGATGAAGGACATCTCTGAATGGAGGCAATGAGGTGGTTTATGAGTTTGGTTTCAGCATAGATTTGAAAATGAGCGTGGCTTTCCAGATTCTCACTCAGGAGCGGTCGTTGGTGGCAAGGGGTCATCCGTATTTTATTTAAGGGTGTTAAGTGCAGTATCACATTAAGCACCAACTACACTTCTATTAGTTTTTGAGAGTTGATACTAATGAAGACATTTCTAAACTTAAGTGGCTTTGAGCTGATTATTTTTTGGGATGTAAATTTTGAACGTCTGTCAAATGGGAAGACAGCTGAGCAGACCAAAGACAATTTGAAAAAACTCTGCTGATTCTATTTTAAATTAAAGGCTGATACTGTATATCACTTTCACCTTTCTTATCAAATACAAACATGTAGAGCGCAGTAAGGCCGGGCTGTAAGATGGAGAGTGACAGCGTGGTGGGGTAATTCGTCTTGCAGTGACAGGCTACGCTGCTGAGACAGATACCCACACTGCAGCGGCTGTAGCGTCACTAATGGCCTTCAACCCTACCCACAGCACCACAATAATGGCACAGTCAAGACTCTCAGATGAGAAACCTCTCACACGTCGGCTCCGATAAACACACGTACATGCAGGTGTGATGGCGAGACAGGCGTCGTCGTCCCCCCCCCCCACACACACACACACACACACACACACACACACACACACACACACACACACACACACACACACACACACACACACACACACACACACACAATCTCTGATCTGTCAACAGTTCCTAACAAGAATAACTATTAGCTTTTTCACTGTTTCCATCTCCCAGCTGTGCCATCTTGTTAAAGTATTGTTACAGTTATGGCACCTGAAACATTTTGAAATTCTTAATTTGGATGGTTTCATCTTAATGCGGAGGTTAAACATTCACACATGAAAAACAGAAAAATCTGTTGCCCAGCCTAAAATAGTTAGGAGCTTTCAGAACCAAACCCCACTGTGATTTAGTCTCAAAAGGGGGTGAAGCATGAAGTGGACAAAGGCTGTGGTTCAGGAGGTACAGTGGGTCGTCCACTAACCAGAGGGTCAGTGGTTCGTTCCCTGGCTCCTCCAGTGCACATGCCAAAGTTTCCTTCCATCTTTGAGTCCAAGTGAAAGTTTGTACCAAATTTGAAGACATTTGGATGGTTTCATCTTAATGCAAAGGTTAAACATTCACACATGAAAAACAGAAAAATCTGTTGCCCAGCCTTAAATAGTTAGGAGCTTTCAGAACCAAACCCAACTGTGATTTAGTCTCAAAAGGGGGTGAAGCATGAAGTGGACAAAGGCGGTGGTTCAGGAGGTACAGTGGGCAATATACTGAACCCCAAAAAGGCCAATGACAGCTGTGCCAGCAGTGTGTGATAGAGGAGGTGCAGCATGTAGTCGCATTGTATGAATGTGTGTTTGAATGGGTGAGTATGGCTTGTTTTGTAAAAAAGCTCTTTGAGTGGTCGATAAGACTAAGAAATATAAATACAGTCCATTTAGTAGAGGATGAATTTTTAAACTGACAATAAAATAATACAAAAAAAGTTGAGAAACTAGCAAAGACTCAGTTATTAATGCGTTAGGATTAGAAAACTGGTTTTACATTTTGTATCATTTGAGAAAGACATCATGCTGAGTAAAGATGACAAGAACATAACAATACAAAAATATATATACAAATTAGGAGAAACAATCCATTTATACCGTTGGTGTGTCAAGACCGTCAGAGAGAGAGAAGCTCGAGAGTAAAAAACAAAAAGAAACAGAAAACTGGATCCAGGTTGGAAACTTTGGACTGACAGATCAAAGTTAAATGTCTGCATGTCTACAAGGTGTCGGCTTTCAGAGCTGCCAGCAGCCGACAGCGTAAGGAGTGAACTGGCAGCCGAAGAAGGGCTGCGGTGCACGTCAAGGTCAGACCCATTTATATTTATATCCCGTCAGTGCTTTGGTACAAAAACCCTAATTTAGCCACAAACACTGAAGTAATGCAGCTTTGCCACAATAAACTACATACAGAATAAAATGAAGATAAAACAAAGAAAGTTGACCACCTGTAAATCATCATAACCATGACTGACGATACTCTATTGAATCTTTTAGAGATGCACTGAACTCCTGCTACTCTGATAAAAGTTTCTGGAGGGGCTGTGTGTGAAAAGGCAAAGGTCCAAGTCAGTTGTTGCAGACAGTTTTCTGCCAGCACCCTAGTCAAAAATCTATCTGGAGAATTCCAGAGTGGGCATGTTGATGACATTTCTAATATTTGACAGATGCAAAAATGGAAAAAAATAGAAAGATATATAAGGATGAAGAAGAGGTGCCATACATGTAGAAGACACCAAAGAAAAAACTCGAACCCGAACCTGTAGCAGTTAAAGTAAGCTGAGTTTGTGTTAGTCTGTCCCTGACACAAATGGTTATTGCTTGTTTTCCCAGATTACAGACACGAGCAGTTTAAAAAAAAAAAATCAGACCAGTCAACGTGACTGACCAGAACCCGATTACTATTGAAAACACGCAGTACTGTTATAACTTTGTGTTTTATGGGCATTGGCAGGGTGTTTACTTTTCCCTGCTAATTAGGAAGTTACGAAGACATGGCATGGCATTCATCAATATAATATCAAAGGTGCAAACAAATCTGCAATTTAAAACATGAATCTGACGTAGAGGTTTCTTAGGTTACTTCTTAAGAACAATGAAGATATTGGTTAATGAGGTCCACTGATATTACTGCAACACAAAAGCATTTCATTCTTGTAGGAAAAAGCTGCAGCAGGAAGGTTCATGACCTGTCCACTGGTTATTATAATACTACTACATCATTTAGTTGTGGGACTTTTTTTTGGTGCACATTTTCAGTTCTGCAAGATGGTGCATCTTGCAACAAAAGACAGTTTGAGGGCAACGCAAAACACAAACATACACACAAAAGAAGGGGAATGCAGTAAATGAAAAAAGTGGATGGAGTTATGATGTAAAAGAGATGAAAAGATCTAGAGGTAGATCCAGGATTTCAGATTCCCACTGTACATTGTGTGTGCAGTTTCAATCTGTCAGATGGATGGAGAGTAGGAATGGAGACAGATTTGACAGCTCTTGTGATCAAAGTAGCCGAAGATTCAGAGCATCAGTCCTTGAGTGCTTTCATGCTGGGGGAGTTCAACTGTGAGAAAGTGAGTGAAGGCGGCATGCTACTGGAGGAAGGGGAGGTCAATATACCTCTGCTGTTATCCTCGAGCTACTCATCTAGCCATCCATCCATCTATCCTTGCCTGCCTATTCCCCTGTGGCTGAACTGTAGCGATGGAGTGAAACTGGCAGCGATATTACGGCAGGTGCTTCCATCTTGTTAAGCTCTGGATTGATCAATGAGGTGAAGGATATAGGCAGTCGAGACACTAGGGATGAATGAGTGAATGAATGAAGGATTACACCCATCTGTTAGAAACAGGTTGTTCAAATAAATTACAGCCATTCATTCACGCTTCTTTTGTTCCTTTAAATCAATGGGGTCGAATTAAAGCAACGTGTTGATATTACGCGACTGTCTGCAGAGTAGCGGTAGAATTTATTCATCTGTCTGAGCCATCCATCCATCTTTGAACCCCGGCTAAGCCACAGGGGTACGCGGCTGCAGAAGTGCCGTTAATCCTTCACCTGTCCATCAATACTCCCCTGCTCCTCTCAACCAGCAGCAGTAGCATCAATACCTCACTTATTTTCTACTCGGTTTTGTCCCGGACTCAAGTATCTCGCCAATTACTGGATGGATCGAAACAAAACCTTGTACACAAATTCCTGTTGTCTAAAGGATGGAACATACTGACTCAGTGATCTTTTAACTTTTTCTCTAGCGCCACCAACAGGTTAAAGTTCTTACTTTTCCAGTGAAATGTCTCAACACCTACTCGATGAATCAAACGCCAAAGCATTTGTGCAGACATTCATTGTTCCGAGAAAATTTATATGAAAAAGCAAAGAGCGACGATGAATGACATTTGACTTTGGTCCAAAGATCCTGACAACTGTTGGAACGCTTGCCATAAAATCTGATTCAAATACATACAAGAATGTAAACTAAATACAATGATGTTCCCATCAGTAACATTCTGCAAAAAAATCAATCTTTAAAATTTCTGGATCAATTCGAAATTGCATGAGGTAAGAAAAGTGATCCCTATTGGATTTGAATGTCTCTCTCACCCCCGCAGCCCAGAGTGTGGCATGTATTGTGCCTCATCACATGGCTGGCATTGGAAATGTGGTGTTGTTGTGTTGAAGGCTTGGAAGTGACAAATATGTGCAGTCTCATCTGAGGCAAAATTTCATTACCTTGGTAATTAATCTCATTAGCGTCAAGGGATAATAAAGATGTAAGATGGAGCCTGCTGATATGGGGTGACGGATGAGAATTTGTATCCCTCACCCTCTTTGAGTTGCAGCAGCACGGTGCTGTCGCTGGGATCGCTGCAGAAGAAGCCTCCTCCCACCTCATCCCAGAACAGCGTGTCCTGCCGGAGCTGCAGCTCCTCGGCCCACTGCAGCCACTCTGTCTGCAGCGTGGCCTCGTACAGGTCCAACAAGCCACAAATGATGAAAGCATAGTCATCCAGGAAGCCGGAGATGGGTGGAGAGCTAAAGAATAGGAACAAAATAAGAGAAATAGGAAAAAAAAGCAAGATTAGGAACATTTTTCATAAATGATCAATCAATAGATGAATGTGAGGTATGGTGAGATTGGTGACTGTTGGTGAACTGATAAAGCCTCTCATCTTTTGTATACCAAAGGCTTGTATACTGGCTTTAAAAAAGATCAAGCTATGTTCTTTTCCCCATCAGCCCAGTATAGAAACCCAGAAGAATAGACTATAAAGTGAGACTAGAAAAAGCCTGAAGGAATTATTTGGGACAGTACAGAGCTACAGTGTGATATACAGAGAACACTGAGTGTGTAATCTCTCCCTGAAGCATTTTTCTCTGTGTGAAGTTACCCTTGTGCACAAACACAACTGTGAACACACGCTTTGAAGTTTCAAGTGATGCAGGACAGTAATTAGTCAAATCTGACTGCAGTTACGCCACCCCACCTCCCTCTGCCATCAGTGTTCCACCTCTTCCTTCAACTGTCTCACCACAGAATGCTTTCTTCTAACTTTTGCAACCTTTTTTTGTTTAAACTTTTACCAAAAATCACATTTTCATTTGAACTTGCTGAATTCCACTTTGAAGTCTGCTCGACACCTGGAGTTTCTAAACCAATATGTCTCATTCCCTGGTGTGTATTGGATTTATCATGTGCAGAACTGACAAGTGCCCTTCCCAATGTCCTGACATTATACAGCATAACCAATAAACTCAGCACAAACTCAACTTTGAAACAAGTTTCTAAGCTCGGATGTTCTCTCCTCCAACAAAGCTGCAGACCAACCCCCCCCCCCCAGTTCCTACGTAGCACCTCTATCTAGGTAAGTGCAGGGGGACGGACGGTGACAGGAACCCAGATATAGGGTTGTGTCAGGCCAGGCTGGTGGTCAAGAGGCGGGGAAGAATTGAGGAGATGAAATGCATGAGGAGGGCAAGGGGACATCAAGAGTAATATCTAGGCCTATCTGACCCAGACAGAGTGGTAGCAGACTCAGAAGTAGGAAGGGGATGGCCTGCACTGTTACACAAGACAGGACGTTGTGCTACAACTTCCAACACCTTTCTTTTCCTACTTATGAACTTTGAGTAACCAGCGTCCAACTATCATCAAACAAAACACTGAACTGAGAGATAACAATGAGGCGCGCTGCTCTCGAGAACCAACAGTTCCAAACCTGCTAGAGGCCTTGCACCGTCCTTGTTTCTCTGAAATCAGAACTACTTTCAGGTTTCCATTGTGCCTCCCGCATTTTTTCTCCTCGTCTACGCACACTGGTCAGGGCTAGAATAATACCTCACGGACGCTCAGCCCTTGAAATCTCAAGCCTGAAAATGTTAGGCCTCATTGTTGAAGTATTTTCTTTTGTAACACCAAAAGATCCAACTTGAACCTATCACCTCTGATAGAGCTAGAATTTTACCTTTGTGACAATTGTCAAAGCAATTTTCAGAGTGTGCGTCACCTTCTCGGCCTCATTCTGGTCTGTCAACCCATTATGTGCTGATTACTGCCCCCTCAAGTGGCTGTAGAGGAGAAAACACCCAGCCAAGGACAAACTGAGGCAGACTTCTTCTGTGTAAGTGTTTTTTTCAACTCGTATGTTTGTACTATAACAAGAAAAGAAAGTAAAGGAAGAGGAGGAACTGGTTGGTTTGGTTAACTTTCCCTCCTCTGATAGAGAGCAGCCATTTCCCTAAGCTTTTTAATGGGAAACCTCTCGGGCCTGTCTCGCACACAGTGGACAGAGGCCGTCCTAAACGATGCTAGAGGAACACCAACATTCTCACAACTCATCCTGCAGGGAACATAAATGTCTGTACTAAAATTTTATCGCAGTCCACCACAGAGTTGTCCACCCCAGCCTTGTATCATTCCTATAATACCCCTGTACTCACCAAAGTAATTGCTGACATTTGACAACACAGCAGTTTAACTACAATCAGGCCAGACAGGGAAGCAAACTGCTTATTTGAAAGTAAAAGCTAAGTGTGTCTGAAATGCCAGTAATAATCTCCTTAAAGAGGAAAACTATGATCAGTGCTAAGAGTACACATTTTAATCTATATTCTGACCAGGCAGCATGAAGACTGCGGGTGGGAGGCTCACTACTTGAGGGCAGGATTACAGTGAGGGAGCAAAACATAATCACGCATCAACGAATCAAGACAGTACCTGTTAGTGTATTAATGCTTGCTCTCTATCTATCTATCTATCTATCTATCTATCTATCTATCTATCTATCTATCTATCTATCTATCCATCTATCCATCTATTCATCTATCAAACACATGTCTCATGAACCCTTCATCTTATTAGCTTCACACTTGGCATATGTATTGTTAAGGGCCAAAGAAACGGCAGTGAGTTTGATATTGGTAATAACTATAAACTGTAAATACACAGGCGACCAGTGCTCTGTATTGGCGGTGGCTAGGTCACATCAACATAAGTGATGTTGTCGATCATTACACTAGCGCTTTAATAACAGCAGGCCTTTTTTCAGAATGACAAATTACTTTCCAGGCCGGGGTTCTGCGTAGACTCAGTCTATTTTCAGTGAACTTTGAATAAACAGGTGAACAACTCTATGTGCAGCAGCGGTGGTGCAGCTTCAGGGTTCTGTGGACCGAGTCTAGTAGTCGCCCAAAACACACCAAGTTGCTCACACATAGCAGTCCTCTAAATATGTGTGATTCTTTTATCCACATTTATGCATTATTCTCCTGGGCATTGGTGACAATGTCACAATGTTAAAGACAAATAAAATATTCCTGTATAAAGCCTTTTTGTCTAGAAATGCCTCAAAATGTATTGTCACGCACTATCCATCCTAACAAGCTTCGTGGAAATCTGTTCAGAAATATTTACTTTATCTTGCTGACAAACAAACCAACCAACAAACGTACAGGGTTGAAAACATATAACCTCCTTAGTGGAGGTGAAGAAATGTTATTCCATGATTTATGACCTTTCCAAACAAGTTTACTTTACTTAATATCATGACTTTTCCAGGTTTCACAGTCGTGGGATCCTTGAGTACTTTAGATTAAAGCTGAATGTGTTAAAAAGACAGTTGATCTTTGTTTTATCCTTTTAATATCTAAAGCTTTTGTTTTTGTTTTTTAAATTAGCATTTTCCGGTGACGCTTCACATTTATTGCACGATTTAACTACAAAATTAGCAACTTAGGCATTCAACTTTAGGTCCCATCAGGTTCACTCTGCATTATGATTTTTAAATCAGTAACACTTTCTACTCTTGACTCTTCTCCCACACTAACACACTCCTGGCCCAGACCTCATCACTCAATCACAGCTTGTTTCCCCCCTCCTGAGGATACCCCTTCTTTCACAGGACGACACGTTATCAGGCTGAGGTGACTCCAGCCACATGAACGACAACCTGACACAAGACCTCAAGAGGGCCTCACTGACACACAAACACAAAAATGTAAAAAAAAAAAAGCCTTTTGAAAATTCCCCACAGCCTTTTTTCGATCACACCTTTATAATAGTGCCTGTTTAATGAGTCGTTTCCATGAGAAGAAAGATAAAAACGCCTTGTCAGTCTACCGTATAACAGTATTATTACAATAATAGCTTCATAATGGTTCTCATGCACCAGCTACTTCACTCCCCCCTTTAATAAGCCACAGAGGGAGAGACCTATTGGCATTATATGGGTTACATTACCACTTTGAATACCATCTTTTCTACAACTGCAGTGACCTTTATGTAAGAGAATCATTTAATATGCTTGCCTTTGCTACAGAATGTACTGTACATGGTGCTTTCCCATAAGAGAGAAAGAGTAAAGATGCCCATATAAATTCCCCCATTAATCATTGTAGCTGGTGTTTGTTTTTCTATAACAATCTGCAGACCCTTGGTGTTTTTCACACATTCCCGTGTTTCTCATCTGATGGCTCTTTGTGCACCAAGCAATATGGTGACGCCTCATACTTTATCTTATTCTTTCTGATCACTGAATCTCTTTTCTCTGCTGAAGACCACAGGACACACTCCAAAGGCAGTGTTATGACTGACTTCTTTTTTGTTGTGTTAAAATTTCAGCGTGAGGAAGGGAGGTGTAATAAAAAAGTAAGCTTGATAAACCATTAGAATACAAGGGGCTCAATTGTTTAATTGAATAAATCATATTTTCTGGCAATTACTGCCATTAGTCTTAGTATTAGACATGTTCTGTCATTACCATGAACAAGGGCACTAGTCCAATAAAAAGAGTAATAACAATAATATATGCTATCGTTTTTGTTAAGAGGTGCAACTGTTTAATCTTTAACATAGACAAATAACCTCAGGGCTGAGAGCCCCACGCACGGCAAAGAAGTTTTTAAATATATAAAGTGTAACGTCAGCCACGAGGGGTCTCTAAATCAAAACATTAACAAAAGATTGCATTTGATGACATCATGAAGCACAGTGGGAAAATGGGAGTTATCTTCACCACCATCAATGATGCCAATTGATGGATTATGAATGAAGGTAACAGTTTGGGAAAAACCTTTTGCTCTTTTGTTTAAAATGTATAAGACATGTGTGGTTGTAGTATCTAGCACGGATAAACAATCAATACTCATTGACTAAGTAATCTCTGTGAAACAGACTGCATGTGACCAAATCAAGTTGGAATGAGTGAACAGCCTCAGTGTTCTCAGGTCTCCCCTCTGCTGCCTGGAGACACTGGTAGGACTCTTAACCACACAGTGCCAGGTGAGGGCCACAGACAAATCTATGGCATCAGCTCCTCAACACTTCCACAGCCAATTAACCCAGTTAGTCTCAGCACCGACCATTTCTCCCGGTAAACTAGTCCACGGCCCATATGTGCCTGGCATGACAGAGTGATTTACCAATGTATGGAAACTAAACCAGGCTCTGGAAAAGGGCCTTGGTAAGCATTCTCGGTGCTGACACCCTCCTGAATTTGGACAATTATGAATGAGACAAAGACTGTAGAACCAGGACAGTGTTTAAGTACGAGTGTGTGTCTGTATCAGGCGAACGTTTAAACAAGTGCATTTCATCATGTGTTTTGTGGGACTCCTGGCATATTATTCTGCTGATTCAGTGGCATTTCACACTCACTCCCTCACAGTAACTAGGGCACAGGGCTGGTCAACAGAACAAGGACACTTGGACAATCAACAGCAGACAGTACATTCTTAGGGATGAGATTTTGGGGCCAAAGGTGTTCGGGTTTCCATTCCTAGTTTGACCGATCACTTTTGAACAGGCTTTGGTTAGAGCACAAACATTTCTGCTGGACAAACCTATTTCCTTGGCAACGTTCAAACAAGACTAAACTAAAACTAAGTTAAATAAATCTAGATTTTGAGTCTCCATAATTGATCAGAAGGCTACAGTCATGTGCTTTTAAATAAACTGCAAGTATTCAAAGTAAAAGTAAGAAAGGAAGTGATACACAGTGCACAGGATTCAATTCCCTGTGAGCAATGTGAAAAAAGGTTCTGAATCAGATACGTTTTACTGCTTTGTCCCAGGCAAACAAACAGCAGCTACATTTTCTGATTAGTAAGTCGAACAGGGAAATATATCTGGGTGTCTAACTTATTCTCTCATGTGCTGTGGCACCGTGTAATGCGTTAACAGTAGATTCCGTAAGTCACCAGAAGTTATTATGACTTGTTAATATATTCAAGTGACTTTAATTCTAACTGCTTTTCATCTTCTCTATATACAATGCATGTATATACAGAAACCCGGCTCTTACATCTGTTGCACCTCCATCTGGTCTCCGCGGTAACAGGTTCGGAGGATGGTCTGCCGTTCAGCATCCCACAGGTGGTCCTTGAGGAAATAGCCGGCCTGCGCTGCCCTCTCCAGCAGGGCCTTGTCCCCCAGCACAGCTCCGACACGAGCGTAGGCCGACAGCATCAGGCCTGAAGAGAAAGAAACGGTAGAGATGGTCATTGGTGGTTGTGGTGAATTGACTTTCTCAGCTAAAGACAACATGTCCTCTCCAATGAATGTGAAGCCACAACTCACTCTTTGAACTTTCCTTGTTCTCACTCTTTCCTGCTCTCTTCCCTCTCTACATCCCTGCTCTCCTCTTTCATGTAGCGTATCAAAGCCAGGCGAGTGCACAGCCCGGGCTTCAAAGTGCTGCAGCCGAGGACAGGTGATTAATGGAGGTGTTTCTTCATTAGAGAGGAGAGGGGGAGTCTTGTTTCTAATTGGAAAGTTCTCGGGATCGCAGAGCCTCATTAGCTCACTAACACACCGTGTCTTGAGACATCAGGCTTGGGAGAAAGATTTGTTGGTGTGTGTGTGTGTGTGTGTGTGTGTGTGTGTGTGTGTGTGTGTGTGTGTGTGTGTGTGTGTGTGTGTGTGTGTGTGTGTGTGTGTGTGTGTATGTCTATATATGTGTAATGGGCTCTCTGTTCTTTTATGTAGCCATATGCTGGACAATGTGAGATTGTCCACATTGACATCACATGATGATAAATGTGTGTAATGATCTTTGGATGTCATCAGTGAGTTTATGACAGCTTTTACTTTTAGCTCTTCCACAGAGGTTATGTTTTGGTTTGATTGTCAGCAGGATTTCACAAACACTCTTCAACAGATCTCCATTAAAATGTTGTGGATGGGTGGGGCATGACCCAAGGAAGAACCCATTAAATGTTGGTGCAGATCCAGATCAGGGGGCGAAATCCAGGATTTTTTGTTCGCTTACTTTAACATTGCGAGACCGGGTGTTTTGTAACATTTGTGGATTTCTCAGAGAATAATTTGTGGATCTTGATGAAACAAACAGGCATTTTTACGTGACCGATATTTATGAGTGTGAATAATTTGATCCAGATCTAGTGAATTCAAATCTGGTTTTATAAGAGGAATATTGGGCCTTGGCAGACGTATGCACTCCACTGAGTGCCATTCTAGTTGTTTTTCGAAACCGCCACATTTGGTGGAGTCAACAACGCTTTGTTCAGATTTAGTGCATTTTCACACCTAGTTGTGTAGTTTGCTGACACAGGTCCAAGTCAGTTGATGAGTTTGTGGACGTGGAGCTTTGTTCCCTTTGGGTTTGTTTCTTTTCACACAGAGAAAAATCCAAGCAAACCGAATCGCATCACAGCAAACAATTTGAGAGCTTAAAACTACATTTATGGTCAGATGTGTTTGTCGTGGGAGCAAGGCAGTTAATACAAGATGTTTCCTTGTTCCTAGTCCAAGTGAGTACAAATGTGAGGACACAGACAGCAGTGCAGGTAAACACTACATTAGACACTGTGCTTGTTTAGTTACACTAAATATTTACTGTACTGTTATTGGTATTGTTGAGTATACTTCACCTTGCACATCCAAAAATGAACTAAAATATTTGAAATTGTTAAATAAGTTTGTTCTAGATATAAAATAATTTTAATCATGTTCATTATATTTTAATGTTAATATTATATTCATATATTTTATTTGTGATGTTGAGACATTTTTGCAAAAAACAAATGATGAGGTCAGTCGTCTACATGCTCCCCATGTGTATGTGTGTGTATGTCATAGAGACAGTAAATGTGGAAACTTTGTTTCAGCTCATCTTCATGTCCCTTTATCATTACACAGATATGGGAAGTGATATTATTATACCACTGTCTGATTAGAAAAGGGGATAATTTTGTCTCTTTCATTCATCACAAGTGGATTGATGATACCAGAAGAAACTAAAACTTCATCAACAATATACTGAAGAAAAAAATCTTCTCCCCGAACTAACAGAGTGTAAACCTGTCGAGACATCTACCATTCCAGGAGGCTAACATCTTGGTGTCCAGATGTGGGCGTGGCCGACTGGTCCTCACTTCTGCCATCTTGGCTCTGGCAGCAGCCAGGAGCTCGTTCACCTTCTCGACACTGATGCCAAAGCGAGCAGACGTCAACTCCACGGAATAACGCACGATCAGCACATTCTGACCTTCCAGCTCCCCGTGGGGGTCCTGGCAACGCACAGCAGAGGAGAAGAGAGGGCGTTCAACAGAGATGAACTCATAATGACTGCAACAGCTGCCATGTTAATGCCTTAATCGACCCACTTTAACTCCTTCAAATGCAGTGTGAACTAAATAAAACAAGTGATCCAGCTTTATGCCTTATGTTCGTGCACTTTCATGTAAAGACTCTTCTCTTTCTCATTTATCTGATCATGCAATAACATATCTTTCCATCCATCCATCCATCTTTTCATTTTTTAATCCAGGCAAAGTTTGCAGAGGCTACATGTGGGTTAGAGTTAATATATCAAATAACAATGAAAATGAAAAGTACCTGTTCTGCAGCAACGTTGCCCTGCTCCTTGACCCCATAGTGGTGCATGAAGATGTCTGCCTGAGTGACAGGTTCACTGGCGCCTTCCACCACGTCTGGCAGCAGCTCCCGAACCTCTGAGGCTGTCCAGACACAGAAAGCCCCCTCTCGCTTTTTTGTCCCCCCCGAAGATGGGACAGAGTCTGCATCCTCAGCACTGTAGAAGCCCCCGGACTAATAAAGCAAGCAGACAGCAATGAAGGAGGGGGAAGGAGAGCGAAAGCTGCTATTTAATGGCAAGTGGCAGAAAAATACAGAAAAAAGAGGCCCTTCGACAGAGGCCATTTCTGAAAGAACATCCAACGTGTGTTGACAAGTTACTACAGATCTGCTCTGTTGGATCTCTAGGATTCCTCCATTATAATAACTAAATGTCAAAAATGTAGTGTTAAAATCAGGAGCAAGGATTTGTTAGAAATACATGAAGACTTTTACAACTGAAAGCAAAGAAATAAAAAAAACTGCAGAAAGGTTTACTGGAGCAATTTAGACAAATCTGGATGCTTGAAAGAAAGATAAATAAATATATTATGTGTTCGAGACTGCTCACCCCAGTAATGAGCATAGCCTGTTGAAAAAGAAATGAGAAATACTGGCATGCAGTTGTATGCCTCCGCCAACTAGTTTCATTCTACAAATATTTTTTTACATCATCATATGAGGTCACCGTGACCTATGACTCTTAGAGTCTTAATTACAGCTATTCTAAATTGGAAGATATTCCCTGAAGGCAGACATGAGATATCATGATGAATAGGGCAACAACATGCTTTGTGGGGCCGCAATGACCTTGACCTCCGACCTTTGAAAACCCAAATCTAATCAGGTAACCTGTGAGTCTCAGTGAACATTCGTGCTAAATTTGAAAGGATTCTCTTGAGATGTTCTTAAGATAACGACAGGTCAAATACAACCACAAAAGTACATAGTTTGAAAATGGAAGCTGAAGAATGAGGCCCCAAACATTACTTAATCACGGGGATTACCTTATCTGGAGCAACAATCATATAATTGTGAAATTGTAATGGGGAAAACTGACTGCACTGAATTAAACATCACCTTTCAAGGTCTAACTCCTGAACCATATACAGTATTTATGTAAACCCTGAGAGAGCTGTAGTGGTTGTTATTTAAAGTACTGAAATATTTCAACAGTTATCAGTGATGAAAACTGGCAGTAGGATCCGAGCCGTCTCTGCACAAAGAAAGCATGGGAGTCTACAGTAAATTACCTTTGCTGCATTAATTCATTAATGTATAATTACATAATAAATCTCGGGGCATATAATGATTACAAGGAGTGCAGTTTTAATTGTGTGCCCCGTTCGCTGTTATCGACTCATTAATCAAAAGGAAAAAAAGGGGTTGACCCTCAGAGGAGGGCAAGGGTTGAAGAGGCTATTTGTCAACGTGGGTTCCCCTGGAGGATGTATCAACAAGGTGCACGCACACAAACACACACAACTCGCACAGTTGTTATTATTTCCTGATGGGATTTACAGCTAATGTTTGTGTTTTGTGGGCAGCGAAAATACAGTGTCACAGCAAGCCAGTTTATATTCCTCTATTTTTTAATGGCTTTCCTTTGCCAACATGCATCCCTACACACTGCATTAACCCTAACCCACATCCTAACACCAAACCGAACATAACCTGACTTCCATTCTGTCTTCTTAACCCATTTAGACATGGTGTTACATGTGCGTGTATACACCTTTAGGACCGGGTACAATGTTCCCACGCTTCTCCCTCCGAGCCAGATTTGCTTGTTTTATATGATGTCATTGTTTTCAAACCATTTGACATCATGATTCACTGAAATACTCACAGGAAATTAGAAACCGATTATGGAAAATGCAGTAGGAAATGAAATCTGTTTTTCAGATGCCCTTACCCAGCAGAAGAGTTTTAAAAGTAGTGTTTCAGACAATGGCTGATGATCTCAGCGACGGGAGCAATATTGAAATAGATTACAGCAGCGTTTCATTGATGAAAACTACGATGAGTTGTTGGAGTTTGCTGGCGTCATTGTGGATGATCACTTTTGGGAAAAGGCAAACGATTCACATCAAAAACTAAAAGCTTAAGCGATCAAATGTTTTTCATTTCATGTCTCGATGTGCTTCAGACTGAAAGATTCCGATTTTTGTAAACGTGGGCAATTCTGTCATCTCTTCAGAAAACCCTCAGGTTTAAGGTGGTTGTTTTTTAGTCTTTCTTTATTCCGCGCCTTAGGTATGAATGGGTTAAAGCTTGCTTTGGATTGCACTATTTCCATTGCCTCTGTGCCTTAGTAAGGACACATGATCCCTGGAAGATCAGTAAGACAACACAAGCACACACAAAGAAAGTGGTAACAAGGCAGGAGATGATTCACCTTGTCGCTCAGGTCTCTGGAGACGTAGAGCAGGATGTCCTGAGCCACATCTGCAAAGAGCTGCTCGCCTGATACCTGAAACACCAGAAATACACAAGCACGCACCTGCTTAGAGCCACGATTCAACCTTAATGCAACCTTAAAGATAGCAACACGTGATTTATGTCCAGGATCTTACCTGCAGCATTCAACAAGAGTGCAGACGAGGCTTCTACAGCCTCATTTAACACAAGAGTATGTGTGGGTCTGTATTGGAGTTTGTGTCCTAATTAGCTTTTTGCATCTCAGTCTATATCCACTGTGAAACACAGGCCAGCCCGTCCTACACTGAAAAAAATAAAAACAACGACATTCTGATGACTCGGTTTGTTGTTGCATCCTAATTCACCGCTGTCCGCTGCAGTGGGAGGTCATTATAATTTAATCTATTTGCTCTCTTTTTTCAAATGTGTTTTTCTGTGGAAACTGGTTGAATGGAAAGAAAAGATCAACAACTACCCAAATGTGCTGTTTGTGTGCAACAGCAACTTCACTGTGATTATGAGAGGACCGGAATGTTTGCCAAGTCGCTCACCAATGGTTTTTGCTGACTGGGTAATATGATGATAAATTACTAGGATAAAAGAGATACAGAATGATGGAGGAATAATTGCCCTGTCAGATAGGCAAAGAACACACACACACACACACACACACACACACACACACACACACACACACACACACACACACACACACACACACCTGGGAGGCAGTTATGTAGGCTACAGCCAGCTGAGCTTGGTCGTACAACATCTTTTCGAAGTGCGGAACATGCCAGGAGGAATCAGTGGAGTAACGATGAAAACCCTGAGAGAGAGGGACATATACAGAGCATTGAAAGCGATACAGTATTTACCTTCCTTTAGTTGCACAGTTGATCTGGAAACAACCTTCTCATCTGTCATGCAACATAAGCAAATCTAACCTGAAATAAAAAAAATTGAAGACTAAAGTTCATGTTAATGGTAATAGAAAGACTAATACAGTTCACATGTTGGTTTCTGTCAGTGTGTCTGTAAATGAAGTAACTTGCGCTGCAAGAAATAATTACTCTTGATTATCAATAATATTGATTAGTGTGACGGTCGTTTTCTTTATTACTCGATTCATCAAATGGTCAATAAAATGTCAGAAAACTGTGAAAAATTGACATTATAACTTCTCAAAGCCAAAAACATTGCTCTAAAACTGTGTTGTTTTATCTTGCTGACATCCATCTGGAACACGTGACGGAGTAAAGTGGCAACTTCTCACACTGAAGAAGCTGGAACCAGAAACAATTTGACTTTTCTAATTAAAGAAATCACTGAAATGCTTATAATTGATCAATATAAAAGTTACAGTTAATCTTCTGTTGACTGATAAATCAACTAATAGTGAGAGTCACTGTAGAACAAAATGTGTGAAACATAGACTGTGAATAAAGATAGACAACATGACAGCATCCAGAAAGTGAAGCCAAATCTATCTCCATCACCCCCTGGTGGCTGGCTGCAATAACAGTCACAACCCCTGCCTCCTTCATGTTAGTGGATGGGACATGGATCAAATTAAAATGTCAAAGTACACGACAAATATATTTTTCTTAAATAATGTCCTTTTTAGAATTTCTCATCACATTGATGTGTATTCACATGATCATTCTCTGATATGTTTGGTTTGAATTTGATGCTTTAAAAATCGGGTGAAACGTAATGATTGACATCTGAGACTGACTCGCGACTGCTCAGGTGTGTGTATCAGCGTGATTCTGGCGTTAAATGTGAAAGATGGCAGTGTTTGTATATAGGATATTTATGCATATGTGGAGGAAATGGAGATGCTTGGTCTGTCTTTATATACAATCGATGGTGAGAACCTGTGCCACGTGGTCATGGATGCCTCCCAGCGCCATCATGCGGAGCGTGTGCAAGGCCATCTGAAGAGCCTCAACCCCTTCTGACGTGGAGCGGTTCACAGACCAGTAACTCATGAGGAACATCAGATTCACTACGGAGTGAGAAAGAGAGATGGGAAAAGAGTGAGGTATGGGGGAGCAGAAGCGAGCGGGGTGAACACTAAGAGTTTTTTCACGTCTACCTGGTTTCGGGAACTTGGGAGCATCTCTGAAGCCTCCGTACTCCTCCTCGTAAGAATGGGCCAACTGCTGGAAGCAGCGGGTAGCAGCATCTGGGGCCAGAGGTGGACTCTCCCCGGGGTTCGCAGCCACGGCGGTGCCTTTCTTTAGAGCTTCAAGGATCCTCTCCCCGCTGGACTCCAAAGCAGGACGGTTATTCCGCCACTGAGGAACATAAGTCATACGTGCCAAATGTAGAGATAACAGAGAGGATGCACACGGCTGAGAACTATTTAACAACTGGAAGTAGAAAAAGAAATAACACTGACACTGAGGACGTCATAAACATGAACACACTTTAAGATGATGATTTGGATAGTTTCACTTTGTCCTCCTCTGCTGCTGCTGCTGCTGCATTGCCCCCTCCAGCCCACTGATATTACTTACATCTACATAATTAAATGTCATAATAATAATAAGTGTTGCTTTAAGGAACAGCTTGACATTTTGGGAAATATGCCCATTTATTTTCTTGCCAAGGGTGAGATGAAAAGATCGATAACGCTGTCATTTCCACCCATTAAATATGAAGCCAGGACACGGCTAGCCTAAATCATCATTTAGGCTAAAAGCAAGAGGAAGCTGCTCACCTTGCTCTGTCCAAAGGTGAAAAGAAAATCTGCCAACCAGCACCTCTTATTAATCTAATTAATCTCCCACCGTTCCCCTGAACCTTGAAGGGATGTAACAATCATCAATGTTTCCCCCTTTATGCACACAACAGCAGTGTTATGCCACTCCTGGTACATGACCAGGAGAGGAGAGGAGAGGAGAGGAGAGGAGAGGAGAGGAGAGGAGAGGACAGGAGAGGAGAGACAGAGATAGAAAGACAGAGACAGAACCGTTTACATGACCTCAGGGTAAAATCTGGAGAATTGGCTACAGAGTTTACCCACAGTCGGCCTTTCAATCATGCACAACACAGCGGGAGATTCACTGCACAGACTCAACAAATCCTCAGCATTAGTCAAGTGAGAGTTGGAGCAGCCGGGTGCAGCAGACAGAGGCAGGAGGTGACGTATTAGCTCCGCTGCGGAGATCACGTGATTTTGTTTACACCGTCCTCAGCTCTTATCACCACAAACTTTCTTGACATCTTCGTCAGTGTCTTTTACGTGTGTGTCACCGCTAGTTGGAACACACACACACACACACACACACACACACACACACACACACACACACACACACACACACACACACACACACACACACACACACACACACACACACACACACACACACACACACACCTGTTTACCTGTTCCATGATTCTGGAGAGGACTGTCTTGAGTCCAGGTCGTCTCCCATGGTCTCTAGGAGGAAAGTATGTGCCTCCGATGAAAGGTTTAAGATCAGGGGTCAACCAAACGCTCATGGGCCATCCTCCACCTCCACTTGTTGCCTATAGACGTTAGCAACCAAAAGACATTAGCTTAAAAAGCAGATCAGAAAGATCTGCGGGAGACAACAACTGCGCACATACCTGAACAAAGGTCATGTAGACCTTGTCCACATCAGGTCTCTCTTCTCGGTCCAGTTTGATGCAGACAAAGTTGTCGCTGAGAATTCTTCCAATTTCCTCATCCTCGAATGACTCCCTCTCCATGACATGGCACCAGTGGCACGTGGAGTAGCCCACTGGTCGTCAGGGAGGAACAGAGATCCACAGGAAATAAGACATGTCATCTCATATCAAAGCTTTGTCTAGGTATGAAGCATTAGGAAATTTTGAATGAAGTCACCCGAAGAATGAAATAAGGCACCCAAGCGTGGCATCTGACATTTTGACCCTCATTTTATTATGAATGGAACCGAGGGCATGTACATGTGACCAGTTATGACTGGTGCGAGTATGCACCAACTCTCAGTGGACATAGAACACAGAAAGTAAGGTCAATCATTTTGTACCAGGTGTAAACGCAGCTTCCTACCGGATAAAAAAATAGGTTTGTCCTCATTCCTGGCTTTGTCGAAAGCATCTTGTCCCCATGGATACCTACAACAAATATCACATTGGTCTGTGTAATATCAGCTGTCAGGATATATATATATATATATATATATATATGTGTGTGTAGTTTAGTCACTCACCAGTCGACAGGGTTGTGCGCGTGTTGAAGGAGGTAGGGGGACTTCTCCTTGGCTAACCTGTTGGTGTGTTTGTGAGGAGTGGAGGTTGGACCTTCACCCCCTGATGCCATGCTCATGAAGACAGATGGACTGGACACCCAAACATACACACTGATTAGAAAACTGTGTTGATAATAGAGTACACACTAGTGCAGGTATCAGACAGAGCAGGGAACTAAAGAAACAGAAAAACAGACTGCTACAGCAGAATTGTTTAAATTCATTAAAATGGTGATATTATATGTTTTGTTATGAATGTATTTTTTGACAATGATACTAACTGTTGCTGCTCTTGTGTTTTTCCTTTACATCAACAGTCTCTAATCAGATGTAGGGGCGTTTTGGGATTTTGTGGCTGGTGCCTATTCCGATATTAGAAAGTAATAAACTTTATATATATATATATTCAAGAAATTGGCAATTATCCCTAACAAAAAAAATGGCTTGAGGCTTGATATTTTACAATTTAACCATAACATTTATGATAAATAAAACTGCAAAGAAAAGGAAAACACAAATACAACCCAATATATAGAACTTGAATTAAGAAACAAAGTTTTTTTTAATGTAAAAAATAACATAAATGCATGGATTTTCTGCATGTTCTCATTGGCCCATATAGGTAAACACAAACACTGATATGTCTGTGTAAGGCTCATATCTGTAGAAGTTATTGGAACTGATTTATTGGTCACGCTCTTCTAATTAGGGAATTCCAAAATACCTGATAGCTTTATTACAAACACCAAGTTTATGTTTCCCTCCATGTTGTTTGATTGTTTGTTTATTAGCAGGATTACGTCAAAACTACTCAACCCAACGATGAACTCATTAAAAGGGAGGGCAAGAATTTCTTTCTTCAACTCTGTGAGATACGACGTTTTTCCATATTTTCATTCGTGGTTCTTGATGAAAGAAAACAGTCGGGATCGATCATTAAAAGTGTGTGAAATTTGGTGCAGATCAAAGTAAAAATCTGGATCTAGTGAATTAAATCTGGTTTCATAAGGGGATTGTTGTACTCTGAGTGATATTCTAGTTATTCAGCTGTAATCCTCATTAACAGTGGGTCAGAGACGGCTTAATGGGGAAGTGGTCTCTGACCTTTGAACCCCAGTGTAATAAGTGCACAAACATGTCCCAGCAGGAAAAGCCCAGATGCTTTCATGTGTGTGTTATCTAATGCACAGTGTTATTATTACAGCTGTTTTCCTGCTGTGAAAAATCAAATGTCTGCTGTTTTATTCCCAAATCACCAAGCAACAGATCTAGAAAAGGGAAACGTGTATTTCCAGTGTCGTTGTCTAATCCAAACTAATCTGTATTGACAGTGTGCAGCCTCACCTGCCTTGAGTTGCTTTAAGTAGCCTTTACAGTATTAACCCGTGTCCCGATGAGCTGATCCTGCAGATGCTGCTTCTCGAGCCTCTGTCGCTGTCACGCACTGCAGCTCTGAGCCTATCACAGAACTCCGCTTGAATATCAGCTCATTTCAAGTGACGTTGCTTCTCAGCACACATCTAAGCTCCAGGAAACATGGCTGAACACGTTTTTACAAAGATCAGCCCTTTTCTCTAAATTCGGCTAAATCGATGTAACAAGTAGACACATATCCAGCTCATTTTTTAACACGACAACCACGGGGAGTTAGCTTCACTATAACGTTAGCAGGTGCAACGTGCTGAGCAAACTAGCTACAAGATACAGGAGGTTATTGAGCATGAGGGATGTTTGGCAGCTTATGTCGCTAATACCGAATTATTGCTTGAGGCATGTAGATCAGTGTTGAACGTCTTTGTTTACAGACGGATGCGCAGTGGCCATGTTTAAGGGTCGGGGCGTTTTAAATGGTTTTATTGTTAAGGGACTTCCGCATGACTCGTCCCCGGTCTGCACAGCTGCACTTCACGTGTTAGCTTGTTTACTTGTCTCACGGTAACTTAGCATTAGCACCAGCCGCTGCTTTACCTGAGGTAGCGGGCCGGCTGAGGATGGAGCAGCGGGGACCCGTCGCCTGCCGGTGGGAGGGGAGTGAGTCTGAAGCCCCTCGCGTTGCCCCCGGAGCTCTGCTGCCGGCTGTCCGCTCCACAGATCCCCGCAGTCAGGAGGCGAGCGGGCTCACAGCCGCTGCTTGTGGACACCGACCGACGCCATGCGAGCCTGAACATCCTAATCCACCGAGTGTCGCTGTGACCTCACTGAGCTAAAGTTAGACACTTATTAAGCTAACGTTAGCCACTCATTAAACACTCAACAACTTTCACACGTGAGGTTGGCACTTTATTGCAATACCATGAATCCACACACGGGGGCGCCAAAAGGCCGCGAGGGGCAGTAGTATATAAAGTTTATTAATCAGTGGTAGAGGAAGAATTGACGCTTTTTACTAAGGAAAAGTACAAATAAATGTACAAAATAGTACTCAGCTAAAAGTAAAAGTACCACATAAGCTTTTGTACTTCCACATGTAAAGTGAATACTTTATTGCAACAGTGTTGGAGGAAGGATTCAAACATTTCACTTGAGTAAAAGTACAATTAAATAGACAAAGATATACAAACTAGTACTCAGCTAAAAGTAAAAGTAACACATCAACTTTTTTTACTTCCACAATAGGCCAAGAGGCGCACTAGTTAGTAAGATAGTAGAAGTATTCAAACGTTTCACTTCGGTAAAAGCACAAATAAATAAACATTTATTAAATAAACATAAATATTCCTTACGCAATAGCCAAGAGGTGTACTTGTGAGTATGTCAAGTTTATTTATTAGTGGTGAAGGTAGTACTCAAACATTTTACTCAAGTAAAATTTTAAGTACCAAGTTAACTTAACTACTTGAGCAAAAGCAAGTTGTTTTGCTTTGCTTATATAGTTATATCCTTATAAAGTTATAGTATTAAAGTATTCTGCTATTACTTTACTATGTTGAATTTATATAGAGCACATACACTTGCAGAGTGTAGCCAATTCCCTAATGCAACAGTCTACTACATCATTAACTGTGTCCACTGTATATTTTGTTAAGAATAATACAGACTCTGTCATATTTATGAAGAATGGTGCTGGTGATGATACTAAAAACTCCAATCAAGCATCAGTGGTGTGTTTTAATGGTGAAATGGCCCAAAAAATAAAAAGACTGTGTTTGATTCTGAATGATCACAAGACGTTAAACAGAATTCCACTAGGATCCTCTAACTTTGAAATATTGAGCTGGACAACCGTTGAGACAAAGTTGTCTCGAGTCACCACATCTGAGGCGACAATGTTGGGTCTTTGGCCGGCTTGCTGTTTCACCCACTGCAGCAGCGTGGGCAGACTCCTCTGTAGCACCTTCGTTAATTTGTCACGGGGACGGAAGATGTACCTGAGTATCCTGGAATCTTCTGGCAGGGTCAGGTTCAAGCCACATACGTAGAAACCTGCAGGACATGGGACAGGGAAGTGGGACCCACATACAGCATGGACACATGTTTGTCAAAAGCATACTGAGCCCAATGAGTGGCAGGAACAGAGAGAACTCACCCTGAGTAGACCTAGCTTTTTCCAAACCCTGGCGGAGTTTTGATTCCACTTCTGCAGGGTCCATACTATCACCATAGTAATAAGGTATCCTACCCCACATCTCCGGGTGCTGATTTGCAGAATAATCATATGAAACTATGACGTTTCTGCCTTGGTCCCAGCAGCTCTTCAGTGTAGGAATGTCCCACTGTCATACATTGAAATATGTTATTTTTTACTTTAAAGCAGTGTTGTTAGGGGCAAGATATGTTTGACTTAATAAAACATTCTGGATTTTGTACCGCTCTATGGAGAAGTTTGGCTCCAAACAAGGTCTTGATGAAACTGATGAGATGGATGTGGAGCTGCTCTGCCTTCTGTTTGTCGAACCCTTTAAAGTGGGATAAGGCCAGGATGAGGATCTCTTTGGGGTGTTTCTCTGCCCAGTCATGAATCATCCTGAGAACAGTCTGTCACAGCAGCCAAAAGGGAATTCATTAAACACCTGGAGTCTTCTCTTCTGTTGTACTTTTTCTTTGACTAACATTACTTATTTAAAAGGAAGCTCTTATTTCACCTTTGTGGATCATTTTGATTTACTACTTAAATGTTCATACATGATCAAATATCAAAAACAACTCAACCACCTGTGGATTCTTTGTGTTTGGGCTGTAGCCAGGATTTTAAAAAGGGCCTCCTCCCAGAAAACACTCAAGGTGAAGCACTCCAAAATGTGTGTGTACGTATTTATATATTAAATATAAATATGTTATATATTATCTGACTCTATGTAGGTGACAGGAAATGGGACGAGCAAGAGAGGGATGACATGCAGTTTTAAAAAGTAGTACATTTATGTATTTACTTAGTTACTGTTGTATTAATCAGAATAAAAGTGGTCAAATTGAATAGTGCAGTGCCCGCTCTAAACTTGTCTGGAATTACTGGATATTTCACAGGTTTGTTAAGCAATCGACACAATCTTCAGACCAAAGTTCACAACTTTTCAAAATAAAAGCTCTGTAATTCAGTTCGATTTGAAGCATTGCAGCCACAAAATGAACCTTGTGCTTTTACTTTAAGCACTAGTTGCTAAAGAGAAGGTGATTCTATGTCATAATGGATATCAGCTCCCGTGACTCCATAAATGTCTGTCTCAGTCCTATATGGTGAAATGTCTCAGTCCTATATGGTGAAATATAAAATAATTAAATAATCAAAACGATTCCTAAATATTCACATATGTAAGCAGAAGTGTTCTTGTGATTATTTTTAACGTTTCATTTCTTTACCTCCACATCGGTCCGCGTACACAGTCCATGATAAAAGTAAAGCCTCGTCGGGTCAGTGTCGTTTGGCTTGCGAGCGATCCTCAGGTCAAAGTAACGAACTCCTGCATCCAGTTGCTTTGTGATGGACTCCTCCTGCAACACAAGCCACAACAACAGTCGATACCCCCCCCCTCTCTTTTCTTACATATGCTCCAATACATCCAGCACTGACAGGTCGTAGACTCCCCTCACCTGAGTGACTGCCCACCTGTGCACAATTCGACGTGCACAATAAATCTTGCTCAGTCCTTTCAGGTTATCAGGCTCAATGATAGAGGAGTTGATGTCCAAATCATAAGTCATTGAGTCGTGGCTTCCTAGGAATTACCAAACAAAAACATGGTCAGTGAGCAGGGAAACCCATATATGCACTTGTTAGCAGCGTGGATGTTGGGTTGTCGAACGTCAGTTGTTTCGTCGGACAAACACTTGTCCAGACGGAAAAATCTGTCTTGCCATCTTGATCCCCATGCAAATTAGTAGACATTCATTATTCCCAGAGGAATAATCGCAATGACTGTGCTGATCTGTTGACTTTTCCAATAATGCCACTTGAACATATTTGGCCTGTAGTGAAAATTCCTCATTTATTGCCATTCAGATATTGGTCCAGAAAGTCACAGTGCTCATCTGACTTTTCCTCCAGCGCTGCCATCAGGTAAGATTATTTATTTATTAATTTATTTATTACTTTTTTATGACCATAGCTGTACAATATGTGTAGCCTAATATTAGCAAAACTAAGGGAGTCAACATGGCTTCTGTGAGGACAGCTGTGTTCCATCACGCACCAGGGTGTGTTACAACAATGACAAACCCTGGTTCACAGCCAAACTCAAAAAGTTAAGGTTGGAGAAGGAAGAGGCGTTCAGGAGTGGGGACAGAGACAGATTTATAGAGTCGAAATACGGGTTTAGCAAGGAGGTGAGAGAAGCTAAATGTCTGTACTCTGAGAAACTCCAAAACCAGTTCTCAGCCAATGACTCTGCCTCTGTCTGGAAAGGGTTTAGGCAGATTACAAATTGTAAGCCTAGAGCCCCCCACTCCACTAACGACCCACGCCTGGCCAATGACTTGAATGAGTTTTACTGTCGCTTTGAAAGACAATGGGACAGTCCTGACACCATCCCCCATGACACCACCCTCCAGCCCATCAACTGCACCTCCCCCACCATAGCAAAGGCCTGCGCCTTTCCACAACTGCCCACCTCAGAGCCCCCTCCCTCCTCCCCTACCACAGTGACGACTCTCTCCATCCTGGAGAGGGACGTCAACAGACTCTTCAGGAGACAGAACCCCCGCAAAGCAGCCGGGCCAGACTCTGTCTCTCCATCAATCCTGAAACACTGTGCTGATCAGCTGTCTCCGGTGTTCACAGCCATTTTTAACACCTCACTGGAGACATGCCACGTACCAGCCTGCTTCAAGACCTCCACCATCATCCCTGTCCCCAAAAAAACAAAGATCACTGGACTCAATGATTACAGACCCATCGCCCTGACCTCTGTGGTGATGAAGGCATTTGAGTGCCTTGTGCTGTTCCACCTCAAAGCCATCACTGACCCTCTCCTGGACCCCCTGCAGTTTGCCTACAGAGCCAACAGGTCTGTAGACGATGCAGTAAACATGGCCCTTCACTTCATCCTCCAGCACCTGGACTCCTCAGGAACCTACGCCAGGATCCTGTTTGTGGACTTCAGCTCTGCCTTCAACACCATCATTCCGGCTCTGCTACAGGACAAGCTCTCCCAGCTGAGTGTGCCTGACTGCACCTGCAGGTGGATCACAGACTTCCTGTCTGACAGGAGGCAACACGTGAGGCTGGGGAAGCATGTCTCTGATTCCAGGACCATAAGCACCGGTTCCCCTCAAGGCTGTGTTCTTTCCCCTCTACTCTTCTCCCTGTATACCAACAGCTGCACCTCCAGTCACCAGTCCGTCAAACTCCTTAAGTTCGCGGACGACACCACCCTCATTGGGCTCATCTCTGGTGGGGATGAGTCCGCCTACAGGTGGGAGATTGACCATCTGGTGACCTGGTGTGGTCAGAACAACCTGGAGCTCAATGCTCTGAAAACAGTGGAGATGGTTGTAGACTTTAGAAGGAACCCAGCCCCACCCACCCCCATCACCCTGAGAGACTCCCCAGTCGACACTGCGGAGTCCTTCCGCTTCCTGGGCACCATCATCTCCCAGGACCTCAAGTGGGAGCTGAACATCAGCTCCCACCGGCAGGAGGCTGCGGTCCATCAGGACCAAAACCTCACGCCACAAGACCAGCTTCTTCCCGGCTGCAGTTGGCCTTATCAACAAGGCCCGGGACCCCCACCTGACTTGGACTCTTATCCCGCCCCCACGCCTCAAGTCTGTGTTACATTGACACACATTACATTACATTGCACATTGCATATTGCACATTCACATTGCACTCCTGTTTTGCATTTTGCATTTTACTTTTTACTTTACTTTTTATATCTTTTATATATTTCTATTTTAGATATTGTTTTTTTCTTATGTGTAGTACTTATTGTGTTTTTATGTTTTATGTTCATTGTATGCACCTATATACCAAGGCAAATTCCAGGTAGGTGTAAACCTACTTGGCAATAAATACTTTCTGATTCTGATGGCACAAGTCACCTGCTTAAAGGTTCAGTGAGTAGGATTTAGTGGCATCTAGTGGTGAAGTTGCATATTGCAACCAACTGAATACCCTCGCCTCACCCGTCCCTTCACAATGTGGAGGATACTGTATGTGCAACATGGCAGACTCCAAGGAAGAGAACCCTACACTCATGAAAGCAATAATATTATATTTTACTTCAGCCAATAAATCACCATAAATCCAACACACTGGATGAACAGCAAGCAGTGGCAATGTCAACATGTTAAAAATGAGAATATTTTTCTTAAACTACTGTAAATCTAGCATTTAATGCCCCAATGGCAAATGTGGAAAAATACATTTCACAAAGATGCTTTTATGACTTATCAAAAGATATGATGGACAAACATGATTTTTTTGCACATGGCAGTGACAATGTATTAATCTTAGTGTGATGAAAAATCATAATGTCGTTGAGTTAAACGCAGTAGCAGTGTAAATAGTTGCACATTGTTTCTCCTTCTTACCTGGTATGGCCAGACTGCAGAGAGGAATGTTGTGAAGTTCACCTGGTAGTTGCGACATCCAGTCACAGAAGCTTGTGACTTGTCCACTCCCTGTGTCTTTTTCTGCAGACATCTCAGTTTCTACAAAAGACATCTCAAACTCAATTTGCAATCTAATACAAACATGATGGCTGTACAGCACACATTGAATTATTGGCCAAAAAAAAACATAAAGGTCAGAAGTTTAGAGAAACACTGCTCACTGTGTTATGGTAATCCTCAGCCTTCCTGGAGTTCTTCACTCCCTCAGATCTGACCTTGCAGTGGGTTCATCGTCCTGTGGTGCTCATCAGAAAGCTCCACTGCTCATGTGAACTATGATGATCTTGTTGGACTTCACTAAGAAAGACAGGCATGAGTCTGTTGTCAAACAGGTTTTTGCTACTGAAGCCTACTGAAAGGAGGAAGTAGAACGCTGTCCTCAAACCTTTAACATTCACTTCAGTCCAGAAAATATAGTGAGTAAAGACACTCTGCAGGCGTGTGTCACTCCGATCGAGCTGCTGACCACAACCATGAATTACTAAATGAGTCCAGATTTGACAATTCATTCATACTTGGAATAAAAGGTTCATTGTGCATATGCATCACATTGTCTGGAGTATACAAATTACAAGGTTGTGTATTGGACTTAAGAGTAAAAAGATCCTACAATGCAATTTAAGTTCAATAAAATCAGAAATGACAGTCAAATCAAATCTCAACGATTAGCCATTTTGATAGTAATGATAATAATTTAATAACATATAAGTGACATTCTCTCTGCTCATGTTCCGTTGTTTTATTCTCATTTTACCTCCCTGTCTGGTGTTATTTCTTCCTTGTAAAGTGCTATATGAATAAAGTTTATTTGTTATGAAGTTTATTATTTTAGTTTAAGGATAATTAAGGAAAATTAGCAAAGAGGCAGCAGTTGGTTTGTACCGTGTCAGGGTCTCTGTCTGAGTGGGATCCCTCCACACTCCTGCTGACCTGCGCTCACTTTACACTTTAACAATAAACACCAACACTGGTAACAAGGACCTGAACAGTACTGATGTTTACTTTGTATTTGTTTGATTCAGTCACGAGAGTCAATGGGACACGTATTTACACACATTGAAATTGTATTGTGAAGGGCCTTCCTTAATATTCTTCAAAATGGAGGTTTCCTTGCAGTTTACAACTCTCATTCTCTGAGAATTCCTTTTATATTCAGGCTAAATTGGTATTGTACACTGAAATATCCTGAACTGAATCGATCTTAAAAAGATCATATGGTATCAAAGCCGCCCTAGTTAAGAAATTACCAATGCATATGGGAACTGTCAAGAAAAGGTATAACAGGTGTAGTGTGAAGTTGTTTCTTACAAGGTTAACCCTTTATGTTGTGTTGGTTTCTCTAGTAGTTGTTGCTCACCTTAAATATGATGATAATTTATTACCACTTGGATGAGACAGACTGGAACATGATATAATCTGGTTAACACCCAGTGTGCTCAGTTACACAGTTAGTCTGTTGACCACCCTTTGTCCATAGTGCCTTTGTATCAAAGGATGTTTTTTGGGCTGCCATCTTATTTAAGTTGTCATGGGAGCTCATTGTCCACACAGATTTAGTCATGTCTGTCTGTGGTACAATTCAATGACAAAACACCAATAAAACTGATTTAACTCTTTTTATTAAATTAGAGAAAGTTGAATCATTTATAAGACAGGGAAAAGATTGGAGTCTCAATCATCACATATTACAGTTACATTGGAAACCATGCATGTTTTAAGTCTTGCTATTGCACTAAGATATATTTATCATTGCTGAAAGGCTCTCTGATTGCTGCGAGTTGACATCAGGTTGATTAATTAGCCCGGGCCAGACCCACCATGTTCTGGGCTCTGTTGAAGATGGAAAAGTACTGTCTGATGAAGACATCGCCCAGGATCCACAGGTTGTCACCTCCATTGCCGAGGCCGGTACGGCAGCCGTTGTATTGAGACTGTGGGGGGGGATTCAGGAGAAGAGTTTCAGATGGAGGGGGAAACAGTGGGGGGAGAAAATGCTGAAGGCGCCAGAGAAATAAACACTTACCTGACGGACGTAGGCCGAGGCTGGGAGGGTGAATTGCTGTCCGTGGATGTGGAAGGTCACATCAGGCATTTGGCTGATGGAGTTACAGTTGACAACATACTGATTGCAGAGGGAGAGAGAAAAGAAAGTGAACGAAATGAGAGAGCATTGGAATTTATTTCTACTCACCTGTTAACACAGGAGAATTCGATTTTTTTAATAAAAATTTGACTTACGTCTCCGTTCTGGCTGGTAGCTCCCACATATCTGTTGATGTTGCTGATGCTGCTCTGAGGTCCAACGATCAGGGAAGTGCCGGTGTCCACGATGGCCTGGCAACCGCCATTGCAAGCCACAACCTGCCCGTTGACAGTAACACTGAAGTGGAGAAAGTTAAGACACGTGTCAAACACCTTTGATACCGTTTTATCACTTAGCCAACCTCTGCTTGGATTTGGCTTTACCTGTCCACGGTGATCTGCCAGTACAGCTCATTGGAGAGGGGAATCCAGGTGATGGCGCCATAGTAGTGGTTGTGGTCAATACCACCGAAGGTCACCACACTACCTTGCTGAGAGTTACTATAGTGGAAAGCAAGAATGTGCTGATAAACAAGCTAACAATCTCAGTTGTAAAAGTTTCTGAAGAAAATGATACAATGCTGTTTGCTTCTTTGACATCCAGAAATATGTCCTATTTCCCTACATACAGAACTATGGCGTCCTTACGAGCTCAGGTACACGGAGAAGAGGTCCTGGTTGACGAGACCTTCGTTCATCATGTTGTCGAAGACAGGGGTAGCGCCGGAGGCAGACAGGCGTGGGTAGGCCAGGCCCAGGATACCGTCAGCTTTCATGTACTGCATGAAGGGAGCTTCGGACTGACTCAAACCGAAGATCTGGTTCTTCACAGCGAGGCCACCCACCTGAAAACCACACATCAAGACATCAAGGGATTTAAAATCATCTCAAACTGCAGCAGAATCTTAAAGCTGGTAATATACATCTTCCAAGACTAGAAACTATGAAATATGAGATTCTGCTGTGGCAATTTCAAATCGTCAGAGTAGCTTTTTGAACATGGTGGGACAAAGGAATAATCCATGTTTAAGTCCAGTAGTTCAAAATTCTCACCGTCACAGTGTCGTATCCAAGGATGCCGGTCATGCTGCCAGTGCCATAGTGGATATCGAGAGAACCGCCGTTGTTTCTGTAGGTGCTGCTCTGGCCAGGGTTGAACTTGTCATGGTTGTCTAGGCAGTTACAGATGTGCAAAAAATACATATTAGCATAACCACAACTCTGCTCATTCTTAGACACATCAGATCCCTTCTCTCTTTAGTTTCCCTGTGTGATCTGCCTTCCTGTACTCTTGTTATTCAGCCTAAATTAGCAGCCAGTTACTTTCAGACCCTTGGTGATAATCCAAAAACCTAAACCAAAACCCAAGTTTTGAAATCTTATGACCATTTCTGGTGCTCACAGGCAACCATGTGTAATCTGTCAATGCTGGAAACACCTTCAAATTAGAGAGATAAGAAGACATAACCTTCTTAAAATGTTCTCACTGAACCTCCCACCAGTCATCTAACGTCTGTCTGTTTAAAAGTTGTCAAGGTGTATATGCATGTACAGTTTCACTTACTGCAGGCTGTACTGCTGCAGTAGATGGAGGGCACCCACAGGTTAGAGGAGCCGGTGTCAAAGATGACCTTGAAGGACTGAGGAGGAGTTCCAATGGAGATGATTCCATAGTAAGCCAGCTGGAGACGAAGAGGAGTTACAAAGATTACTCAGGACCAAAATCACACATTTGTAAAAGTTGGTCTGTTTAGGCTTGAGCCTCTGTTACTTACGTCAGCGTCATTGGTCATGGACTCGCCGCCTACTGCAAAGCTCTGGTCAAACTTGGCCATGGGGTTGTATGGGTACTTGAGCCTGTACTCCTCCCACAGACCCTGCTCCTCCAGGACCTCCCTGGCAGTCTGACCTTTCTCCAGAGCGAGCCTACGATTCACACAAGACAGCAATTTCAATTCTGCACTTGCGGCTATATTTATAAACTTTTATTTATTAAAAACATATCTAAATTAATTCTAATGATGGATCATAACGCCACCAAGTGTTTTCAATCAGTCTTGGAGATTGCAGGGCCAGTGCTCACATAGAGTAAACCGTTTGAGCCATCTCTGCATCATGACATTTACATGAAAAAAAGAGCAACATCTAACCAAAGGTGGGCAGCCCCCTAATACCAGTGACCGCTCATGAGTAGGAATCTGGAATGCCGTGCTCATTTTTAAATCTACGCTTTAACTAAACTCCTTCTGACAAATTCCAATATCCTCTCCTGCCCCTTGGTTGAAAATTTGAACCGCTGGCTCAGACAGTCACCTGGGATTCGATCGGCTTGGGTTACGTGGTCTTGGCCATCAGAAAACTCTAGAGGCGAGAATTTTCTACTTCATACAACATGTGCTGCTACTGGAGTCATCACTCATAGCGAGACAATCTAGATAACTAACAGATATGTTACGTGTGTGTGGGTACGACATCTCAGTGTGTTTGTGATGTCTCTGTGTGCCTCCCTACAGAGCGCCCTAAAGGCTTCTTCTGAATTTCCAGTGAGAGGCACCTCAGCCTAACTTAGAGATGAAGTGTCACTAAAGTTTAGACCTTTTCTACATGAGTACATGAGAAGAGGCCTAACACTTGTAATGTAAGTGTCATGCGTGTCATTTCAGAGCAGCTAATGAAGGTTTAAGATGTCAGGAAAATCAAAAATAGAGCGGTGTAGTCTACTTACTGGATAAAGCACTCGGACAGTGCCACCATGGCACACAGAACAAAGGCCCACTTCATTGTCATGGCGCTGCTGTCAACTGTGGAAGATAAAGTATCTCAGTGGTGCAGAAAAAGCCAATTTGACTCCTGTCACTCTGAGGTTGAAGATATTACAGTGAAATGCTGCAATAGAAATGATAGCATGTCTTTGATCATGTTACTCACCTGGAGACTCAAGACTGGAGACTAGAGACTGAAGACTGGAGACGGACAAGCCTCCTTTTATACAGGTGGACTGACATTTTACCATTGCACAATGATAAGGCAATGCACACACACAACATACCCCAACAAATGATAAGTAAAGATAAGGCATGGAAAAATAAAATCACTTACAACAATCAGTTGTGTGATTAAAAGAAGGAAAGCAAACTTGACAAAACTTGAACGTGTGTACAGCACAGTGTGATATTTGTGTCCATGCTGAAGGTGCTGACAGGTGAAAGCCAAGGGTCTCTGTGCAAGGTCACAGGTAAATGTGAAATAATGGTACGGATAAAGTGTAGTACATGTGAATCTGTTCACTTTTTGAGTGTTAGCTTGGGCAAAGCTTCAATTTTACACACTTTTATTTCACACTTTTTATATCTTTTTGTAATTTTACCCAATGCGACATTAGGTAGTTTTATACCTTAAAGTAGCAGCTTCTAAATATTTTCGGATGGTACACAAACTTATAAAAGGGAGAATGATGTAGTGGAAAATTGCACTGACCAGTGTCTAAGGTATTGGAAATCCCCCTGACCAGGTGTCTCACTGCTGTGATACTGTCTACCTGACAGGATGGAACCCTTATTTGGCAGTGTCTCACTGTTATGACCTTGATAAACAGGGTGCATGCCCTTATTTGGTGATGTTTTCTTCCAACTGCTACAGCGGACGGACAGACACAGATGATGATCTCATGTCTTTCATTGTCTTTTTTCATATTATGTTTTATGAAACGCCTCTTTGTATAAGTTCTGGCTTTTGTGAACTTGCGGCCAGTTCCATTTTGAGCACCTGTGCTTGTTGTGTAAACTCTGCAGAGCTTACTATTATAAAGACTCAAAGGCAACTCCAGTCTGAGAATTTCATTATTTCAAATCTCAAGATGAATTTCCATCACAAACTTGGCGTCACGAACAGGATCCCTTGAAAGATCGTCTGGACCCGAGAAGTCTTCGGTGGCTGATCAGCCAGGAGAGAAAATCTTCTGCCTCTACCTCCAACAGTTAAGAGAAGAGAGGGCCGAAATAACTTGGGTTCCGGACCTTCTTCACAGGGATCCAAAGACCTCTCTTTGGTCATTTTATATCTGGTGAGATGTTGAAATTCTGATTTTCATGACTGTTTAGATGATTTCTCAAATACGAAATCAAACATAAGAAATAATACATTTAAAGGGTTTTATTTGGAACGGGTGTATTAGTCATTCTCTCTGGATTATTGTGGATTAATGATGTTAATCTGACTCGTCCTTGTGGCAATCATCCTAGTTGAAGGCATTTTTCCTGTTTTGCCGGAGAAAGAAACAAGGATTCGTGGAGACGTCCACGTCTTAAATTGAGTGTTCAAGGGAAATTGTGGATGAGTACGATTTCCTACACTTAATTGATAAAGATGTAGAAATTGTGGATGAGTACGATTTCATACAGAAAGTCCAAATGGTGGGCTTTATGGTTGCAAGAGTGAGGACGGGAAAGTGTAACATTTTCTTCCAATATGGTCCAGAGACTTTGCTTTTCCTCATAACGGGTCATTCATTGTTGAAAAAATTAAACTTTTAAGAGAGAAACTCCTCGAGAGAGAGGAAGAATTAAAAAGAAAAATAAATAAATAAAAATAAATCAAGGTCACAATGTGGGAAGACAGAAGATAATAAGAAGTGTCTTGCAATGTGGGAAAAAGAGGCAGAGTGTAGGGACAGAAAACAAACATTTAAACAGATGGCTAAGGTTGACAAGAAGGAAACTGAGAAAGTTGAAAAGAAATCATATAGATCTCTGTATTCTCCCTTGACAGGGTGTGGCAGTCCTCTCCTCGACGCCTGCCTTCCTCCTCGCCAACGACAAAACCCTCCTCCATATGATGTGCAGAGACCAGACTCCACCAATCAACGATCAGGCCCATCTCAGACTCCACCCACCGCTCTCCCAGTCTATGGAGATGGGGCAGCGGGAGGACTGAATGATGACGCCACCTCTTCCTCATCTTTAGGCCCCACTGACTTTGCAAAGATATGTCCGCACTGTGGGGGAGACCTCCGTCTGACTTCACCGGACTGGGATGATGCGGTTAATGCAGCATACGTCAACGCTCTCAACACACTCCTCAACGCCCTGAGGACCGCCTTCCCCAATAAAATTGACATGTCCAAAATAACGGGGTGCAAACAACAACCAGGCGAAACCATAGGAGATTTCCTCACACGTCTGACCGTCCTGTTTAATCAACACATCGGCATCCCCATACCTGACAACCTTGGCAACGAGCCAGGGGCTTATGAAACACATCTGAAACAGGCCTCCCTGAATGGTCTGCTCCCCCCACTACGGGCAGACGTAGGCCACACCTGCATCGGGCTTGAGGATGCTCACTTGACAGAGGTCAGACGTCATGCTGAACATGCTGAACGTCAACACAAAGAAACCAAAGACAAAGCTCAGCAGAAAAAGGATCAAAAACTCCAGAAAGCCCAGCTAACCATGATGCAGGCTGTGTCTGCCCTGTCAAGGCCACGCAGACAAGATAGCGCTGAGAGCAGAGCCAACTTCACTGTACCAGGAAGAGAGGGGCGCGGACGTGGCCGTGGGAGAGGCTTCTCTCGACGACCCCCACTTGCCAGAGATGAGTGTTTCGTCAGCAGACAAAAAGGACACTGGGCAAGGGACTGCCCCCAGCAGCGAGAGGACGGGGAGACAAGAACTTTCACTGCCGACTGAAATGCAGAAAGTGAGGAGGGGGCAGACGGGGGGGAGACGACCAATCTACCCGCCGAGGATCAGAAAAAGGGAAGTGAAACACACACACAGAAGCTAAAGCAATGAAGAAAACGCTTGCAATTCTAACCACACACACACAAACAAGATAAAGCAATGAAGAAATGCTTGCTAAACTAACCGCACACACACACACACACCAGAGCAAACACAACTTTGTGGTTCTTATGTTAAGTACAATAGTGATGCTTTTAAGAAAATGCCTCAACTCGAACTGTGTGTTAACGGTCACAAACTTAATTTTGTAAAGGTCACCTAAGTTCACTTTATGTACAGGAAATATGTTAGGGAGGACAGATAAATCTGCGCCTTCTTACCTACATGTTTTATAAGTTCTGTACATAGCCAAACTGTCAGAGGCCTTAAAGTATAAGGATAAGGGAAGGGATCTCCGTATGTATTTGTTTATTGAATGTGTTATTGGGTATGTATTGGTTTCTTTAACATCCAAATGTTGTGACTGAAAATCACCTTCATTCTTATGCAATGTTGTCCAGCCCCTCTGATGTTTCTCCTTTACTTTCAGATCTGCCTGAAACACTGTGGGCAAAGGACAAATAGGATGTGGGCCTCATCAGAAACTGTGATCCAGTCAAAATCACTCCAAAATCTGATTATAGGCCATGCAAACAACAATATCCACTCAGACAGGAAGCAGTGGAGGGGATACGTCCTGTTTTTGAATCCTTTTTGCAGGCTGGTGTAATTGTCCCCTGCCCTGATTCAGCGGTCCGCACTCCACTGTTCCTAGTTAAGAAGATCAGAGAAAAAGGTCAACCTACAGAGTGGCGGTTTGTGCAGGATCTGAAAGGCTGTGAATGATGCTGTAATTGCTCGATCACCTATTGTTCCCGACCCATACACGCTGCTTTCCCAAATTCCGTCTAATGCAGCGTGGTTTTCGGTTGTAGACTTATCCAATGCTTTTTTTTTGTTTTCCTGTCTACAGGGACAGCCAGTACTGGTTAGCTTTTAATTTTGAAAACAAGGCCTACATTTTCACACGCCTGTGTCAAGGCTACTGTGAGTCTCCATCATTATACAATCAGGCTCTCAGGAACAGCCTTGAACCCCTCATCCTCACTCCGGGTTCAGTTCTCTTGCAGTATGTTGATGATCTACTAGTTGCCAGTCCCACACAGGAGCAATGTGAAACAGATACGATCGCTTTGCTGAGACATCTGGCTCATGAGGGCCATAAAGTCAGCCTCAGCAAACTAGTTTGTTCAACAAACTGTCACGTTTCTGGGTCATGTCGTCACCAAAGATGGCAAATCCCTGTCTGATAAGAGAGTAGAAGCTATTGTTAACACACCTAAACCCTTGACGAAGAAACAACTCATGTCATTCATCGGCACATGCTCTTTCTGTAGAACGTTCATTCCTGACTTTGCTCTTCTTGAAGCCCCCTTAGGTGCTCTGTACCATGGCAAATCACTCACTCCTCACGAACGTGTCGTTTGGACTCCAGAGGCAGACAAGGCATTTGTCACACTGAAGAAGACTCTGCAGCAATCTCCCACTCTTGCTCTCCCTAACCCTGACAAACCTTTTGTTCAGGCTGTGGATGAAAGAGACCGCTGCATGACTTCCGTCTTCCTTCAGTCTCATGGTGACAAATATCGCCCTGTCGCCTACTTCTCCGCCGAACTTGATCCGGTGGCAGCTGGCCTTCCACGTTGTTTGCGTGCAGTGGCCGCCTGTGAAAAAAGCCGTCCTTGCCTCACGAGACATAGTAGGTTACTCTGACTTGAAACTCCTTGTTCCTCATGCTGTGTCTCTCATTCTTACAGAACAGAAGACCTCACATCTCTCTGCTGCTCGCTGGTTGCGGTATCACACTGTTCTTCTTGACATGCCCAACATCACAGTGAAACGCTGTTCAACTTTGAACCCAGCCACACTTCTTCCACTTCCGGATGACGGGGAAGAACACAACTGTGTGGCTGAACTTCAAGTCCAGTGTTCCCCACGACCTGACCTCTCTGACGAACCTCTTTCTAACTCTGACTTGATTCTGTATGTCGATGGGTCCGCCACACGTGACCCTGTCTCTGGTACTAACTGTGTTGGTTTTTCTGTTTGTTCAGATAACGAAGTTCTCCTCTTGAGTTCTCTTCCTCATCACCTCTCAGCCCAGGCAGTAGAGCTCATCGCACTCACGGAAGCATGCAAATTGGCTACTGGTAAAACACTCACAGTCTACACTGACTCCAGATATGCGTTCGGTGTAACTCATGATTTTGGCACCCTTTGGCAACACAGAAACTTCCTCACATCTTCTGGTAAAAAGATAGCACACCACAGTCTCATCACAGATCTTCTGTCTGCCATTTTGCTTTGTTAAAAGACTTTATTCCACGATAGGGAATTCCTAGCAGAATTTCCAGTGACAACGGCAGACACTTAGTAAACGAAGCTGTCAAACAACTCATCTAACTATGGATGTGCGAACACACTGTGCATATCATCCAGCCAGTGGTGGAACTGTGGAATGAGAGAACGGCACACTCAAAACTAAACTTGCAAAGTGCTGTGAAAGACACAGGTCTCACAAGGACCAAAGTCCTGCCTCTGGTGCTGATGTACATGAGGATGAGAAAACGACCCAGGTCTAATCTTTCACCTTATGAGATTCTTTTTGCAACTCCTCCCCACATTGGTGTGGATCCTCCGTCTTCTCCGCTTCCATCCACAGACTTGTGTGATCATGATATGTTGTCCTATTGCTCTAACCTGACTTCTTCTCTTTCAGACATCAGGAAACAGGTGGCAAGAGCCCTACCAGGTACTGCTCACAACCCACACAGCAGTGAAAGTTGCTGAAAGAGCCACCTGGATCCACGCCAGCCACTGCAAATGAGTACCAGCTCCATCTGACCAGATGACGCCTTCAACTCAAAGCACACACACTGATACTTCCACACCGAGAGTGCCACACATCCAGGGCTGTGTGGCCTCAGAGGCTCACTATGCGTGTTATCCATGATCTCCTCTATTATTGTTTTGCACATTATTCTGTCTAGATGCACTCCTATAAAAGTCTCTGATGATCTAACGAACTCCTCTTTTCCTACAGTGTCCTCTCAGAACCATCCAGCACATGCAAATTTGACTAGACACAAGATAAAGTGATTCAGGTCCCCTTGATCCGTAACTTATTCCCCATCCCTCCCTACCTGGACACTGACAGCACAGATGGTTCTGATGACGATACTCAATTTTAGTTTTTTTATGTTATTTTCTCCCCCCAGCTTGCTTATGTGTTTCTTAGTGATTTCACTAGAAAAAAACTGCTACTGCAATTATCCTTTCAACTTCATATTTTATGATGCTTTAATTTGAAGCTCTGTGAATTTTTAAGGTTGATGTAAGTTACTTTATGAAGTTTGTACATACTGAATCAATTTTACTTCCAAGCAAGAATTTAAAAAGTTTTTACTGGATATTTTCAACCTTAGATATACTGTATGTTGACATGTAATGTTTTATTACATTTTAATATGAGTTACTTTTGCCAATCAATACAGTATGTTAAATTTTGATAATGGTTAATGAGATGATGATGTTGTTTGACCTGATTTCCTTCCATTTTCATTTCGAATGCTTGCTCAATTACAGGAAAATAACTTTTTTCTTTCCACAAAAACAGCAGCGGCTACCTATTGCACCTCCCCACCATGCATCGATGTTCTAGAACCTCTCCATGGTGGATGTGACCCTGTACATACGCAAAGTGCGTGGGTTGAAGACTCGTCGATATTCTTCTATAATTATGATGTTGATTATGATGTTTCTTGATTATTTTTCGTTAGTGATCATATTTTTATTGATGATCAAAGGGGGAAGTGTAGTGGAAAATTGCACTGACCAGTGTCTAAGGTATTGGAAATCCCCCTGACCAGGTGTCTCACTGCTGTGATACTGTCTACCTGACAGGATGGAACCCTTATTTGGCGGTGTCTCACTGCTATGACCTTGATAAACAGGGTGTATGCCCTTATTTGGTGATATTTTGTTCCAACTGCTACAGCAGACGGACAGACACAGATGATGATCTCATGTCTTTCATGTCTTTTTTCATATTATGTTTTATGAAACGCCTCTTTGTATAAGTTCTGGCTTTTGTGAACTTGCGGCCAGTTCCATTTTGAGCACCCATGCTTGTTGTGTAAACTCTGCAGAGCTTACTATTATAAAGACTCAAAGGCAACTCCAGTCTGAGAATTTCATTATTTCAAATCTCAAGATGAATTTCCATCACAATGACATGTCTGGAACTGCACGACTTAACTCTGGTGTACCGTGCTGGAACATTAAGACCTGCGTCACACACACCAACAACCACAGCCGGAGAGAGTTGGACTTGTTGATGTTATTGGACAAATGAGTTATAACTTTTGCTGTGTTTTACGTCTTGTTCTGTTCTGCGTAACGTACGTTGGGCTGCGTACATGAAGCTGTGGACTCGCTAGTTTATCATCAGTAGCAGGTTATGTGATTTGATACATTGATGACTGCATTGGCTACTTGCTGCTCTTTTAGTTTGTTAGCTTGTAAAAAAAACCTGTCGACTTGGTTCTTTGGCTTCTTACTGCAACTCGTATTTACGTAAGGAAATGACGCATCCTACCTGTAGGGGGAGCCAGAGTATTGCTGAGAGCGCTTTCTGCATTCTGTCACTTAAATTTATTTTGATAATTCTCCATCAATCTTTTATTGAATGTTAAATCTGTTTTGAATATCTGCGTTTGTTTCTGTATTTGCTACACTTTTGCTTGTATGTTATTTAGATATTGTGTCATGACATAAAAACACAAACAAACTGCATATCATACAATTCTAGATGTATTTCTCATGATACTGACAAACACCACAGTCACATGGTCTCAGTAATGACAGTGTTTGTGCTCGTGTGTTTACTCTCCGGTCAAGGTCTTTCCTTTTGATAAGCAATAATATGAATTCAAACTGATAAAACACTCAGAGAACCGTGTTATCACTTAAATCTGGAGTGTTTGACTTTACATAATAAACATCTGTTCCATTCAAGCTAACATAATACTGATTAAGCCGATCAGCACCAGGTAACTCTCTGTATTTTACAGTATAGCACAGTTGTGGATGTGGTGTTGACATTCCTGCTCTAGCACACTGAGATTCTCATTCCCAACTCGTTGACCTGCGCTCACTTTACACTTTAACAATAAACACCAACACTGGTAACAAGGACCTGAACAGTACTGATGTTTACTTTGTATTTGTTTGATTCAGTCACGAGAGTCAATGGGACACGTATTTACACACATTGAAATTGTATTGTGAAGGGCCTTCCTTAATATTCTTCAAAATGGAGGTTTCCTTGCAGTTTACAACTCTCATTCTCTGAGAATTCCTTTCATATTCAGGCTAAATTGGTATTGTACACTGAAATATCCTGAACTGAATCGATCTTAAAAAGATCATATGGTATCAAACCCGCGCTAGTTAATAAATTACTAATGCAAATGGAAACTGTCAAGACAAGGTATAATAGGTGTAGTGTGAAGTTGTTTCTTACAAGGTTAACCCTTTATGTTGTGTCGGTTTCTCTAGTAGTTGTTGCTCACCTTAAATATGATGATGATTTATTAACACTTGGATGAGACAGACTGGAACATGATATAATCTGGTTAACACCCAGTGTGCTCAGTTACACAGTTAGTCTGTTGACCACATACCCTTTGTCCATAGTGCCTTTGTATCAAAGGATGTTTTTTGGGCTGCCATCTTATTTAAGTTGTCATGGGAGCTCATTGTCCACACAGATTTAGTCATGTCTGTCTGTGGTACAATTCAATGACAAAACACCAATCAAACTGATTTTACTCTTTTTATTAAATTAGAGAAAGTTGAATCATTTATAAGACAGGGAAAAGATTGGAGTCTCAATCATCACATATTACAGTTACATTGGAAACCATGCATGTTTTAAGTCTTGCTATTGCACTAAGATATATTTATCATTGCTGAAAGGCTCTCTGATTGCTGCGAGTTGACATCAGGTTGATTAATTAGCCCGGGCCAGACCCACCATGTTCTTGGCTCTGTTGAAGATGGAAAAGTACTGTCTGATGAAGACATCGCCCAGGATCCACAGGTTGTCACCTCCATTGCCGAGGCCGGTACGGCAGCCGTTGTATTGAGACTGTGGGGGGGGATTCAGGAGAAGAGTTTCAGATGGAGGGGGAAACAGTGAGGGGAGAAAATGCTGAAGGCGCCAGAGAAATAAACACTTACCTGACGGACGTAGGCCGAGGCTGGGAGGGTGAATTGCTGTCCGTGGATGTGGAAGGTCACATCAGGCATTTGGCTGATGGAGTTACAGTTGACAACATACTGATTGCAGAGGGAGAGAGAAAAGAAAGTGAACGAAATGAGAGAGCATTGGAATTTATTTCTACTCACCTGTTAACACAGGAGAATTCGATTTTTTAATAAAAATTTGACTTACGTCTCCGTTCTGGCTGGTAGCTCCCACATATCTGTTGATGTTGCTGATGCTGCTCTGAGGTCCAACGATCAGGGAAGTGCCGGTGTCCACGATGGCCTGGCAACCGCCATTGCAAGCCACAACCTGCCCGTTGACAGTAACACTGAAGTGGAGAAAGTTAAGACACGTGTCAAACACCTTTGATACCGTTTTATCACTTAGCCAACCTCTGCTTGGATTTGGCTTTACCTGTCGACGGTGATCTGCCAGTACAGCTCATTGGAGAGGGGAATCCAGGTGATGGCGCCATAGTAGTGGTTGTGGTCAATACCACCGAAGGTCACCACACTACCTTGCTGAGAGTTACTATAGTGGAAAGCAAGAATGTGCTGATAAACAAGCTAACAATCTCAGTTGTAAAAGTTTCTGAAGAAAATGATACAATGCTGTTTGCTTCTTTGACATCCAGAAATATGTCCTATTTCCCTACATACAGAACTATGGCGTCCTTACGAGCTCAGGTACACGGAGAAGAGGTCCTGGTTGACGAGACCTTCGTTCATCATGTTGTCGAAGACAGGGGTAGCGCCGGAGGCAGACAGGCGTGGGTAGGCCAGGCCCAGGATACCGTCAGCTTTCATGTACTGCATGAAGGGAGCTTCGGACTGACTCAAACCGAAGATCTGGTTCTTCACAGCGAGGCCGCCCACCTGAAAACCACACATCAAATCATCTCAAACTGAAGCAGAATCTTAAAGCTGGTAATATACATATTCAAAGACTAGAAACTATGAAATATGAGATTCTGCTGTGGCAATTTCAAATCGTCAGAGTAGCTTTTTGAACATGGTGGGACAAAGGAATAATCCATGTTTAAGTCCAGTAGTTCAAAATTCTCACCGTCACAGTGTCGTATCCAAGGATGCCGGTCATGCTGCCAGTGCCATAGTGGATATCGAGAGAACCGCCGTTGTTTCTGTAGGTGCTGCTCTGGCCAGGGTTGAACTTGTCATGGTTGTCTAGGCAGTTACAGATGTGCAAAAAATACATATTAGCATAACCACAACTCTGCTCATTCTTAGACACATCAGATCCCTTCTCTCTTCCCTGTGTGATCTGCCTTCCTGTATTCTTGTTATTCAGCCTAAATTAGCAGCCAGTTACTTTCAGACCCTTGGTGATAATCCAAAAACCTAAACCAAAACCCAAGTTTTGAAATCTTATGACCATTTCTGGTGCTCACAGGCAACCATGTGTAATCTGTCAATGCTGGAAACACCTTCAAATTAGAGAGATAAGAAGACATAACCTTCTTAAAATGTTCTCACTGAACCTCCCACCAGTCATCTAACGTCTGTCTGTTTAAAAGTTGTCAAGGTGTATATGCATGTACAGTTTCACTTACTGCAGGCTGTACTGCTGCAGTAGATGGAGGGCACCCACAGGTTAGAGGAGCCGGTGTCAAAGATGACCTTGAAGGACTGAGGAGGAGTTCCAATGGAGATGATTCCATAGTAAGCCAGCTGGAGACGAAGAGGAGTTACAAAGATTACTCAGGACCAAAATCACACATTTGTAAAAGTTGGTCTGTTTAGGCTTGAGCCTCTGTTACTTACGTCAGCGTCATTGGTCATGGACTCGCCGCCCACTGCAAAGCTCTGGTCAAACTTGGCCATGGGGTTGTATGGGTACTTGAGCCTGTACTCCTCCCACAGACCCTGCTCCTCCAGGACCTCCCTGGCAGTCTGACCTTTCTCCAGAGCGAGCCTACGATTCACACAAGACAGCAATTTCAATTCTGCACTTGCGGCTATATTTATAAACTTTTATTTATTAAAAACATATCTAAATTAATTCTAATGATGGATCATAACGCCACCAAGTGTTTTCAATCAGTCTTGGAGATTGCAGGGCCAGTGCTCACATAGAGTAAACCGTTTGAGACATCTCTGCATCATGACATTTACATGAAAAAAAGAGCAACATCTAACCAAAGGTGGGCAGCCCCCTAATACCAGTGACCGCTCATGAGTAGGAATCTAGAATGCCGTGCTCATTTTTAAATCTACGCTTTAACTAAACTCCTTCTGACAAATTCCAATATCCTCTCCTGACCCTTGGTTGAAAATTTGAACCGCTGGCTCAGACAGTCACCTGGGATTCGATCGGCTTGGGTTACATGGTCTTGGCCATCAGAAAACTCTAGAGGCGAGAATTTTCTACTTCATACAACATGTGCTGCTACTGGAGTCATCACTCATAGCGAGACAACCTAGATAACTAACAGATATGTTACGTGTGTGTGGGTACGACATCTCAGTGTGTTTGTGATGTCTCTGTGTGCCTCCCTACAGAGCGCCCTAAAGGCTTCTTCTGAATTTCCAGTGAGAGGCACCTCAGCCTAACTTAGAGATGAAGTGTCACTAAAGTTCAGACCTTTTCTACATGAGTACATGAGAAGAGGCCTGACACTTGCTAATTTAAGTGTCATGCGTGTCATTTCAGAGCAGCTAATGAAGGTTTAAGATGTCGGGAAAATCAAAAATAGAGCGGTGTAGTCTACTTACTGGATAAAGCACTCGGACAGTGCCACCATGGCACACAGAACAAAGGCCCACTTCATTGTCATGGCGCTGCTGTCAACTGTGGAAGATAAAGTATCTCAGTGGTGCAGAAAAAGCCAATTTGACTCCTGTCACTCTGAGGTTGAAGATATTACAGTGAAATGCTGCAATAGAAATGATAGCATGTCTTTGATCATGTTACTCACCTGGAGACTGAAGACTGGAGACTAGAGACTGAAGACTGGAGACGGACAAGCCTCCTTTTATACAGGTGGACTGACATTTTACCATTGCACAATGATAAGGCAAGGCACACACACAACATACCCCAACAAATGGTAAGTAAAGATAAGGCATGGAAAAATAAAATCCCTGACCTCACAACAATCAGTTGTGTGATTAAAACAAGGAAAGCAAACTTGAGAAAACTTGAACGTGTGTACAGCACAGTGTGATATTTGTGTCCATGCTGAAGGTGCTGACAGGTGAAAGCCAAAGGTCTCTGTGCAAGGTCACAGGTAAATGTGAAATAATGGTACGGATAAAGTGTAGTACATGTGAATCTGTTCACTTTTTGAGTGTTAGCTTGGGCAATGCTTCAAGTTTACACACTTTTACCCAAAGACTAGATGTTTTTATACCTTAAAGTAGCAGCTTAAAAATAATTTCCGATGGTACACCAACTTAATAATAGGGAGAATGACATGTCTGGAACTGCACGATTTAACTCTGGTGTACTGTGCTGGAACATTAAGACCAGCGTCACACACGCCAACAACCACAGCCGGAGAGAGTTGGCATTGTTGATGTTATTGGACAAATGACTCATAACTTTTGCTGGTTTTTACGTCTTGTTCTGTTCTGCGTAACGTACGTTGGGCTGCGTACATGAAGCTGTGGACTCGCTAGTTTTTCATCAGTAGCAGGTTATGTGATTTGATACATTGATGACTGCATTGGCTACTTGCTGCTCTTTTAGTTTGTTAGCTTGTAAAAAAAAAAACTGTCGACTTGGTTCTTTGGCTTCTTACTGCAACTCGTATTTACGAAAATGGGAGGAAATGGGAGCCAGAGTATTACTGAGAGCACTTTCTGCATTATGTCGCTTAAATATATTTTGATAATTCTCCATCAATCTTTTATTGAACATTAAATCTGTTTTGAATATCTGCGTTTGATTTTCTATTGGCTTCACTTTTGCTTGTATGTTATTTAGATATTGTGTCATGACGTAAAAACACAAACAAACTGCATATCATACAATTCTAGATGTATTTCTCATGATACTGACAAACACCACAGTCACATGGTCTCAGTAATGACAGTGTTTGTGCTCGTGTGTTTACTCTCCGGTCAAGGTCTTTCCTTTTGATAAGCAATAATATGAATTCAAACTGATAAAACACTCAGAGAACTGTGTTATCACTTAAATCTGGAGAGTTTGACTTTACATAATAAACATCTGTTCCATTCAAGCTAACATAATACTGATTAAGCCGATCAGCACCAGGTAACTCTCTGTATTTTACAGTATAGCACAGTTGTGGATGTGGTGTTGACATTCCTGCTCTAGCACACTGAGATTCTCATTCCCAACTCTTTATATCCAGATGCTCTGGTTAAATCTGAAAACGACTATAGTAATATAGCTCCAACTTAAAATGCTGTTTTTCTGTTATTTGTAAAACAGATGAAAGAAATGAAACATGAACCCACTTTCGGACCATATGGTCACTCGTCTTTATTTGTCTGTCGAGTTAAGTATCCACAGTGTCTCTTTAAAGTATAAATAAATATGCAATATTTTTGGTACAGTGATTTAATGCTGCATCTCTTAAAGTTGTGAGACCTCCCAGAAGACTCCGCATTCCTCCTCCAAGGCTAAAACCATGTTAAAGAAAGGAAACATATCTCTGGATCTGCCTGTTAATCAGGATTAATGGGTTCTTCTTTTGGTTCTTCTAACAAACAGAAGATGAAAACACTAGATTGAAACTCAGAACACAGAACCTCCTTGGTGAAGGTAATAAACTGATGAGTAAGTGAGTAAACTAAATACATTTTCTGAGTAAACTCAGAGTCAGTCTTGTTCAGTCTCTGGTCCTTCAGAGATCCAAGCCTTCCTTTTCACAGGGACTCCATCACTGATCCGCCTTTTTACCCCCTCTTCGCTCCTGGGTCTATCGTTCATGTACGTTAAATGTTCTCCTCCATTTCCACATAGAGGAGCTCCTCCTGAGAGCTGGAACGCCCTCTGAGCTGCATCGGCTGAATGAGAACTCCCAGAATGCCAAGCTCTTCTCCTGGGGAACTCCCCAAAACTAGGAGAACCTGCAGGATACAAGCCACAGATTCCAGATGCAGATTTGGCTGTGTCAGAAGAATGGTTATCGCTAGACGCCTGAGGCAAGACTGAATCAGACTCAAAACAGGAGCCTCTTGTGCGGGGAAAGATGCAGATTGATGCAGCAGAGGAGTGAAGAGTGGACAGATTGAAAGAAAAGGAGGATGGGAGGGAGACTCGTGGCTTTGGGTAAAGAAGACTTGTCTTCCTGTGTCTAATTTCTCCTGTATTCATTCCTGCTTCTGGTTCCTTTGGGTTTGTTGTTGATTCTTCAAACCTTTCCGCACTTTGTTTGTCGTTACTGATCCACCTCTCCCTCCTCCTGGTTTGAGCCTCCTCTAGCTTCATTTCCAGGTTGTGAACATCCTCGGTTATCTGATTGACCCGATCGAAATGAGACAGCAGAGCGCCGACACTGGGGAGCAGGCGGTCCAGGTAGGGCAAGACGTCAAACCCGGGCTCGGACACTGATGAGTCCTCTGATCTGACAGACAGGGCTGAGGACAGGGGACGGGGTGATGAGAATGAGGAGGACAGGGAAGGGGAGCGGTAGGAGGGGAGAGTCGATGACAGGGTGGACAGACGGGATTCCTGGGAGGATCTGGAGGGAGGGATGTCCATGCCTTCAAACTTCACACTGTGCCTGAACTAGAAAGGAAAAGAAACGTCTGGAATCAGCAACAGAAGATGCTCAAATACTCAGTTATTCAACAAAATGCACCAAATCCAATGCGCTATTTACCTCTTTAGCCTTGCTGAGTCCCATCCACAGCTTGAGTCTCTTGATGAAAAACTCCACCATCTCATAATCCTGAGGTTCAATGGTTGGATGGTACAGCTCAGCCTGCTCTGCCCTTTAGCACACAGCAACAGTTAGTAATGAAATCCACTTAATGCACTACTCAACCTACAAAACTTAAATGAGACATATTATACCAATATTCAGGTTCATCATTTTAATTTGGGTTACATGCTGTAATGTTCAGAAAATACTTTCCTCATACAGTCCAGCTGCAGCTCCTTTAGCCTCCTTTGCACAAATATTCATGTTTTCCAGAGGTTGAACCTTAATGACTTTAGAAATTTCACTTCTATAGTAAAATAGAGATTGTCATCATTTATTACATAGATTTTGTGCAGATATTCCTGGCTCCCAGAGGGACGGAGGGACTGATGACTGTGGAAAACCTTTTGGTAATTCCCGGACTTTTCCTCTGGTCCCATGATTTGATTGATATATCTCAGCAAATATTGGATGGATGGCTGTGAAATGCAGTTTAGAGGTTCATTTTCCTCTAATGAAAAACTAGTCAGTTCAGAAATGTCTTGAGTTTATTGCGCCACCATCGGGTCAAACATTTACATTCATGAACAAAAAAACAGTAAAACTAATGTCATTCCCACCAGCCTCACTGTAATTGGTCTTCAATTCTAGAGAAATCTGAAATGCCAACGAGCACTTCAGCAAGATTCTGTAATAAAGAACTAATGTACCTGTATGCACGAATGAGAACAGCTCCACAGAGTCTAGCCAATAGCCAGAGACCTCCCCCCATCAGTAGCAGTCCATGGAGGGGACCCAGGACTGTGTGAACCTTGCATAGCCTTTGGCGAGCTATTCGGCCGCGTAGGACAGACAGCACTGAAACACCGGCCTCGTGCACAGACTGGAAGCCTTCCACTGAATGGGAGAAGAGCTAAAATAAAAGACAAAGCCAAATTAAATACATCACTTCTTCATAAATATTCTACCCAGTTGAGTTTTTCTTTTCGTACCATGTTTCCGAGATGAGTGCAGAGCATGAGCAGCAGCAGCAGTAGGACAGTCACAGCCCACAGCTCCCCCCAGGCTCTCTGCAGCACTCTGCCTATCACCAGCCACCTCCGCACAAACCTCAAGGTTCCCAGCAGCTGGAGCACACAGCAGTGGCATCGGGTAGACATTTAAAACAACGATTAAGCTGTGTGTGGAGCAGTGCTGCTGTTTAATAATGAAGCAGAGCTCTCATTTACCTTTAGAACAAGCAGAGTGAGCAGAACGGCAGCACACTGAGACGACCTCTGTGCCAGAAGGGCGGCTTTGTGGAAGTCGATGAAGTTGTCTGGTCGGTTCCGAAGCTAAATGGAACGTACAGGTTATTGTAAGGCCGTCAAAGCCACACACAGAATAGTCGACTTGTACTTTAAGAGCATTTTTTTATATCAATATTTCATTTCTACCACTAAGTCTGCAAAGAGCAGTGCATAAGAAGGTTTACAGTTTACAATGATGTAGAAGGTGATGTCATTGGACCCCAAAGGTTTTTACTTTTATTTTTTTACCTCGGAAACACATGAAGAGGCACGAGACAGGAAGCAGAACTGCAGGATAGCTGTCGCCAATAACAAGAAGGCCAGGAAAAGCTGGAACCAGTGTCTGCAGTGGTGCAGATACTGAGCATGCTCAGTGACCATGGACCACAGCTCCGACAACAAGATGAGGAGAGCAGAGATGAGAAGGAGAACCTGTCAAACAAAGTCAAAGCATCAGAACTATCAAACTATATCATTAAAGCGTTTGCTTAAGAATATGTATTGCTCTTTATTTCTGAAACACAGACTGTATATACAGATGGACGACATGACTGCTCCTCAAAACAGAAGTCAAAGCATCTTGATCACCACCTGGTGGCTGGCTGTGGTATAGGTTACAAACCCTGCCTCCTCCATGTAGGTGAATTGGACATGAACCTAACTAAAATGTCAATGTTGACTACAAATAAAATGTTCTCAAAGATGGTTTTTGACATTTAACATTGTTCTTATCACACTGGTGTTTATCCAGGTCCTTTTATCCATTTAAGTTTAGTTTTAATTAGTTATTTGATGCTATAAAAACTGGGTGAAACATCATGATTGACAGTTGAGACTGACTTGGTCAAGCATGTGTATCGACAGGATCTTGCTACTTTGGCTCCATCCCCAATTGCTACTGCACAAGCTACAATTGAGCAAGATGGCAGTCTTCGTATCCGTGATATTTTGGCTTCATTTCTGGATAGTGGGAGGAAGTGGAGAGACGCGGTCTTTCTTTATATACAGTCTGTGGTTTGAAAGTATACTGTGAATGTTACCGTGAGTGCAACCCGAAAGTCCAATCCAGAGGAGGGCGAAGGGATGAGGAGTGGATGGATGGAGAGGAAGGAAGTGACTCTTTGTGTGTGAGCCCATTGTAGTTGAATGGACACACACACAAATAAACCAGAGTCTTTGTTATAGTGTGTGAAATCAATAGAAAGAGTTTCAAACCTGAAAAAGATCAAATAAAAAAATAAAAGAAATAAAAAGCAAATCAAAGTTAATGTTCTTAAAATGACTTTTAAATGAGATTCTATACAATTTAACATCAGTATGATAATGTATTGTATTCAATATAAAACCCATTTGGGGTTAGGTTCATCAAAAAAAGTTGTATCACAGATTCTGACACCAGAAGACGGAGAGTGTTTTAAATTGTAAAATATTTTACATAAGGAAATTAAATCACATTATGCAAATGATATTGTGTCATCTTGTATTACTGTATTTGTTCTCAGTTGATAAGATGCTTCAATGGGCTGACACGCCTCATTACTGTCAGAAATGTGATTCAGCACTCAATCAACAGCTGAACAACTGTAAAATAAAGATGAACACACACATCTTGAAGCTGTTGAATCTGTAACAAATCCACTCACATCTTCTTGCCCCAGTCCATCATGTGCAGGTCAGCAAGGAGCTGGCGCGTCCTCTCACTGCTGTTTCCCAGGAGGACGTCTGCCGCGTGGCCGAGCGTGCCTGTGTACTGCAGCTGTGGCAGCCCCACTAGACGCAGTGACGGGTTTTGGTGCAGCTGTGGCACCAAAGTGTGATTTATCCACTGCTCTGCATCTGACCAGCTGGATGAAGAGAGGATGACTTTCTTCAGATTGTTTCAGATGTCCAAAAACTATTAACATACTTTGATTAGCCAATACTGACATAACAGTGACCTCTTCCTCAGTATGTACTCAACAATTTTACTAGTTCATTTTATATTGTATATTTTATACTGTGGATTGTTAATATGGTGTGCAGAGGAAGGAAGCAACGTATTAACTCTGCTGCTGAAATCACATGACACAGAAACCAGCGTCGGCTCTTATCACCACAAGCTCTTGTCATCTTCGCCGGTGTCTTCTACGTGTGTGGCACCGCTTTCTCACCGGGAGATATTTGATTTATATTTGGTTTTTTTTATCTTTGCGTCTGTTGCATCATCAACCCCCCCACCCCACTTGCTCGCGGTGAATCCAGCGGGGATCCCCTGCTGTGTTGACTTTCTAGGGACTTTCAACGAGAAGGCCAGGCAGAGAAAGTCCATAGAATCTAAGAAGCCTCTCACTCGGAAGAAAAAACTAAGTCTATCAATGGGTTGACCTAAGCTCTGACTACAGAGTCCCACTCACTTAACTGAACTGTTGATTTAACCCATGATCAAACTCACTAGTGCATCAAATAACTTCAACCCACAGCTGTGAGTTCATTTATTAATCCTGTTGAGTACAGTGACCAGCTGTTTGAAGAAATGACTGACCTTATAAACTAAAAACTAAGTGGTCATTACCAGATATCTAGATTGTTACTAGATTCACATCAGTGGAAATGAAAGGGCTTTGGGTTGAGAGAAGTGGAATAATAGATTGCTGGTTCCTATTTCATGGAATCTGTCCGGAGACAGCAACATAATATATATTATATTGCAAACAATATCCTTGAATCCATACAGTTTTGGATTGTCTCATTTTGTCTGCATCCAAAATAACATTTTCAAACGAGTGCAGAGAAATCTAATTATCACAAGATGTCTTGTTCTTGGCCCGTTTCTCAATGCACAACAGAAAATGTTGATGCAGTTATGTATAGCACTGTATTATTAGAGCACTAGAAAGGCAGCTTTTTTATGCGGTGTATTTCATTTCCTTTTAGATCAAACACCAAAAAGTGCTTTATAATGAAAGTGAAAAGTAAGAAAAACAAACAGAAGTAAATCTGAAGTTTCCTTTTTCGGATTTGATTATGTGCAGAATTGTACATGAAAAAGATAAAGAGAGAAGACCTGATTAGTTTGTGTCCTTTTCTGAATGGAATAACAGGATCAGCATAACAACCATTTTTACTGATGCTGCACAATGGAAGTCATGATGAACCCCCGACAGAGGTTGTATTTGTCTCGTGGAAAAAGCTGCCGTCTAGCAGCATTCTCAGTGTTTTTTTATTGTTGTTGTACTTTGTGTATAGTGTTTTATCAGCATGAGTGAGTGAGTGTTGTCCTTACTCTCTGAGTGAAGTGAGGTTAGGGGCTCCCAGGGGGGCTGTGCGAAGATGGCCCCTGAGAGCAGATTGCAGCAGCCTGCCCTGCCTCTCTTCTACACCATCCTGGTAGTTCACCATCAGCACCAGCAATAGAAACAACAGCTGACACACACAGTGCTAGATAAAAGACAGAGATTAAAATGATCAAAAAAACATTTTAATCCCTCTGGAGAAAATAGTCCACTTTGAAATTTGACTGTAATCTCACCCTCATGAGTGATCGCAGAGCTCGGACTTTGCGCGCCTCATCTTTAGCCTGCAGCAGTCCGTAGCCGCATGGTGGTCGCACCTTTGCACTATGCTCTCCAAATGCCCTCACCACAGTGGTCTCCTGGGCCAGCTGGTCCTCCACCTCTGGATCCACAGGCCTCCACAGCACGGTGTAGATCAGTGCCTGCACACACACCTGAGCGAGCAAGACAGAGGCAAATCAAAGCGACTGTCCACCAAAGATCTGCCCACGCAGGTTAATTGGATGACATGTCTGAACTCACCTTGAGAGGCTCCAGCAGCAGAGCAGAGGTGAGGAAAGCAGAGAAGGCCGATATGAGCCACATGAGAACTACATTTCTGGAGAAGAATGTGCCGTAGAGTCCGACCACAGCCAGGCAGGCTCCCAGCAGAGCAGCCACCAGGGGGTAAATCACACGCAGTGTCCAGGGGGGGAGCAGCCAGCGGGGCTGACCTCGAGAAACACCTGGGGTGGAGGAATCAAAAAAAGATTCAAACTTTAAAAAAAGAAAGAAAAATTATCTTCTAAAAGAAATTGATTAAGTAGTTGTAGATGTACAATTCAGATAACTAAAAAAATGATTAATGGTGACAATCGATGACTAAATGTTACGGATTAAAAGCTAAAAGTCAGATTAAAGAAATGGATAAATGGTTAATATAGATAGCTAGAATGAATGAATTAGCAGGTGACATATAACTAAAAAAAATTATGGATAAGCAGTGTAACTAGCTACAAGTTGGCCTATTGGATAAAAAGTTAAAATAGTGAGCTATAAGTAATATATACACAGTTTAAAGTTCGCTAAAATATGAGCAATTGAAATAGCTTGATAAACACATAAAATAAAAAGGTCAAATGGTTAGCTAAGTGAATTGGATTCACAGTTTAAACATATAGTGTGTGTCCAGAGTAGTGGGGTCGGAAGTGATGATGGTACCTATGCGTGTGGTGGAGGAGGAGCGAGTGGAGTCAGGAGAAGGGCTCGGCAGGAAGGTGCTGGCCACTGAGTCAACAGACAGCACAGAGGGACACTTGTAGAGCCCTGCCTCATACTGGGAGGAGGACTGGGAGTCTGGCATGAGGATCTCTGCTCCACACAGGGACTTATCCTCACTCTGATCCGACCAGCTGCTGCAGGAGGTGCTCTGTCTAAAAAGGGGGAAAAACACCAAAACATAAAGTTCTGCATGAAAGTGCATTCGCATGAAGAGAAGCGATGCTTACGTGGCTGTAAATGAGGAGGTGGTTCTGGGTGAATCCCGGCCGCTGTCTGAGTTGCTGTTGGTTTTGTGTGTTCTGTCCTCTGCTGCTGCTGCTGCTGCTGCTATAGACATCAGCAGATCCTCCTCTGGTACCAGGGACGTACATATACAATTAGACTTTTCTAGACATTTTCATTTAAACTTTTAAGAAATGATAAATTACAAACATTGACTAGATAATATAGAAGCTAACTGCTGGTTACAAGAGACTAGATATAGGTAATAAATAAATCCTTGTTTCCGTCATTGAATATATGAATTTCTGATGTTTCTCACCGGACAGAGTTAGAAATGTTGTCAGATTGTGGTTGTGAGTTTGGACTGGGTTTGCGTTCATGGTGAGCAGCTCCTGATCTGCTGCAGTAGGGGAGGGATAAGATTCTGAAGTTTCTTTTGAAAGGGGATAGTGAGTGATGGGTGTGTCTGGGGAGGAGGGTGAGGCCAGGCACAGCTGCATCAGGGCCTTTTTCCTCCTCAATTGGCGAGTGGGGCCCAGAGTGGGTGAGGACTTGCAGAGTTCGTGGGCTGGGGTCATCTTGGCGGGACATAAGTCTACTGGGAGATTGAGGAGGCTGTCACAGGACGGCCATGCCACCACATCTCTGTCTGTCTGGGGCGCCAAGCCAGAGGAAGCCCAGAAGTCCAGGATACTGGAGTCAAACATCTTGCTCTCCAGTAACTACAGACAATTACAAGAAACACTTGTGAAGTGATCCTGAGAAACGAAACGGGAGCAGAGAAACAAAAATGTGTGTGTGTCCACATTTGTGTGTGTTGCTCTCACCGATGAGGGACTTCCTCGGGTTGGGCTGGAGGAGTCGGGCAGAGACAAGAGTGACGAGCTGGAGAGCTTTGATTGGCCAAAGTAAACGTCCATCTCCACAGAGTGACAAATGGGAGAAGGAGGGACTGAGATGTCCACAGTTACCTGGGTTGCACACACACACACACACACACACACACACACACACACACACACACACACACACACACACACACACACACACACACACACACACACACACACACACACACAGAGTTGTATCTCCAAGAAATTGAGGGCAGATTGACATTAAATTGACTTCAATAGATTTCCTGCAGACTTACACTAACCTTAACCATAGTTCGTACTTGCCTAACTCTAACGATGTCTTTTCCTTAAATTTGTATAATTTACGTTATGGAGACAAGTCCTCATAAAGTGACTGTGTAAACAAATTTAGGTTCTGTGTAATATCTGGAACAAACACAGACGCACACTCTCACAAACACACACACACACACACACACACACACACACACACACACACACACACACACACACACACACACACACACACACACACACACACACACAGGCACACACAGGCACACACCTGCTCGCTGAACAGTTATCGCTATGTAACTTAAGATAAAAAGGAAACACTCACTTATATTGTTTCCACACTGAGATAAAACTGTTTGACGAACAAAGCATAGACACACGTCCAACACACTGCTGCTATGACCTCTAATCAGCAGCACACTGATGGCACGTGTTACAACATAGAACATATATATACGTGTATATATATATATATATATATATATATATATATATGTGTTCTATGTTCTATATATATATATATAAATGACAGTGTCACAATATATCAAACTATCTCCGAGCAAAATATATTAATAGTAATGTTTTTTCCAGTTACCTGACTATGAGCTTTCCTAAACAGGAAACAGAGGAAACACTGAAGAGGAAACACCAGTGCTGCAACAGTCATCCCCATGGCAACCGTCTCCATGTTCACCAGCAGCTGGGCTGACACCGGCCCACTTGTGGAAAAGAGACACAAATCGTTTTCCTCCTGTCAACTCAGCAGAATCTTCAGAGAAATCTTGAATTATTTGTTGTGTGTTGACTGAATTATACAAAGTCCTGCATTTGTGAAGAACACACTGAAACATTGATGTTTTACTGTAAAACAATTTAACAGCTACTATATTATCTGACAGATATCACATTATAAATACCTTCCTCTAAAAGGATTTACATTTTTTCACTAAGTCATCTCACCTGATCCCCTTGGAGCCCACAGCCCCAAACCACAGAGCCCCCAGTGCCAAGTAGAGGTGCAGCATGAGGGCGCCACAGGTAACCCTTTGACCCCTGGTGAAACGGCTGTGAGCAGGACGTTCCCACAGTGACAGCCATAGGTGGCGCTCTTTCACCCCGAACATCAGCTGGGAGGTGAGGACCCGTCGAAACCCTCTGAGCTCCTCTGGACCTGCATGGAACGAAATGAAGAAACGAAAAATTCTCTATTTCTTCTAATAAATGAAAATAAATTGCTTGTTTCAACAGGGGAGTCATCTGTACTGAAAGAACAAAAAGCTCATATCAATTGTTAAAAAAAATGGCCTTGTCTCACTAAAATGAAAACATCATCTTGAAAGAGCACCCAGCATCACTCCATGAGATACTTTTTGCAGTTTGTAAGAATCTTTTCTCACATGAGGCCAGAACTTCCTTCTCCACAGTGTCATTCTTCTGATTCTCCACAGAGAGCCAGTCCTCCAGCACGAAGAAGAACATGTGGTCTGTCTGAGGGTCCCACACCACCACATGCTGAACGTACCAGGAGGGATCCAGACCTACGTTTACAGATATGAAATACAAAAAATACAGTTATACTTATGATGAAAATCTGTATTTTTAGTTAAAACATGTTTTCCAAAGAACAGCAATTTGGGAATTTCATATTGGTCGATTTTGTAGGATTTAAGGGAGGGGTCTATTGGGTGATGAATAATTATTACAATGTTTTCAATGGTGTAAATTAATAAATTGAGCAGTTCCCCTTCCACAAAGTCTGTCATGTTGCACTGTCATATTTCTACAGGAGCCCACATGGACAAACTAAATTAATTAGTAGCAATTCCATCGCTAAATGGTACTAAATCTTTTTTTAATCTTTTTTTTCTTGTTGCCAGGAGATTATATTTAGATGTGGTATTCTATATCAGAATCCGTGCAATAGCAAATTACTTTAAAAGACATATATTATTGCAGTTACCATGTACCTGTGTTGTCGTGCCAGATGCGAATTTTCCAAACTTCTCCCAGGTTGTCGTCTGTCTCCAGGTGAAACTGGTCCAGGCTTCCGGGTTGAAAAGCTCCATCCCTCTGCAGATGGCGAGAGCCGCTCTTGTTCACACCGTACAGACTGATGCCAACATGTGCTGTGGTGCCTGACGGGTTATAGCACAGCATTAAAATCATATATATCATATATAGTCAGAGGTTTCATTTAATAAACATGAAAATGCCCTCACTAGTTTAACTTATGTCATACAGTTTTTATTTCTATGTCTCTGTCGGCTTGTCTTTGGCTGACCTGCTCCACGCCTCCAGCCAGTTTTGACCAGAACTCTGTAGTGGTAGAGTCCCGGACGGCCACATAGAGGGACCTGGCTCAGTCTTAAACTGTCCAAGTGGTCCAGTTTATGGGCGATGAGCCCCACTAGCAGGTGAGTCAGAACCAGGACGGCACACACAATCCCCACCACTGAGTTACGCACGGGACCACCTGACTGCAGAGATAAGACACGCAAAGAGGGAAAAGAGAAAGAGCCTGTTGATGAATATACACCTTCTAATCCTGAGTCTGTATTTGGGGAAAGGATTAGACATAATTATTTGTCAAAACATAAAAAGAAAATGCTTTAAACAGAGGAATGCAAGAATGAGTCCTGAAACCTTGAAATAATCTTTGGGTTTTGGACTAAATTCATGGGTTTTTTGAAGGGCTTAGGAATTAGGAATAAGAGCTATGGTTTATAAAGGTTGAAGACAATGTCTACATTTACATAGACATTAATATTCTGATATTAACCTGAATGAGGTCTGAATAAGACACAGCCATGTAAACACCATTTGCTGATTAACTCATACTCAAAATAAGCATTAATCACATCAAGACATGAAGTATTCTGATCTTAGTCATATTATATATACATGTATACATCCTGATGGACTTTTCATCGTATTTAGTGATATCAACAAACGGCAGTTACCAACTGCTTGATGAAACATTTCCTGGGTATAAAAAAGATGGAAAAATAAAAAGGAGTTGTAACTTTTGCAACACAACTATTTCAGGTTGGGGTTTTAAAGGTGGCAGAATAATGTTGGATGTATAACGTAGTGGATGTAATGAATTGCGTCAAAATCGGGCTTTGCTCTGTAATATGTACACAGTAATATAAAGGGAATATTCTTTTAGCAATTCATGTCAACACCATTATGGAAATAATGTCTGATTCAGAATTGGGTCAATGTGTTTTTAATTGTCTTAAAATGGGCGAGACAATAAAAGTCAACACGAAAACAAATCAATAACTTTCTAAAATTATTTAGTCCGTTTAACACCTTTTACTGTATTTAGCCTTCAAAAATCATTAAACTGTACATTTGTGAAGATTATCTTGAAGCATAAAAAACTTTTATTTGTCACAGATCTTATTTTCTGCAATAATACAAAAGAAAATGGAAAAAAAAAATTAATCAAGGAAATAAGGGTGATGCTTATTTCCATCTTAGCCTAAAAACGTGTCATCCCTGAATGACTCTACTACAGCCTCAGCGCCCTCACATACCGGTGGCAGCAGAACAACGGCCCCAGGATGGACAAACAAACTGGCCCCAAATATGGTGAGATGCTGGGTGAGACAGTGAGCTGCCTGGAGTGTGCTGCCCTCCAGTGGCTGGAGACCCTCACTGCTCCACCGCCTCTCCTCCACGCTGTAGTACTGGCACAGAGAGCTGAACACACACACCGACACATGGACCGGCCCCCCCTCGGGCACAGACGAGGTCAGGTTGACGGAGAGAGGCTCGTCTGTCCCGTGTAACCTGTTGCAGGGGAAAATGCTGTCATGATCCTTTATTCATTAAAAACGGTAACTGAGCTAAAGAGAAGCCAGGTGACTCACAGTGGAGACAGAAAGATGGTTTCCTCTGAGGAGCTGGTCGGAGCAGAGAGAGAGAGAGCCCACTCTTTCTCAAGGGAACCCAGAGATGCATTAGTCCCTGGCACCGTGGAGCTCACTTCTATCTTGACATATCCCGAGCTCACAGAAGTAGATCCTAGAAATGCATAATGCAGTTTGAAAACAGCCTTTGGAAATTCATAATTCATGCTGAAACTCACATATATATGGTGAGGTTAATTAATAATTATGGAGATCGACCTTAAAGATATTTCAGAAACATCCTTGTCCGAGAAACATCCCAGTCACTGCTTTCCATTCATCAAAATACTAATTATTAATACTATTTATACACATACTCTGTTGCTGTGTAAAAGACTCAATTGAGATAGGGCAGCCCACTAATACTTTATTATTTTATGCCCAATACGTTTATTAAAGTAGAGTACTCAGTAGAACATATACCTCCGCCCCTCAAATTCAATCAAGCTGCACCAAATTTCACAAACTCAAAGAAATCAGTTCACTAAACATGCCTGATTACTTTCATCAAGATAAATGAATGATTCCCTGGGAAAACTGTGAAAAATGTTGAAAACTCCCTTTCTCACAATGTTAAAGAAGATGAAGAAAAGTTCCTGGATCCGCCCCCTAATCTGCACCAAAATGTAATGGGTTCTTCCCCCATCCCACATCTACACAAACACTAATGAAAGTATAACCTTGGTGCAGGTAATAAAAAACTTTGGAATGATCACAAATAATTTATCATCATAAAAAAGGCTTTAAACAGATTAGAAAGATTGGTTATGTCTGATACACTATATCAGCAGTATATATTTATACACTTTACATACTAATATGAAAATAAAGAAGAGTACATTTTTATTAAATTCAGATGGTCATACATTGGTCACTTACATTATCTCAAAGTGCAAACACTTGCGATCTGGTCTAGTAAGAAGGAAAATAATGTACTTTACCTGGAAGCAGACTGAAGTTGAAGGAGATGTATAAACCTGCATTCTCATCCAGTCCATCCACAGCGTTTACTGTGAAGTTCAGCTGTCCTTCAGTGGGAAGTGTTACAGTGAGACATGTCTCATTCCTGCATTCACCTTCTCTCCCATCTGCCCCCTTGTCTCCCTGTCCCACAGGGTACTTGTTGGGCAGCGTGACCTGTATGGCTTGTTCAGGAGCCAGATTCCTGATGGGTATGGGCTGACCCTGAGGAGTGGTGAGCTCCATGGCAACCAGAGAGGTGGAAATTGGAGGGTCAGTTGCACTCAGCATAGGGTTGGACTCCAGCGCTCCGTCTGTACTGAACAGTACCTGCACCACCTCTGACCTCTGACTCCTCAGGTGAGCAGTAAGGGACGTGGGGATATGAAACGGACATACCTTTGACCCATCAGCCGATGATGACCGAGAGGAGATGGCCTGGTGTTGGTTGGACTGGTTTGTCTGGCGAGTACAGAGGAGGTCCGTGGGGTCTCCTTGAAAACCAACTGTATTGATGTAAGGGGTGGAGAGCAGAAGAGGATCCTCGCCGTGAACACGTGAACGCATCAGAGTGCGCATGAGGGCTCCTGCGTGGGCCAGTGCTGACAGGGCGAGAGTGGAGGCTGACAGCAGAGAGCTCGAGTAGGCTGGGTGAGAACTGGAGGCACTGGCTGATTCAGACACTGCAGCCAAGGTGCTACCTGGAAACACAGAGATCAGAGCAAGATTCACCAGTTCTGTCTATCTATGGTTCTTTACTTTCACTTCTTATAGATGGATGGATACTTTATTGATCCCAAGGGAAATGTAGTCAGCGTGTAATGCAAGACGAGCACCTAAGACATGAAGGATGTTTCTTCCTGTTTCAAGAGCTGCTAAAACACCAGGACTCATCTGTTCCTCCATCACAAGGATCATCCTCCCCACAGCTTCCAGAACCTTCTCCTGGCAGCCTTCACATACCAGTTCATCAGGGACGGCCTGGAACAAACAGTAAATAACTCAACATGAATAATGTTGTAACTGTGAATTACTCGAAAATTGTGCAAATATATATCAAAATATATACATTACACACTACCTGGTCATCTTAGTCTCTTAATGTTCGCATTTATGAGCAAATGATTGCATGTAAAACTAGAATGGCACTCAGCAGACAGCATACCTTCATCCAGGCCCAACAGTCTCCTTATGAAACCACATTTAAATTCAATAGATCCAGATTTTCTTTTGGATCTGCACCAAATTGTAAAAGTAACAGTCCCTTAAACGTGCCTGATACAAAAATCCTCCTTTGCAGAGGTTAATATTTTTGAAATAGGAACAACTGGTTAATCGTGGATGAATATGTAAGTCAAGGGGTAAATCGGAGTCCTGCCATTCATTCATAATGGCTTAGGTTTTGATTAATAGATTAAAAGAAGTCAGATTTCACCAATTCTACAACACAGACACAGTTGTATCTCTGTCAATACTGTAGGTCTGATTTGTAGTTGGTTTACAGTTTGCATAACTTCTTAGCCTACGCATGTAGCCATCGTAGATAAAGCAGAAGCATAAATTCAGTTTACAAGTAAACAAAGTATATCTCATAAAATGTGCTAATTTGCTTTATTTCACCAATATATAAGTTATATCTACTTTGTTTAATCTGTACAATAAGACCATGATCTACATGACGGACGGAAGTAAACTCCAAAAACTCCAGGAAGTGACCTATACAAGTTGTCCAACTTATACCCTACTGTGAAATGCTAGATTCATATTATTACACTTGGCTTTTGGATGGAATTTACCAAAGGAAATCAAATATGTAAATTTTTTAGCTGTATAGGTGCTAGTAGGTAGATTTCAATACCTGGACAGAACCGGCCTTACTGTCTACCTCTTTTCTAATCATTGTCCGAAGCTAAATGGCTTCATGCTGCGTAGCTGAGTTGTATCAATTCAGCCTCTTAATCTCCACGAGAAAACAAAGCCATATTTCCAAAGCTTTCCAATTGTCCAAAAATCAGGTAGTGCTCACTTACGGTTGCCTGTGCCAACGCTGAGCTGATCTGATCAACATCCAGAATGGAGGACACGGGGAGAGAGGCCAGGGCTTGAGACACATTTACCCGGATCTCCCTCCTGTCCATGAGCTCCTGAGGGGTCCGTTCAGATGTCATCTGTTGACAGGGGTGAAACTCATTATTTTAAATCTCATGTCTATGATTTTTGTAATCTTCAGTTATCATGTTATCTGGTGGTGAATAAAAGCTAGTCAATTCCAAGCTTCCATATGCACTGTAATGTGAGAACATGACACAGGGACACACTACCTGATTGAGCTGGCTGCTGAGGGCAATGGAGTAAGGAATGAGCTCCTGAGGGTTGCCATGTTGGACCAGAGCCCAGAACTCAGTCTGGCTCTTGTTTCTGAGCCACTCACTGGTGATTTCATCCATTGCTGGATTTTCAGTGGTCAGTGTCCTAGAGAGTGGAGGAATCCAGAAGAGAGAGATGGACTAAATCTTGACTACGACATTGGGCATGATGTATTTCCCACAAAGTATTTTCCTTTTTACCTGTTGAGAGCAATGACGTTTGAGCCGAGATGGTCCTCTACTAATACAGTGACTGTGATGAGTGACTGTTTTTTTTCTTGCCCTGAACGTCCCATTGGAACCAGGCTGCCAAATGTTGAACGAGTTCCCCTGGGAAAGGATTAAGATATGCTGGAAGCTTAATTTTTAAGGGGGAAATTGGATTTTTGAATATTTTAAATGTTTAGGTTAAGATTAAACTTTTTTTCTGTACTAACAGTTTTAAATGGAGGCCAGTAGTCACCTGTACAGAGTAAGTGTGGGGCACTCTGTGCTGATGGGCTGACATGGGGCCACCTGGAAGGTGTAGATCAACTGAGAGGCCTCACTGTCATCATCTCGCCAGCCTACCAAGAAATGACAGAGAACAACTTGACCATTGGTACACTGGAATTAAGACAAGATAAGATAAGATAAGATAGGATAAAAAATTGTAATATTTGAAGAGGCAACACAAAGCATTTTCTTCACTAACCTGTCAACATTTTAAATGCATCAAGAACAAGGTAAAAAGGCACAATAAAAAAGGAGTCAAAGAAAAAAAGGTACTGACACATGTTGAACTGTGTGACACAGCAGCGTTACCTGAGCAGTTGTAGGTGACCACTGTCTCCAGCAGACGTATGTCAGACTCTGGCCTCAGATCACAGACGCCTCCATGTGGTGGATTGTTAGGTTGTATGGTCTGACTGGCGCTGCCCCACTGACCTCCACCAGGCTGGGAGACATTGAGAGTGAAGGTGTAACTCAGCCCTGGCTGGAGGACGCCTGAACGCACCACCAAGTTAGGAGAATGTGTCCCTGTGGAGGGAGCAACGTCATCAAGGTCAAGTGTCATGCCAGTCTGGACTTCAGCGCTCCATTTGTACTGTGGATAGACAGATGATTAGGACACAATAATTAAACCTTGCAACAATTGAATGTCGATTGAAATGTCCTATAACAAATTAATAATCTGAGCAGATAAAGAAAAAACATGATGGCACAGTCGTACAGGGAGCAGTGTTTTTCTCATCCCAGTTGCATTATGACTTCCTGAAATGGTACGGTGGCCCTGAGAGCTACTTGCACTGCAATGTTAGAAAACACATACAAATCGACAAATCACAAGGAAATAAAGAAAACATCCTCATCTGACTGACAATGGAAATGTTTACATGGGACAAAAAACAAATGACCTCATGTGTAATTGTTTAAGAAACATTACCTGAGTCTGGTCATCACATTGTTCGCATCGTCCTGCAAGGATGATGGCACTGTTGTAACTGATGTGTTGAGAGGAGGAGTGGCCAGAACAGGACACACATTCCACAGTCACACGAAGCACAGGGGCTTCACACACAGTTACCTAAAGATAAGTGATTGACATCATGAGCATAAAATAAAACGTTAAAATATCATCATTTCAAACAGACTCAGAGGAAAACCCCTGTGAAAAAATTTCTGGATCTTGTTTGGTCAAAATGCTCATTGCTTCTATGGCAAGTTGCCCAAATCTTTAACCTTTTCATATGTAGGTGCAGAAATAACAGTAAATATGAATTGTAATGTGATAGAGCAGTGAGGAGAAATGGGGTAATATCATGTGAAACACTCACAGTCTGGTTGACGGATGCAGCTTTCCTTCCTGCCTTGTGTACAGCGAGTGTAAAAATGTAGACTGTGCTTGGGTGCAGCTGATCGGTGAATAAAGTCACTGTACTGTTGTTGCTCTCAATGGGCTGTTTCACAAAATGAGACTCTGTAGAGTTCTGTAAATACAAGAAAACACAGGTGTTACAAGTGTGACCAGTGTGTACCAAAGGATTAATACATCACACCTTACTTTTTACTGATACACAACTTACAACATCGCGAGTTTGCTATAACATCAAAAGGCCTTTACCGCTCTCATGAAGGTCCAGTGATATTCTAGCGTGTCCTCCACTCCGGGCTCCGCATCAGGGTCATAAGACTCAGATCCGTCCAGGGTGAGGTCACTGAGGCTTGGCCACAGTTTGTGCGAGCCCCCCTTGATGACAGCTACCAGCGGGGAATGGACCACTGTGATGATAGCGGTCCGTTGGACATATACAGGAGTTTCCTGGAGCGTAACGGTGAACACTAGGCAATACTGTCCCACATCAAGAGTGTGCCTCGGGAGTAATAGTAAAGGAGAAGCTGCATCCACTTGCCTTCGAAGAAAGACTTTGTTCCCAGGTAAAGTGGTAAAATTGGACCCTCTGAATATCTCCCATTGGTATATGGTCTTGTAAACAGAGCAGTTAATGTCCACGCTGGCTTCAAAGAAACTTGGTCTAGATCTGTAGATAGTAGCTTGGCTCTGGACTAGAGAAGCTTGAGGGCTGGAACACTGGAGCTCCTCCACCTCCATGTGAAGCTGTGTGGACACGTGACTAACACCGTTGACAACTTTGGCCACAACACTGTATTCTCCAGCAATATAATAAGTATGATTAACTGTTCTCAAGTCCGTCACCAATGCTTTAGTGGAATCTCCAAAGTCCCAGAGGTATCTGAGGTTGCTCCCTCCACGCACTGTTGCAGAAAACATGACAGTGTGTCCAACAAATGTTCTCTCTGAAAGACAAACAAGCTTTATCTCCTTAACCGGCCACTCCACCGAAGCAGTCTCATTTAGCATCTGGGAGCAGACACCGTTGTTGGCTACCACACTGACAGACAGTGAACCGCTCTCTGGTGGAGTAAAGATTACCTCTTGGCCAATCAGCCATGTAGGCTTCGACCCCACCAAGTGAAGCATCCAGGTGTAATTAACTGGAAACCCACTTTGCACCTCTGCCTTGAAATGGATTCCTTTCAGAGCTTCGAGTGCAGCAGAACTACTGTTTACAAGTCGCAAACCTTGAATGTGCTCAGTGACCAGAATGCTGGAAGACACCTCTGTGCTACTGACCAGGTTCCAAGCTTCCACTGTCACAAAATATCTCCCAGCTGGAAGGCTTATAGAGAAGTTTTGCCCTTCGAGAATGGCCTGGCTGTGAATCCAGTCTTTGTTTTTAAGTGTTATAACAAAGCTCACATTGCTTCCTTTGGAAATTGTTGGAATAAAAGTAACTTCTTCTTCACTGCAAAGGGAAGATTTGCTTATATTCAACAGCAGATCTTTGATTCCATCCTGGACAGTGACCCTGTGTGAAACCATCTGCCAATTTATCCCATTGGAGACATTCAAAGACACCTGGTACATATCGGGATGTGTAAAAGTGTAGATGAAGGTTTGATTAGTAGCATTAAAAATGTTGGTTTTAGAACGTCTAACTTCCCAGTCCCAGTGCAGGTCACTGCCCTTACGAACAAGCCCACGGAGGGAAATAGCAGCACTCGCATTGATATAAAATGGACGTGTCTTTCCTTCAATTTCAAAGTCCACCTCATGGACATCTTCCTGGACTATGAGCTGTTTGGTATCATTACATTGGCTGAGTACATTCTGAACAACCACCGTGACAAGACAATCACCCAAACTTGTACAATTGTGGAGAAGAAAGGGTTCACGTGTCCGCAGGGGTGATGGATCAAAGTTCGTATACCAAAGGTACTCTAGGTCTGACCCGGTAACAACAGATACAGAAATATTAACTAATTTCCCTAATGCCACAATGTTGGAATGAGTTGTAACATGTGCACTTGTCACACGCTCTACTGCTACTAGAGAAACAGCGGTTGTGGCCTCACCCAACGTGTTCGAGGCTCTTACATGAACTGATAACCCACCAGGCGTTTCAGCCAACAGATGGAAAAGCTTGCCATCGCCAGTGATTTCTTGGTTTATTCCACTCTGTGCAGCACGCCAGTGATATGTGACATTGGAGCCTTTGGTGACTGAAGCAATAAATAGCAGTTCCTCTTGTGTTGGTGCATATTTCATAATGGTCAGACTGGGACATTCAATGTGAAGACCCTCTATTCTTTCAAAGACCTCAATGAAAATAGCTGCCTCCCTTCTACTCACCAAGTTCTGGGCTACAACCCTCACTTGATACACTCCTGGTTTGGGGAAAGCAAATCTAAATTGATAGGTCCCCTGTTTGGTTGAAGTTAAACCATCAACAGTCCAGTAGTAACTGGTGCCACTGATTGCACTACTAACTGCAGTGATCAGAGTCTCCTCTCCTACTGCAGCATAGGGCTGGTTGCTGTGAAGGGACACGTCTGCAACAGGGAGTAAAACATTGACTTTGATGGATGCAGACTCTCTGCTCACCAGGTTAGATGCTGTGGCAGTAACTGCGAACTGGCCAGTCGAGGTAAAGACATGTGACACGTTGTGGTTCGGCTCCATCAGAGAACCATCTCCGAAGTCCCACAGCACTGACACATTGCTTCCACTGCAATTAGCAACCCAAAAAGACACTAAAGAATTGACTGTCAGTGCATCAGTTTGACTATCACGTCCCACAGACAGTTTACTCACAGGTTTTTGAACGGTGATGCTAACTTTGGCTGTTTGTTTACTGATGTTATTACTTGCCATTACTGATACCTCCTCGACACCTTCATCTTTAAAGACGAAACACTTCTGATAGTTTTCCATCTTGGCGGTGGGTATAAAGGAGTTGCTAGACCACTTGAATTGGTAACCTGTCACCTGATCGGGGGAAACTAACACCCTGAAGCATACCTCTTCTCCTACTGCTACAGCATCCTGTGATGACTCCACTGTCACGTTGGTTATTGGCGCTTCAACACAAACACTTGTATTAAGTGATACAGATGAAACCAAACTAAACACTGTCAGGCTAACATGAAAAATGCCGGGCCTTGGGAATGAATGCATGGCTGTGGACTGACCTGTCACTACAGTCACAGGGGATTCATCGCCAAATTGCCAATGGAAAATCAGAAAGGATATTTTCCCAGTGACCAGAGCAGTGAGCTGTGCCTCTGTTCCATTTATGATACATCCTATAGGGAGAACTCCACTAACAGCCAGACTATAGACCTCTACCCTGATGGACTGCTGAGCTTTGCTAACAGAATTAGAGACAGTTACAACCACTGTATAATCCCCTGGAGACTTATAGATGTGTGAGATGGAACCATCTGTAAGGTTGCCCAGTAGGGACCCATCACCGAAGTCAAAATCCCAGATGAGACTTGTACCAGTGGCCACTTTAGCTCTGAAATCTGTTGCAGAGTTTACTTCACTAGGTTCGCTGTAGCTAATGTTTAATCCAGAAATCTCCTCCATAACTTCCAAGATGAGCCGAGTGGTCAGGGTAGCCAAAGTGTTGTTGGCACACACTGTAACGTTAAAAAGTCCAGCAGATCCAAAAGTGTGACGCACTTTATGGTGGATGCCTTGGACACCTTTGGAGCCATCGCCGAAGTCCCATTTATAGAAGACACCAAAGTTGGAGGGCTCTGCGGCTGCTTCTAGAAGAAGTGTATGATTGACAGTGGGCACTGCAGGGGAAGAGGAAATGTGGACGTGACCTAATTTAGGACGGACGATAATCTTCATTGATGCGCCAATGTCGTCAAATTGATTGGAGACTTGGACATGAAGGGTTAAGTCACCTATATTGAACAACAGAGAAAAATCCATTTCACTTTGATGTACTTAATAGTAAATACTCAGTACAGAGTCTACCGGTGTCATTATTTATCAGATGTTTCAGATCCTACATTAAGTGGTTTTAAAAAAAATCTGAAATAAAGTTCAAGGACGAAAGAGGGACATAAATGAGGCTGATAAAGATTTTAAAATGATACATGGATCTCTGTCCAACTAACAGCAGCTTTAATCATTCTACGATATGTCCGAAATCATAATTTTATATTTTCTAAATAATCTACATCTTTAAAGCTGTATTAAATCTGTATTGCATTTTGTCGACCTGGGGGAAGAATAAAATAAACTGTAAACACAACATTGACATATGATTAATTTATGAAGTTGATATGACACAATTGTTAGCGAGTAGTTGCTACACATAGATACAGATACAGAGCAACATTTGTATTCATTTAAAGTTGTGTTAGCGCTCCACCTGACAAATATCAATCACATTTTTGCCATACTGTTCTTCTCCTGCATGAAATCTCCTGTTATTCAGACATATCATTTCTCAGATAGGGTCCATTTGACAAATATTCCAATTTTCACTTTTCCTTTTGGTCTCATCCAAGGAATCTTTATTGTATTTTGGCTAAATGTTGCACTATGCCCACCAGCTAGTGGCTTTCTGTTCTTTCGACTATTTCATGTTTTGCAAGTAGTGAACTGTGGGGTTATCCACCTACTCCTGCTTGAAACAGGAGGTTTAAAGTCAAAACAATATTCTGAAAGATGCTAAAATGCCTCATAGAAACTACTGACTTGGGTTATAATTTTCTGCATGAAATCTTGCATACATTCATAATTGAAAATAATTATAAAAAATTATAATTAATGTATATGTGTGTTTACCTGAATAAGAATATGTATAGTTCACCGAGTCCTGGACAAACATTTGCTTCTCTCCCCTCTCCACAAGGCCATCCATGGTCTGATATGGAGCAGCCTGGGTGTGGCTCACCTTTCCAATGCCGTCTCCAAAATCCCACCTGCAGGATTTTAGACCAGACAAAAAAACCCAACATTTTTGTTCATGTTGCAGGTGGAATTCTCTGTCGTAAAGATAACAGATAAGTAACATTTTCTCTGAGGATTTTTAAAGGTTATTGATGAAAAATGCATTGTCATACCTGAAGGTGACTGGCAGGTAGATGTCCACTTTGACTCTGAGGGTGTAGAGGTGGGTCGCATTCACAGCTACGACCTCCCTGACAAACAGGAACTCTGGCTCAGCCAGTGGAGTCAGTTCATCAGCAACCAAGAAGATCTCCAGGCTCTGGGAGCTCACAGGGTTAGACGCTGTAACCTAACAAACATTTCTAAGATTAATTTTTAAAAATCTATTTAGTAACACATCAAAAGGAAGTAACTGAACAAACACCTTACCTTGAGTTTATACTCAGCAGGTCTCTTGAACGCTACACTGTAAGATTCCCCTTCAAAGGCAAACTGCTCCAGGTTGTCAATAACCCATGTGAATTTGACTGAGGAACCACTCTCCACTTCGGCTGTAAACGACTGCAATATGAAAACAAAGAAGATGCCATTTAGAGAAATGGTAAAGAAACTGGGCTGCATTTTGGTAAAGTTCAAGTTTTCCATGACAACATTCCTCAACAATACTACTCTACATTAGCAAATTCTTAGGCTGAGCTAGGTTTAGCTAGTTAGAAAGCGGCTGAAGCTTATGGGAATGTCAGTTTTGCAGGTATTTAACCAAAGTATTGTAAAAAAAAATATTTTGACCAAACTAACTTGAACTTGAAATATTTAATATGTGTCAAACCTCGAAAATATATATAAGTAGTTATCAAAACATAATTATTCTATGATTACTCCAATCATCAAAGTATTGGAAAACATTATCTGGGAATCCTTCATATATTCTATACAAATAAAAGAAAATAACTTGATATTTTTCCCATGATTAGCGATAACTGTGACCTCCTGGTGGCAATCATGTTGCAACAGGATTAATCCTCTGTGGATCATGATCAGCTGTCTTCAAAACTCAAACGTCAATCCATAAAATAGTGACTGAGATATTTTGGACCAAAGCGATTGTCTTACTGACATTGCCATCTCTTGACCCACACTGCTAGCGCGGCTACTAAAAACTGTGGCTTGAATGCAAATTTGATGTGTTGTAAATTCTCACCTGTGATGTGTCTGTTAGCATCCTGAGACGTCCGTAAGGCTCCACACTGAGCCCTGTCACTGCCTCGTAGCCACAGACCTTCACACTCACACTGTGCTCACTCTGAGCACTAACTGCATCCACCACACTGATATTCAACACCTGAACCCCCACTGAGGGAAGTAAGAGAGTCACGGAGGAGAACCATTCATCAGGGGACTGTCTCTTACAGCCAGGCGGAGACGGAGCCACCTCTTCGGGACACGATGAGAGCAAGGGGACCCCAGTTTGGAGCACTGGGGCTGACCATGAGCTCCTTGCTCTCTGTGTGGTCAGGACCTTTACTACAATGAGTGTCGGGGTGTTGATTTGGACATGAATTTGGTTATTTTTGTCCGGCAGGGGGTGGATGACATTAAGCCTAAACTTAGATCTGGGATGTGGAGGAGGAGCTGTAGTTAGGGGACTGACATCAGGAGGTGTGTTTGTCTCTGTGTGGGTGGAACCAAAGATACCGTCGAGCTCAGTACCTCTGTGGAAGGTGTCTATGTACAGTATGCTCAGATCACACACCACCCCGTCCACCCACTGGCCTCCTTGGGACGGTGAAGTCAGGCCTCCCTGCCACCAACCTCCCCATTCGGCCCCTCTAAGGGACAGGTAACTCTGGCGCCAGGAGGAGTTTCGAGAGGCTTCACTGCTGCGGCAATGTAGGAAGGTTCCAGAGTCCCGAGTGTGTTGTATTGCTATTATATCATCAGGGTACACCATGATGGCTGCATCTGGAAGAAGCACCTGTAGCAGAGAAGATGACAATGAGACAGGACTTTGTTTATTTTATTCAGACCTGATTCATAATGTCTGTCGCAAAGGTCAACTCACGCTCATAGTTTGTAGTTCAGAACTGGGGCGTATTCTCAGAGACAGGTCTGCCACCAGGTGGTAGAAAGGTGGTATTGCGGGGTATCTGGGAGGTAAAGCAAAGCCACGGCCACTTGCTGCAGAATCGTAGGGGCTGCAGGGACTGGTGTTGGGCACGCAGGCCTCCAGCAGGTGGCACCAGTACTGACCCACGCTGCAGCCCCCTGTAGTGTTACACAGTGGGACTGGTGAGCAGCAGCTAAACGGATTAAGGAGAGAGCTGCAACCTGAGGAGCAAAGAGGAGATTATTGCCTAAAGTACTCAACAGGACTGTTTAGTAATACCTACAGTACTGTAGGAAATACACAACAGTGTAGCTTCCAGACGTGATGTAATTGACGTGCTGTACCTGGAGGTACCAGGTGGTGGTTGGGGTCGCAGTAGGGTCGGAGGATTTGAACACGGGCCAGCGAGGACAGTGGGCTTGGCTGAACCACAAGCTTAACTTTTACCAACTGACCTGCATGACTGAACCACAAGCCTGGGAACAGCTGCATCTGTGGGAATATGTAAAAAACAACTATTTTACAATTTATCCATTACCTTTTGCTTCATTGCTTACTATTTTTTAATGCACTAAACATTGTAATGTAAGCTTACATGCAATATCTATAACACTTTATTCATTATTAGTCAAGTTACTCAACAGTCATTTCCATCGTGCCACACCATAGTAATTGCAATAAAACTACCAATGGTCTGGAATCTGTGTTTTGAACCAGTGATTTCAGTCCTGAGCTGAAACAAGTGTATCATGTCTGTGAGGTTGTGATGTTTTGTGCCTTCTCTTCTTTTGTCCATCCTGGTCACATTTTACGAACCTCCACCATCTGTTGTCCAATGTCTGGGATGCTGAGAAGAGGTTGTATCTGGGTTTGCGTGTAGATGCCGCTCATGTGAACCAATCCCGTCAGGTAACTGTCCATAGGTGGTAAAGCCTCTGCAGGAAGAGGGGTAAACCAAAATCACTGATACACACGTCTGCTGTTATTCTTCACACATGAGCATCAACCAAATCTGTCAGTGTCGTCCTCTATGGAGGCAGATTGTCCACAGACTACATAAATAATGAAGGAGATTTTATGTGTTATACATTAAAAACTAAAGTCTTACCAGTTAGACCTTTTTCACAGAGGTAGAGGTATCGTCCAGCACACTGAGCTCTTCTCCACTGTCCCAGTGCACCCAAGGCCATCTGAGTGCACCCCCCCTCACTGCCTCCAGCCCACCTTGCAGGACTCACCGGCTCCACAGCCCCAGCCGACTCTGACCCTTCGCCCCTCAGTCCCTTCAGCCATACCCACACAGTGGTTTTCCTAAAACAAAAACACACAACACAAAACATCTGCTATTGAAACAGAGAGGAGTAAGACATGATGTAAATGTAGACACACATTGTTCATATAGGACTCACACAGGAAAGGAGGAGTGGAGGAACGTTTGCAGCTCTGCACTGTCAGCAGATGCCAGATCACCTCCTGGACTCTCTCTGCATGAATGCTGAGCCTCAGGCCACGAAGACGTCGCCTCAGACATCCAGTAGCAACGCATGCTGGACAAGTGGATCCCACCTCCTTCTGGGCAGGGAACCTCTTCTGGAGAGGAAAAATCACATTGAGCTGACAACGTGCAAAGTATCAATAATAATATCAGCCACAAACACATGTAGAGAAACCAAACAGCTGTATTCTGAGGTGGGAAATTGAAAATATTCCACTGCTGCAAGAATATTCACTGTCAGTTTGTGAGAGCTTAAGAAGTGGCGCTCAACTGACTCAGCTCATTATCAGACGATACAGGTGCTGAACAAGCAGTGATAACAGCTGTTTGCCAGCCTGACTGTCTTTCTGCATCTTATCTTGGATTACACACTAATTATAGTACTTTAACTACTGCAAACTGTTGCTTTAAATGGGAAATTTGTAAACATTATTGCAAATTGTAAATTGCATATGCCAGATTTACACAAAACACACCAGGCTGCATATTTTTGCTTAGAGCAATACCACAATTTTTTATATACTCCATAAATGTTATTTCACAGCATTAAACTGTAACAATTTAATGTAAATGTATATGTCAGAATATTGAAGTAAACAGTAAATATGAAATATCAAATTGAAAATACTTGCTCGATGCGAAATAAAGACATAATTATATACTAAAAAACGAAATGTATAGATATGTCTAGAGTTGAAAAGGTAAAGTGAATGTATTTTCATCACGTAGAACAGACAAAATACAATGGTGTGGAGCATGTGTAACACTACACATTTTTAAACATATCAATGCTATAAAAGTAAAAAAGTGCCACTTCTACCTGAAATGCGACACTAAATTAGGTAAATAAAAACCTTATATATATATATATATATATATATATATATATATATATATATATATATATATATATATATATATATATATATATATATATATATATATAATAAAGGGTAATAAGAGGAATTGCCTGGGTTGAAGTTCAAAAGTAAATTTTCATGAGTCCAGAGATATATTTGCTGACTTGGAATTCTCTGAACAAGACACAGAAAATATCGATAACTTTTAAATTTAAGCCTTGACTCAATATAAAATAAATCTTCTCACCTCCAGCTACTGTGATCAAAACCAAACAGAGAATCCAGGGAAGCACCTGCTTTTCTGCCACGAACGCGCCTGTCATCTTGCAGAGCAAATCATATTCTCACCAGGATAATAAAATACTCTGTGCAGGAGCATTGTGGAAATCAATACTCTCCCATCCTTGTGTTAAATGGCTGGAGTCTTCTGGGTTCAACTCTTATCCTCACATGTTCTCCTCATCCTGAGTGTCTGTGTACAAGTCAAACTTTTAGTCGTCCTCTCATTTCCACGTCTTTCACATTAAACCCAACTCTTTTCCCTCCACCAGCACCCACTCCCCTCGTCCTGCACACACACACACCATGAGTTATGGTGGCGTCGTTGTTTTAAAGGCCTCTTCTTCACTCTCTCTGAGCGCCTGGGTGACTTCTACTTTGTCTCTCAGCAACAGCTATAGAGGCAGAGTGGACAGAGGAGGCCTGCGCTGCTCATTACCATGTTGTAAAACCCCCTGGCACCTCAATAGAAACAGTCCGACTCCCTCAGGCAGGTTGCAGCAAGAAACATGTCTCAGAAAACAGAGTCATTGTAGTGTTGTTTGGCTGCATATGGTTGCCTTTAAAAAAAAAAAAAATGCTTCAAGAATTTAGAGGGAACAGCATCTTGTTCTGGGTTGTCAAAACCCTTTTGGTCCTTGTTTTCTGCGCTGTGCCCACAGCCCGTTGTCCCAGCACTAACACCAAGACCTCATCAGTAACCAAACAAAGGCTCTGTGACGCACACACAGAAGAAATAGACCCAGTTCCAGAAGAAAGGATGCCATGCGGGTTGCCTGGAGAGGGAACAGATAAAGTTGAAGGCAGTGATAAGGCGAACATAGCTGAGGGCAGTCAGTCTGTTGCCATGGATACAGTTGGATTGTACTTTTCCCCAAATTATGAGATTCAGCAGAGTTTAATTGGTTACAAGCTATGAATTCCATAATAAAAGTATTTTATAAACTTTTTATGGTTATTGTCTTAAAGGCTCTTCTCGATGGGTATTGGAAATCAGCAGTTGCTGCAAAAGCTGTGATTCATTAAGTTGTTGCTCCGTATTTCTCTTTGTATTGTGTCCCTATTGAATAAACATAAAAATAGAAAGGAAAACATTAGGTAGCCTAATATGGTGCATTATGGGGCTATGACACCACAAGTCTGTGGGAAATGCATTTTTTAAACCTAAATTTCAAATTAATTCACAGGTAAACGTGTGAACATAGTAAACATCTTATAACTACACTAGTCTTCCATCATGGTCGTTGCTCTGTAGTTAGGCTCATGTGGAGCTTTGTGCTTCGTCCTCATGTCAGCATGCTAACATGCTCAAGGACAATGCTAACATGCTGATGGTTAGCACGTGCACAACCTAATAACATTATAGCCACCCTAGCTTTGCATGTTAGCCAGTTTAAGTTTCACTATACTACCTTTGTTAATTTGTTCATATTTTATTCCAAAATGTCACTTTGTAATTCAAGTGGGCACGAGGGTGGATGAAATTTCATTAAATAAAAGAGCCTGATATTTGAATCATTAGACATAAACAGACATTTGAAATAGTACCTAAAGTAAAATTCTGAATATATGAAGTAAAAGGTGATCGTGTTAATAAATATGTTTTTTTAAAATTGTAATCAATTTAATAGTATGTTTACATATCTGACACACTTTATTTGGATTTTGATTATTTATCTAACAATGTCATATTATTAATTTGGCATTTAAGACAGCATGAATTAAAATATATTTCAATAGTTATTTTAAAACATTGGATTTTATAATATAATCTTTGATGCTTATTTAATAAATAATCGAAGTTTTAGATTATTATTAATAAACACTGTAAAGGATGTTCCTGGTGTTGATATATCATTTTCAAACACTAGGAGGCAGCAGTGCAACATTAAATTTAATGTTGAACACAACACAAACACAACGACGAAGAAGAAGGAGAAACGGGAAGATGAAGGCAGCAGCTTTCGAGGACATATCGTAGGTAAGCTCACATAAACCCAAGAAACAGGAGAATGGCGTCTTAACGAGGTTGTAACTGAGTCACAAGCAACGAAACGCGCGGTTTTTAAAGCGAAATGTGTATTTTTACTCTAAAACTGGACATGAATGTGGTTGTTTTCGCTCCTTCCTGTTCGCTGGCCCAGATGACGTTATGCTGTGACTGTGTGTTGAATAGAGATCCTAATAGAAAGCTACTGTTCTCTACATATAATGAACCTTAGGCGGATATGTCCTCTCCTGGTTCAGCTGACACTCAATGCACCAAGCTGCGGTTTATGTGTTTTCTCTCTGCATCATTCCCCCGTCAGGACAACACCGTGCAGAGAGTCTATCAGTATAGTAATTCATATTTTACCCAATTCACATATTTCATTCATGCCGAACTGTCCAGGACACCTCATTTATTAAAAATCAAGTATTGGTTGAGTTATTCGGTTGTGTACTGAAGCGAACAAATCATCAAATGTTAAATAGTGGATTATTGTCAGTGTGGTTTGGTTTGAAGGGCCGGACAGGGCTGAATCTATTGCTCTCTCATACTGCATCTAAGCCTCTTGGCAGGGGCGTTGCAACAGGGTGGGCAGAGAGCTGAGAAGAAGGGGGGGGGGGGGGGGTCCTTTGTAAACAGCTGATTACGTTACAACATTGAATTCGTAATGTGATGCCTCTCCAGATAAGTAATGCTATGTTTATCTGTTCATCAACCAAACCTTCTGGGAGTCTTGATGACATTATAAACTAACTTAGGAAATGTTACCAATTTTAAAGATATATGTATATATTATATTTAGCAAATTAACTGTAGCTGTTACAAACACTTCACATTGTGTTCTTTTTTAAACTGGGAATAGTATACATTGTTCCTTTGGATATGGCTATATCAAAGGATCATATTCACAAATCACAATTTGTCTAGTAGGGTTTAACAAGGTGTGATATCGTCTGACCTTAACCCTCAACAAGAGTAAGGAAAAACAAAAAAAAATAAAACCTGTTAACAGGGGAAAAAGAACATAGAAAACTTCAGAGAGAGCCACATGTGAGGGATCCCTCTCCCAGGATAGACTATGCAATAGATGCCACGTGTATTGAAGAACATCAGAAAGATAGGGGTATTTACAGCATTGGTTAGAATAGACACTTTGTAGCATAATGGAAGGTAAATGAATTTATGAATTATTGTCAGTGGACCAGTGTATACGAGGGATCTTGGCAGAAATTAAATATTACATGCAAAATTATCTTTTCATTTGTTTTGTAATCACCTGAAACTCAAATTCCTGAAGAATCATTATATACTAGTGGGCTGTTGGAGAGACGTTTAACGGGATGGTGTTACAGCTGAGCGGAATTTTAATGTTCCTGCAACTCCTCAACCTGATTTAAGAGCTGCATTGTTCATTATTATTCAACATCTCAAACAGAAAAAGAAGCTGCAGCGACAACACAAAAGTAATTTGAAGTCTAATTCATTTTCGGTGTCTTTGTTCGCACCCTGCAGCAGGTTCTATGCTGCAGTTGAGGACATCTGAAGAAGTCGAAAAGAGCTGTGAGATTTCCCAGCTCAGACAAGCAGTGTTACAAAACAATGACAGACTCCTCGATGAGATGCTCTGCCAAGAAATCTACAAGAAAGTCATCAACTGCAGAGGTGGTTGGGGCATCGCTGGCACGCCCCTGCACGCTGCAGTGTCTAAAGGCCACCTCAGCTGTCTGCAGGTGCTGCTAGCCCATGGTGCTCTGGTGGACTGCGTAGATGTCAAGGCTCAGACGCCGCTCTTCGCAGCTGTTCGTGCGAAATACCTGGAATGTGTCTTAGCGCTCCTGGGCGCAGGCGCCAATCCAGATGGGAACTCATCCAATAACTGCTCCCCCGTCCTCACAGCTGCTCGTGAGGGCGATGTGCAGATATTGACGGAACTGCTCAAACATGGCGCAGAGGTGAACTCCCGCTCCAAAGTCTTGCTGTGGACCTCCAGCGCCAGGGTGTCGAGCGGGCCGCTGTACCTGGCTGCCGTTTATGGACATATGGAGTGTTTCAAACTGCTGCTCCTCTATGGAGCGGACCCAGATTACAACTGCACAGACGCCAAGCTGCTGAGTTCGATCAAGCATCCGAAAACTGTGCTGGAGATGTGCCTCAGGCACGGCTGTGGTGTGGAGTACATACAGCTTCTCATCGACTTCGGTGCAAATGTCTACCTCCCTACGCTGATCATCGAGAAGTCCACCAAGCAGAATGAGGCTGTGGAGCTGCTACTGCGGGAAAGAGGTGAACAAAATGTTAATCGTCCGTGTTTCTTCACAGTTGATCTGTACAGTGGATGGTACTCTGCTGGCTGGTTGAATAATAGAAACAGGCCATTGTTTACTTGTTGAAGTTAAGCAGCTACACATAATCTTGAGACTCAAATTTAGAAATTGTTTATTGCATTTTTTGGGGGGTCTGTTCTTAATATCCGTAGTGATTTTCATCCAGATCATGGTATGTTCAGTACCTCTGTGCACATGTACAACTCCTGAAGTCTGCTCTCAATCATTTTGTTGAAGGTTTTCTGAAAAGGACGATATATAAAGTGTCATTTATAATAGGATAACAGGAGTTTTGCATATAGGGTTAGTTTAGTTATAGTTATATATATATAGTTATAGTTGGTGCTGTGCAGGTCAATGTAAAATTTGTATTCAGGCAAAAATATAACAACGGTAAAGTTCATACTAAATTACATATTTGTTCCTGGGAAACTTCCCACCAAGTCACCAGGAAAAGGTTGAGAATTTTTCAGTAAAATAAAGCCGAGTCAACAGCCTCTGGGCCAGAATGGTTCCCTCGGTGTGGGTGGAACTGATCATCAAGTTACAGCTGCAAGAGGCAATCATTTTTTTCTCTTGTTAGGACATTGATATTGAAGAACAGCTCTGTTGTTCCAACTCTCCCTCTTAGAGACGGTGAAATAAGAATAAACACCCTGCAGTATCAACATGTTGATGTTGCAACTATAGCAAACAACCACAAAAAAATACAATTCATGCCTCAGACAATTCTTATTTGGTAAATGTTAGATGTTCAGATACCATATTTACCTTCCGGGCACCAATACTTGAACTGTGTCGTTGAGCTGACACAAGTACAGTTTCGATATCAACGCATTAAAAGAAATAACAACTTGTATATTGTACTTTAACAGCTGTATGCTACTAACTCAGTATGGAAATGATGTTTGCTTTCATTGTTGTAGGGTCTATTGCTAGTGTTGCTGTGAATAAGAAGTGGTTTGCAAGAAAAGAACATTTAACTTTTATCTGGGTGATACTAATATAATTTAAAGACTTGATATCAGATTGTTACATAGATTTGCACACTCGGCAGTATTGAAGACATTTCAGATGATGGTATCTGCATCTGAACTTAAACGTGTGATCTTGTTTGGGTTTTAATGATACTATTGCGTTTTACCTGTGTGATAACCTGTTTTTTTTTCTTCTTCTTGTTGTCTCCTGTGTTTCCTCAGGAAATCCTAAAGCTCTGACTTCACAGTGCCGACTCGCCGTCAGACAGCACCTCCAAAAGATCAACAAGATCCACTGTCTGGAGGAGCTGGAAATGCCAAGGAGTCTCATTCGCTTCCTGCAACACAAACCCTTCGCCGCCACTGTTCTGTAGCTACACGAGCTGGAGGCCTGTTCATGTCAATTCAGTTTAATTTTAGCTAAAGATTTTCTTTTAAATGCAGATTATGAACCAGCTTTTTTAAAATGACCCGTGTGTTCATGTGCTGTTGTGTTAAGACTGATGCGTTAATCCATTAAATGTGAGGATGAACAGTGTGTGCTTCTGTTTCATTGTTAGTGCTCAACCCTGTAGCTGTAGAAAGACGTCTGAAGGAGGCTGTTTGTTGCTGTTCTTAGTCACATGTTCATCACAAGGTAGTTTAAGCTGTGTGCTAAAAGCTCCAGCTTTCCTTGAGCTGGATCAGGGTCAGTTTGTAAGAAGCTGCTAAAATTTCTGCTCTTAAGTAGGGCTGGGTGATATGACTTCAAATCAGCATAACGATTAATGAATGATTATTTTAAGCCCCCACCGGATCGTGATCGGACCCCCCCACGCCTGAGGTACATTACTCAGGGGCGGTCAACAAGTGACACTGCTTCTGTTCTTCTCTAATCACTCACATGTAGAACTGATCTTCATAAAAATGGGCTGAATTCATATTTATGTTCCTGGGTAAACGGGGTGACGCCTCTTTTGCAACAGTGAAGTTAAAACACTGCGTTGTTTCTTAATCTGCGCAAAGAACTTCTCTCTGCTGGAGTATGTGTGTGTGTGTGTGTCGTGTCTGTCGCTCTTCATACAAACAAAAACAATCACATTTATTTTGATGATGTCCAATCATGAATCCAGATTGTTCCGGTAACTTTAACCCTGATGTCCTGGCTGCTGCGCATCACGTTACATTTGGTCTTGTTTTTTTCAGTGTGTTTAAATACGTGTCTCATGAACTCTAGAGCAAATCAAACAAACACACAAAGTAAACTTCTGTCCTGTAAATGTTCTAATAACCCCTGATGAGGGTTTATGGTGGAGTTTAATGTTAACATGTAAAATGAGCGCGGATCCGCGGTGGTGAGGAGGGGGGACATGCGGCACGATACAAGGTACCTGGGCCGCCGCTGGAAAATGAATGTAGAGTAAACCCAACAGTTTGTGAATGTACCATAAGGGGAAGTATTTAGTCTATTAGAGGTTAGAAATGTCGGTTTCAATACATTTTCGGTTTCAATTGCCCAGCCCCACTCTCAAGTGTTAGAAAACTTTAAGAATCACATTCCTACAGCAGCCCAGAGAGGACAAGCCAAACCCTGGCTGTCGCGAGTGCCTTTTGCATTTTGACATTACCTCAATTCCACAGAAGATTTTTCCTACATGCTTGAAAAGGGAGGGGTAGGGGAGGGGTTTTTCAGCTGGTTGCAGTCCACACATTCACCACTAGATGGCACTAAGCCCTAGACACTGGTCCTTTACATGTCTGTAGAAAGGCAGATGAATAAAACACATTCAGGGCCTTAAAAACATCACATGAGGAAAACTGAGAATTACTTGGCTGTTTAATTATATAAATACTCATCACGTAATAATTCATCAACTTCAACAGCATTTAAATAATTAGACGAAGGCCACAACGTGTGATTCTTCAGACTGACCTGTAGATGGCAGGAGATGGTTAAAAGGGAGAATATTGTTTGAGATTGTTGTAAAAGAGGACAAAGTAAATGGCTTAAAATACGACAGAGTGAGTCAAATAATTGTCATATATACACAGTAACAAATGGTCGGATGTAGAACATGGAGCTTAAACAAGTCCCATAAAGAACTTCATATTTCAGCACGTCATACTGTCTTGCAGAATTAAAGAAGAAAAAAACAAATTTTCATTCACGGTCCCACACATGATCAAATCAAAAACCAGACTTCAAGTATTGCCATCATGAGGAAATACAAAAACTGGAAGACGCAAACTTAAAAAAAACAACAACATTCCTAACAGAGTTCTTGCTTTAAAACCAAGTCTCTGCCAAAGTAAAACTCCAAAAGCAGCATCCTCTCATTAAACATTCACCAGCTCTGCAATCAGGAGTATTTTCATTATCGATAGTCATTACCACACAAAGATAATCATTCAAGTACAGTTGCCCTTAAGTGTTTAACAAAATAGTTCTGTTTCTGAATTAGTACATTTCAAGTAGCAACAATTCAAACAAAACGTACAAACAGTGTTTCAGAATAAAACACCCCATTTGGTCCCTTTAAAAAAAAACAAAAAAAGAAACTGAGGTCAGCATCACTGTCATGACAACGTGGCCATTGAGGGTCCTGTTGACATTGCACCGGTTACCCTGGCAACCTTAGCCCAGGCCCACGTCTAATGACATCATCACTACGAAGCCCAGGATGGAGGTCCAGGAGGCCAGCTTCCCGTTTCCACTGGTGACGACAAGATGGAGAAAAGGAAACATAAAAAAAGTGTGAGCTGTTAATAAGGGAGTGCACATTCTCTCCTTCTTTTACACATCTTCCTTCTTTACCTGACTTGAGCCTCTGGTATGATGTCATCGACCACCACGTAGACCATCGCCCCGGCAGCAAATGCCAGCGCATACGGCAACAGAGGTTCTGCCATAACGACAGCGAGGGCGCCCAGTAACCCGGCAACAGGCTCAACCATGCCGCTTAACTGGCCATACCTGAGAGGGAAACACTAACTGTCAAGAACCTGCACAATCAGAGCTGTGTGTTTAATTGGTGTGTTCTCTGACACAGACACGCGTCTTTTCGTACCAGAAGGACCTCCACGCCGAGACCCCTGAACCCCGCAGCGGCAGGCTCACTGCCAAGCCTTCTGGGAAATTCTGGATGCCGATACCAATGGCCAAATTTCTGAGGGAGAGAGGAAATAATAAGCAGTCAGATAATTTATTTTTTTACAATAAATATTAGCAACTCAATGACTTCATCACATCCCCATCTTCAGCATGCACTGGGGGGGTTGCACCTCTCTCTGCAGTACCACCATTTAACCACCAGGTATCAGAAGCACACCACACAGCAAACAACTTCAATAGGGGGGACTGATGAAATCCTGCCTAAATTTAAACATGCTAAACCACAGACACGAAATACAAATTCAACGATCCTCAGAGGATGAAGTTAACTCACTTTGTGGAGCCCCTGACAGTTTTTGAGTGGGTTTTTTCTCAAAGTACTGTACATTTTGTGCTTAATGTAAAAAACACAGACTGTAAGTGGAGTTGGATTTTCTCTCCACCGTGGTTTCTCCTTTCCTAACTCCTTACGGCTTCTCCTTCACATCTTTCCTTGACCTCATAACTTTTCCATTGGGGTCAAGTCACAGTGGTCGGGAATTATTTGGACTTTCCGAACACACCCATGGACTTGGTGGGTTGGAAAATGGGATCAGGCCAAAGCTCCACCTGTGACGACCAGATTTACCAAGTGCCACTGCTCTCTGCAATACCACAATGTGACCACTAGATATCAGGAGCACACAGCACAGTTATGAAACCCCTCATCACATGTTTACCATTTTGATAATTAATATCTAATCCCAGCCATGATGAATGTTAATTTGAAACAAAACATTTCAACTTTACTTTAGCTATCTTGAGGATACCAGTGACTCCAGTGACACAACAATCACGGATTTATAGTTTTGTGTCCCGCTGTGATGGAGAACATATTATTTGCTGTTTTTCAATGGTCGGCAGCATTTGCCACCATTCACTGGCCATATCAGTTCTTACTTGCCAGTGTAGAAAAGTGATATTTGTTCTGCTTCATGTTTGGTTGCCCGTTTTACCTGGCGCTCTCAAAAGTTGCAGATGAGGTCTTTCCAATGGCTCCAAATGCAACTCCCACAGCCAAGCCCTCTGTGGATAAAACAAAAAACACAGAAAACAGTCTCAGAACTTTGTGGGCAAAGAATAGAAGTAAGAAAATAAGCATGTAAGATAAATAAAGAAGGGAAGACTATTGCGATGTTCTTTCAGATGGAAGATGGTGAACTTATAATAACAGTCCAAGGGGATCTCTGGCTCGAGGTTTACACTGTATACTTTTAGTTGCTCTTGCCTTCTATGGTCAGATAAACCTACAACTAAAGTTTCATCCCGTAAAATATATCTGCAGAGGCAGACCCTGTGGGATGGTACCATATTTGCTGAACTACTGATGCTTCACTGTGAGTAAACACAAAATAGTTGCTTGTTGTCTTTTGATTTTCTTTCTGTAAGGTGCGGGGCTTCACAACAGTGGTTGCTCAGGATTCAACTGATATCATATACTTTGGAAGGCTTCTTCAAGAGTGCTGAGCCAAGAAAGCTGCACTGATTCCCCTTTTTCACTAACATGGTAATAACAGGTTCAGTTTCAGTTTGCACACCCAATCCCCCGAGTTGGATACGTTTGGGGGATTTTCACCAAGAATAAATAGGTTTGGACACCTGAAACTCAGTTTTCAGCTGGAATTGGGAAAAAAAGCAGGTTTTCAAGTGCAAACAGTGATAATGTCAATGGCCGTGTTATATTCTACCGGTTGGAAAGAGAGGATGAAGAAGGCTAGAGAATGAAAAACTAGTGAAAAGAGTTGTCTGCCAACTGATACAGTATCTGTAAGATCAGCACAGTTGGTAAGTCCCTCTTTATTAGAAATTCTAACATTCATTCAAGAGTGGGGGTTAAAATTTGACCTGTAATGACCTGTTCAAATTCCAAACACAGTCTAGAAGCGCAGCAGAACCATCTGTTAGTTTGACCTATTGCATATCCTCTTGACCTATCAATAAGTCCGTAATGCTACGTTGTTAAGGTGCCAAAGTGCAAATCTGCCCTGAGCGTACAATCACGACACTAAAGCATCTGTGAAGTGGCGTGTGGAAGTGTCTTCTATCGTAGACAACAAAGTCACAAATACAGATGGTGCTGATTGACGTCTTTTACCATGACAACAAATCTGCGGGCTCACCTGTTAGCGGTGCGCAGATGAAGGGAGAGATGTCAAATACTCTGTCTGTGCACACGGGGAAGCTATTCGAATACATGTGTCAGGTCAAATTAGTTTCAACTTGATTTTTGGAAAAGGTGACAGCCCTACTATAGGTGATCAATGGAATCCACCCTCTTGCTACGACTGCTAAGTTAACTTTTGTTGTGCGATGGGCAAACATCCTCCGTTAATGACACATCCTTGATTCCAATGGTTCGGCTCCACACTGGTGGAAATGTGGGTCGCTTCTGAGTGGCACCTTGGTTCCCTGAACTGAGCTGGTTCAAGAAGAGCAGCTGATTTGGTGGAAAGAAGGTTATAAGAGAGGTTTTTGACATTGTGCAGGCTGTATAGAGCCGGTCCCTGTTCTCTGTTTACACACTCTATACACCCTGAGCAGCATCCCTCTCCTCTGATACTCCGTTTGTCTCATTTGAAATGCCTGTCATGCATACTTAAAGTAAACATCATTCAAACTCAAAGCGAAAAGGTCACAGTGTGGAGCTGTGTGTTTGAGAGGGACGTATACGTGTGAGTGTGTGTTAGTGTGTGTTTGAGCAGTTGGATCTACAGGCTGCTTTGCATTTCAATCAAAAGAAGCAGAGGACCAGAATGGCACCGACTTCAAACGCTGACAAGCAGTCACGTCCGGTTATGCCATGAGCAGCCATGTTATCACAATGCTAAAACATGCTAATTTCCTGATCTTCTTTCCCCCACGGCTACTGTCAAAAACAAGATAAAAGCAAGCACCGGACTTTGGAATCACATGTTACACCCAATAAAACACGTTTTGTTGCCAATGAGTTCGTTCTGAGTTTTGCAGCTCTATCCTATTTGTTAGCACACGGTTGTTACAATGTTGACACATTTCATCGCGAACCCACAGCAGTAGAGCAAACCATAAAACGTCCAAGCTTTATTAAAGTTTTACTGTCAGACTGGTGTCGTTCAACTCAGAAAAGCAAAGATGTTTCTCTACTTTTCTTCTCTTCTACATTTTGTTTTCTACAGGGAGCAGAAAACCGAACCAGGTGCCGCTCTGGCGCAGCAGTTTTGAACACCCATCTTTCCCCATACATTACATTTCCTGCTGTCCACCTGCTCAGGTCATTACATATAAATGAGTCTATTAGACAGTGATACTGTAAATATTCATAAGATCACAGTTAATATATATCTTGGAAGCAGATGTTGCTACAGACAGATTCATGCCTTTGTGCACTGAAGCAATATGGCTACTTCAGGATGGTCAGATACCATTAAAATCAGGTCCTGTTAAATTACCAGGCAGCCTGTGGTTACTGATGTCACATGGCGAGCTTTAGAGGCAAACTGGAATCTTAATTAACATTTAGCGATTCCCTTTTTTGGCAGCCTAAATCATTTTTTCAACATTATGCTTTTTAAATGTTTTGCTGATTTTCTTGTATTGATATCTGGAAGAAAAAGTAAATGATGTTGGAATGGGTTGTGTTGTTGTAAATATGTTTTTAACTTGTTTTTTATTTAAGTGGCAAGGTTATCAGGTCAGAGCGGCCACACTGCCCCCCCGAACATCTCGGATGCGTCTCCTGTGTGTATTTGCAATACTTCCTCTTCAGGTTTCAAAGTAAAAGCGCTCTAGTGTTTCTGTTGATAGTATCCATTGATTTGTTTTTAAAATGTTTTCATTGTTATTGCAGGACCAGAAGATGTACAGCTTCATACTGTAGTGTCCTGGCATTTAGTGGTCTGGATAGGCTACTATATTGATATTTGTCTTATATTTTCAAGTTAGTTGTTTGACATTTTGAGATAAACAAACCACCATACTGTTCTAATCTATTGGTTTGTTCCTTTCAACCACTGCATATCAGCAAATGGATATTTGCCTGCGTTTCATTCAAAATATGATACATGTCTCTGATCTCAATACTTGTACGGTATATGCAATATGGTGATAAAGTGCCCAATCAGCCTTAGTGGAGATACGTGCTCCCCGAGTGCTCTTCAAGTTTCATCAGTTTAAATGGCTTTATGGAAATTGCTCCAACTCATCACAGAGTTTTCTATTCGTCCACTGTATCATGGCCCTCTCTGTCTTATTTTCTATCTCACTCACTGCCTGCAATATTTATAGCCGACTTCAAGCCTTAGACCAAGTGACAAAGCTAAAGATAGAGTAAAGAGAGAATAAGAGTAGTCAGAGGAAGCAAAAGGGAGATGAAAGACAGAGCGGAGAGACGACATCGGCAACAGAGTAAGAGATCAGTATCCCGGCGCCCCTGCAGCAGCTGCACATTCCTGGAGCCCAGGGGCCACTTCATCAAAATCTAAGGGCTGTCATTATATCTGATAACAATGCACACCGCCTCTAATCAACTTCACAACAGCCCGCGAGAGGCGAACATACTGTGGCGATGATATGAAAAAAAGCACCCTTCAGTTACACTGTGGGTCCCAGTTACAATCCATCTCAATCCTCCACCACTGGCTGAAAAGCCACAGGGGCCAATAGGAACTATCTGCGCTGGAACACCTTCAACTGAGCTTGAATTAAACATGAGCTTAGAGAGAGAGAGAGTTCTATTGTCTGGTGTTTGCTCAAAACTAGAACAAAGCTGGGGGCAGCTGAGATGTTTTTAAAATGGGACCTTATTTTAAAGATGCAAGAAGACCTCAATGATGAATTATCCTGTTTTTTAAATTCCATATATATCAAGAAAATGGTATCACGGGTTGACCTGATGCTGCTGTCTGATTGAACTGTGGAAAATAATATATCCTCTGCTCTTCTCAAGAATAAAACGTTTAGTCTCGTACGGCTACACAGCTGGAAATGTGAACGGGGGGGTTTGGGGAGGGCTTTGCGAGTCCACTGAGCTACAAGCCTTTTCTTCCAAAGCAGAGTTAAGAGTCAGCAAGGGAGCACTAAACACCCACACGCCTGTCAGCATTTACTCAGGAGACTCATGTTTTAGTGTCTTTGCTGGAGGGCGCGCACGGCCATTACATGAATATATGATGGATTTTTACATTATTGAAGAAAACCCAAACCCCAGCCAGCTTTACTTTCTTTACTCAGACAGAACTGACAGCGGTGACGGGTGACAGGGCAGCAGTAGGAGGAACAGGTACCAATGTCTGCTGTGACGCCTGTGCAACTTATCAAGTGTGTGTATTCATCTTTCCTCCTGTGTCAATGACTGGTTGTACAGAATTATCTGCATTTGCATCACATTACTTTACTTTCAGCAATTAGTTTAATCCAAATAAACTAAACTGGGAATACATTGTGCCATTGGAGCCAGATTTTGACCAGTTGCTTCATCATGCATTGTTTGTCGTGCAGAGTTCAGGGGGTAGCGAGGAGCAATCAGATGCCCCCGTCTGGCCCTAGGACGGTCGAGTGAACTTTTGAAATGTCAGATATTTTGGTCGGCCGTCTTCATGCTCTTGGAGAGTGGCATAGTCTTGAGTCGATTCCTTAAACTCAGCACCCCTGTTTTGCTCACTGTGCCTGTGGCAAGATGCGGTGAAAGTGAAAGCAGGACATGGTGACACAGCACGACGCATGGACAGAGAACATATAGAGGCTGGTCGAGCTGTGGCACCATGCAGCATCCCTGCCTGTTAGATGTTGGCCCGTCTTTTCTTGACATTTTGGCACGCAGAATGGCACATGTGGTCAAGTTTCAACTGCTCCTAGTGTCTTTCCTCTCTCCCTCATTTTTCTCCGCTTACCCCAACCCGTTGAGGCTTGAGAGTCCTACAGCTACCCCTAAACCCGCAGAGACATTAACATGTTTCTTCATGCAACTGTAAATCCAGCCTGGAAAGGGTGGGTTGCTACAAATCAAGGATACTGTATGTGAACAACTGGTCACTGATTTGTTGGATGAAAATGAAAATGATCTGTTGTGAATTGTGACCAAACGTTAATTGGAGAGAGAGAGAATATTTCTGAGCAGCTCAAAGAAACTCCAGTGGTGAAATACAAAGAGGGACAACTGGTCGAGCTGATTCTCCAGAGTCTGATTCTCTTCATTCTCTGGTGGAGGAAATGAGGGAAATGTTTAATATTGCCAAATGTGTATGTTTATATTTTCATTTTTTTCTTCACTCCCCAGAGGAAACTCAAGTTACTTTTGGGCAACAATGCATGAGTGTGTGTTTCTTGTGTGCTCGCATGTGCACAGCTGCCGGTCCTATCCGATTCCTGCTTAATGTACTATGCTATGCTCTTTTAAGCGGGTGTGACGATGCCGCTGCTGACAGCACACTGTCATAGAAGCCACTCATTTCTATCACACTTCTTCTTTAATTTCTACTCCTCAACCTCCTCATTTCATAATTCTAATTCGGGTTTGTACTTGAAAAGGGTTACATGCTCTAATGTTAAAAAAACACATGAATTTCCTCATACTGTCCATTGCTGCAGCTCCTCTTTTCAGCCTCTTGTCTGAAACTCTTGGTTTCAGCTCCTGTCTCTTTAAGGGCCCCCTCCCGATAAAACCCAGTCTGCTCTGATTGGCCAGTTGGTCAACTCTGTTCTGATTGGTCAACCATTTTCAGCACATGAAGGAAATGTCAGCCTCCGCTTCCCCTTTGCCTGTGTAGGAATCATAGGGACGAGCTAAATGGGATCGAATTTGTTTGCTGCACAAATCTTTGAGTGTTTGATCACTTGACTTCACCAACAGCAACAGAACCAACTGGGTTCATCAATACATCCACTTTTAACCCCTCCCACTGCTGCAGTTACCATAGCTGAGGAGTCCAATAACCTAACCATGTTCCAAACCCATGCCAAACAGGCTTTGGTGAATTCTGTCCATTTAGGGTTCTTGACACTTGGCCTTGTTAGGGGGCGTGAGTGTCAGACTTGAGCCGCTAGATGTGCATTATGCAAACATAGATCACAGGGCAGTATCGACGCATTGACGAGGTGTTTCAGGATCTTTAGAAGCAGTGTTTTCTGTGGGAGAGAGGAGCTCCTTTTACTACAGACTTGAAGATTTCTAACTTTACAGAACTTTTACAAACACATAACACCTACATATCTAGAGAAAAGAGAAAAAATGAAAAAGCATATGTCTCCTTTAAATGTTATTTCTCCCAGTTAATAGAGTCTCTATTTTAATATCTATTTGTATGCAGTCAGTCACTTCCTCGTCTAATTCTTTCTTTTGGAATAAAATGTCAGGGAATAATGATATTTGCTCATGATACAATTTTAGAGCCCAATGTGACATTTTAACACTGCTTTATCTGTCTGACTGATGATCCAAAACCATTTAGTTTTTATGTGGGAAAAAGAAGCAGTTAATCCACACAATGGAGAGATAGGACCAGAGAAAGTGACAATTCTCCTTGTGAAGTCGAGTACACTGCTCGGTCAAGGTTATCTGGACAAGAATATAAAAAATGGCTTCAACATTCTGAACTCCTTGGGAAATAGTTTACTTTATCATAATATTACAATTAAAGCAAAAATGTGTTGATATCCTTGGTTGCCTCTTATTTTGCTCAAGGTATCTGTTAGCAGGAGCTGTCAATGACCTTGCTCCATCCATCACACTAACAAGGATCAACCCAAATGGTGGTGAGAAAGGGCAGCCATCAATCTCCTGCACAGTTTGATGGACCGTCACCAAACTCTTGTCATGGCCCTGTCCCGGTGTAACACAGTGTCACGGAGCATCGGGAGCCTCTCTGATGAGCGGCACACGTTATTATGCACCTTGTGTTTGTTCTTCCATCATCCTGAATCACCCACTGGGATTATCACTTAGTGCAGCCACTATACGAGAAAGGACCTATGGTTCTTAGCATTTATAGCTGATGTAAAATTACACGATTACTGGTGAAGATGCACTTCAAAGAAGCCTAAGAGGTCTCGTCTGCTGCAATTTGTGTCTTTGCAATAACACATTACACCAGAACAGGGTAAAAAACACAATGTCTCCTTTAGAAAGAAGAAAGAAGCTGATTTATCAATGTTATTATCATCATTACAATTCTACCATTATTTTTGGAATCCTATAAGGATAAGCAGTATAGATAATGGATGGATTCAATAAATAGAGCATTTATGAAAAAGCACGTTCCTTTGAAATTCAAACTTTGTGCAAATATGGACAAAAAGAATAAAAAAGAATAAAGCCGTCCAGATCGGATAATTAAAACCAGAAAACATCAGAGAGGCTTTTTAGGTGTATTTTAGGTTCTACACCACAAACGGCAGAATTATCAACAGAAACAAGGCTGTTTGCTGACTTTAAATTTTTTTAAATATACTAATGTACAGTATGTGTAGAAACTACAAAGTTGGGTTTTCACCAGGGGCTTCTGTTGTCCTTGCATGAAACATATGCATGTACTTGTGTGCAGCCAATGTAATACATAAGACATAATGAAAAAGCTTTTGTCTTCTCCCTTCCCCCTCTTCTGTGCTGTTCATGTATAGCACCAAGGTTTCTGCAGGTTTTAAAAAGTTCAAATTTAAATCTTTTGAGACCATAATGATTGAAATTTCAGAGCTTTTTCAAATATGACATGTATGAAGCAATATCAAAGTTGCCAGAATTGCTTACACTCAATTCCTTAATTTAAGATAAGGTGAAGTAGCCTTGCAGAGAATAACCCTCAAAATGCTACATTATCTTGCAAACTACAGCGACACTAGGTATCCATAGTCTTGCTCAAAGGTGTTTGTATCAGCTCCATGTTGGGGTTGTTTGTAGTTTTATCACAGTGTGCCAATACTTGTATCGTTGAGAAAGGACTACAACTCAGAGACATTACAAACCTTGCATGCCACCGAAAACATTTAAAATAAAAATTAATTTTAAAGCACAACAGAATTAAATGGACATTGACAAAATTAAGCAAAATAAGCTATTCACCTATCTAAATGTATGTTTGCATTAGGTCTTAATAGATAGGTCTTAATTTAAAAGAGGTAAATGAAATTAAATTTAAAATTGCAATGATTGAGTTTTAGATTTTTTTTAGACTTGAAGACCCCACAGAAACCCTAAGTACATGCACATACATCTATACTTCTGTTGTACTACTACAATACTATGCTTTATTGTACATGAGGGCACTGTTGTTGGATGTTATATATATCTTGACGTGTTTACGGAGCATTTCTAACTGAATTGAACTGCTATACATCCACCTGTGGTGACAGTCATACAAAACCCAAGATAAAAGTAAACCCAGAAATTCATATACTGTATACAGTATGTTAAAATGAAGTAGTTCACAGCAAGTGACAGTAGACCTGATAACTTTTCCACATCGGAGGTTTTGACACAAGTTACTAAATGAGTCGGTCAACAGGTATTTTTAGAGTATCTGATGTGAAGATGCTGTGAATTTGCTAAATACAATGACCGAGCTGATGCACCTTTCAAACAAGCAGGAAGTGCACCCAGTTGGTGCATCACAGATAAATGTGTGCTCGTGCTCAACTTATCAGATCATTGTTATACAAGAGCTAATCTGTGAATCGTATACGTGAACAATTATGAGAAGTGAGGTGTATGCAGTGAGCGGTAAAGGGATGTTTTCATCAAAGGACTACTTCCTGGTGACACAGGCGCCATCATCTAATCGCCTCTTACACACGACACATGGGCCCTAATTCTCTATTTATCCACACTTCCTGGAGCAAAGAATCATTTCACACAATGAACATAACGATCCTGTGACTGATGGAACAAATGGAAATCAATCAAGTCTGACACAGAAAATCATTCATCATAAGGGCTACACTTTGATGTGAGCAAGTTGTTCTCTGTCCTTAGTGCTCTGCTCTTGAAAAAACTCTGTATTTCCACATTTCATCAAACCATCAGATGAAGGCAGTGAAGAAAAACATGTGATCATTTCCGAACAAATGCAGGACATTCAAAATATGATCATACTCTAGTTTCTCAATTATTTGCGCATTTGTACTATTTCTCTGTCAATTTAATGCACTTCAGCATTTTTTTATCACAAGGGTTCCACCCACCCACCCACCCATCCATCCATCCATCCACCCACCCACCCATCCATCCATCCATCTTGATCAGGCTTAAGTAATCACAGCTTTAAATGCATTTGCTAAACCTTTGATTCATAGTTCCACTTCCACTCGTCCCTAAAGTATAATCACACAGAATTTTTTTTTTGCAAAACATATAACACAAGTTCTGAAACTAAATAGGAGAGTTTTTGTTAAGATGATGTTTCCTCACTTTGCTCTTTTGACTGAGGCCAGTTTGTTGTTGGTTCATTTAGACAATGATGGAATTTTTGATTTTTTTGACTTGAAGAGCCCACAGAAATCCTAAGTACATTCACATACATCTATCTTCTGTTGTACTACTACAATACTATGCTTTATTGTACTTGAGGGCACTGTTAACTTGGATGTTATATATATCTTGATGTGTTTACGTAACATTTCTAACTGAATTGAACTGCTATACATACAAAACCCAATATAAAGGTAATCCCAAAAATGCATACAGGATGTTAAAATGAAGTAGTTCACAGCAAGTGACAGTACCCGATAACCTTTCCACATAGGAGGTGTGACACAAGTTACTAAATGAGTCGGTCAACAGGTATTTTTAGAGTATCTGATGTGAAGATGCTGTGAATTTGCTAAATACAATGACCGAGCTGATGCACTTTTCAAACAAGCAGGAAGTGCACCCAGTTGGTGCATCACAGATAAATGTGTGCTCAATTTATCAGATTATTTTTATACAAGAGCTAATCTGTGAATCGTATACGTGAACAATTATGAGAAGTGAGGTGTATGCAGTGAGCGGTAAAGGGATGTTTTCATCAAAGGACTACTTCCTGGTGACACAGGCGCCATCATCTAATCGCCTCTTACACACGACACATGGGCCCTAATTCTCTATTTATCCACACTTCCTGGAGCAAAGAATCATTTCACATGATGAACATAACGATCCTGTGACTGATGGAACGAACGGAAATTAATCAAGTCTGACACAGAAAATCATTCATAATAAGGGCTACACTTTGATGTGAGCAAGTTGTTCTCTGTCCTTAGTGCTCTGCTCTTAAAAATTGATGATTTGTTTTTATCATAAAGGTTCCATCCATCCATCCATCCATCCATCCATCCATATTGATCAGGCCTAAGTAATCACAGCTTTAAATGCATTTGCTAAACCTTTGATGATTCATAGTTCCGCTCACACTCGTCCCTCTATATAGTCACACAGAATTTTTTTTTTTTGCAAAACATATAACACAAGTTCTGAAACTAAATAGAAGAGTTTTTGTTAAGTTGATGTTTCCTCACTTTGCTCTTTTGACTGAGGCCAGTTTGTTGTTGGTTCATTTAGACAATTTATGAATAGTTTGGGGCACCTTTTGGTACATGCATTTGCTGTTTGGAAAATGAGAAAATACTTTTCATCTATGCTGTGTGACATATTTTGTTTCTTTCAATATATCAAAATAATTGAGAAAAACTAAACCTAAATCTGCAGTAATATTGTACATTTTTTAAATGCACACAATAACAAAGCAATCGCTTTTAATTGTTTTTCTTTTGTCTGCTGCCATAAGTAGTTTAGTATTACTTTGCATTGCGCTCCCCAGGATAATATTAAATTAAGTACATACAGTACTTGCAAATACATGCTGCATTTATTAAGGAACAAGCAGTGACATCTGTGCTCATGTGAAACAATCATAAAACATTTGGATGGATTACCATGAAACTTGGTGGAAGGATGTGGTTTGGGTCAGAGGAGAATCCATAAAAAGTTTGGTGCGGTTCAGAACAAATGGGTAGTTCTGGGAAATTTGTCTCACTTTCTTTGCATGGTTTCCAGGAGACTTCATTCCATCTATGGCGGTAGCACGGAGGCTTTGCCACACACACACACACAAACGTCACTCTCATGTGTGACAGATTCCGAGTGACAGGTACACAGAGGAAAGAGCAAAAGATCTTGCATAAGAGAGAGAAAGAGAGAGATGCATTGCATGCTGCTTGCGGGTATATGGCCACAACTGCACCTGAAACTGAGACGTCTGACTGTCTGCGTGGAGGGAAAAACTTTATGGACGACAACCTAAATGTGTGACAGAGCGTGCTGCAAATAACACTGCACACAGCTATACAATGGAGTAACAGAGCAAACTACTAAGTTAGAGATCTTTAAGTCATTATGGGAAGTGTAAGATAAAGTCAGTTCATTATCAAATTGCTCTGACACGGCGAGAAAATGCAACAGCTTTGGTGGAGGTATGCACTTTCAGAGCGCCCTCCTAATTTCTTATTATGTTATTTGTTTATTTATGTATTTTGAATTCTGTATCTATTTCTTTCTAAATGACTGTCTTATGTTGCTTTTATTTGTCGTGACGCCATTTTATCTTATGTAAAGCACTTATATCTTTGTGTAAAGCACTGAATTGTCTAGCTTCTGAAATGTGCTCTACACATAAATGTCTTGCCCATGAGACATATTGTAATGTCTCAAGAGCATCTCACACTGAGATGAAAACAATGCAGGTAAGATAATATATTGAAGCGACACTTTATTAAAAAAACATACGGGTGAGAGATGGAGGGAATGCTGCAAATCAGCTCAAGATCACAGCACATGTACTTGTGCTGCCGATTCTGAACACAGTGTCTGAGTGGGCTTTACAGGCCCACGTCCACTTGGCTCTCAACTCAGCCCAAGCTCTTTCACAAGAGGGGTAAAAAAAAAAATCCATACAAACATTTAAGCTACATGAAACTCTGGAGTTCTGGTGTTAATTATCAGCTCATATAGATGTTATCAACTCCATTTCTTCAATCAAACATTTAGTTGTGAGCTGTCGTTTCATGGCTGACAGACTGGAAATATGGAACGCTGCTCCTCTTGGGCGTCACGTCTGATGTGTGATTGACAGGTGATGAGTCTAATAAGCTTCCAGGGACTGACTGATTGATGTAGTGTTCAATAATGCAGGGTACGTTTCCTTGAAAACCCACAGTATTTGTCAGGATGTGTCACAATAAATAATCTAACCACTAAATCCATGTGAGGAATAAAAGAGTGTTTCCATTCAGTGACGTCCCTACCAAACAACCTGAGCTGTTAAACTAGATTCAGTGCAGCATGTGCTTTGTTGTCGATGCTCCACACACACTCAGCAAAATGAAATGTAACTTGGTTATGATGCTATATTTGTTACCTGCATGCTGTGTATCTTATTGTTACAGCTCATGCACCAGCTGCAGTGCTTCATATGTTTCCATAGCAACTTTAACCTCCTACGTCTACGGGCATGTTGTGTCATTTGCAATATCTACATTAATTAAATGAGCTTCTTTGTTAGAAAAACCAGAACACACCAGCTAATCCTACTTTTGTGTATTCGGAAATATGAAAAGAAAATCCCTTACTCAACATATATAAAAAACTAGGCTGTTATTTGCTTGTAACCACAGTAATAAAAGTAAAATAACACTTTTTAAGTAACATTATCAGGAACTTAACATTTTGTTTCTACGCTGCAAATAAATGCCCCATTCCAGCTTGATTAACACTACAGGGGGCGATGCAGAAAGAAGCGATCAGTGTGATTCTCTGCAATTTAACTGATTGTTCCAGACGGCATTTTAACCCTTGGGAAATTATAGCATGTGGTCAGTAATGGACAAAAAGGGGTTTGCAGGGGAGTTGAAACTCTCCTGCAAAATGATCACATTTTAATGTTTTCTTCAGTAGTAAAATAATTAAGTAATAGCCGTCTGTAGAGCCTGACTGATTTGGGGGCAATGTATATAATATATACATATATATGTAAATATAGAACCTAAATAAAGAAAATACACATATTTTTTATGTAAAACGAAAAAAGGAATGTACATATTGTCAGTAATGGATACAATACAAAAAGGAACTGTCAATAGCTAATATGGCAAGTTGTGAATGGTGTCAAGTGTCAAAATGAAAACAGTGAAAAACACAGAGAATACCAGTACCAACCTGTAGCTGATATTAAAACAGCGCATGTGACAAGCATTTTCTGTTGTGTAGCATACTGATTTTCACACAAAAGTCAAATGTTATACTGAGTTTAACAAAATCAAAAAAGAAAGAAACCAGAAAAAAAAGTTAAAAAAAGTAATTAGCGCTTGGATTCGCAGGGGAATCAACAAAGTTTGCTGCAAAACAGTAGGTCATTCCAAATACCATTATTACTAGGAAGGTGGTGCAGATTTACCTATTTATGCTCCCTGTACTCTAATTGCTAACATTTTATAATGAGTCTCAGACAAGGCTGAGGCTTGTGGGAAGCAATCAAGGCTTATGGGAAGCAATCAATTCATTATTTAGTAGTTAATCAAGTTTTGATATAATTTCCTGCACAAGAATCCAATGCAATTTGTGCAATAGTTGTTGATATTCAAGTCTGGATGAACATGGAGGACTGTCCCATCGTCCAACCATCAGATCAACGTTTGTAAGGGCCATGACTTTCACACTTTGAGTGGCAGTGACAGATCCACTATTAATTTTTAACTTCCTTATGAGCAACTGGAATATTTGGATGCTATACACAGCCCTATGGCTCGTTCTCACCTGGGATGTTGTGGATGGTGATGGCAAGGATGAGGAGGAGAACGCGTCGCCAGCTGCTTCCTGTCTTCCCAACCACTTGCTGTTGTTTAATTTCTGTTTCCTGTTCGTCTGAGTTGACTGTATGTTGGCCTCTCCTCCTCTGGTGGACATCTCCGTTCTCCATTTTATCTGCACGACAGAGGAGAGCGATATTGAGGGTAAAATAACACAAACTGCACATTGGGTTACCTGTCAATAGACCATTCGTTAGAATAACCTTTAAATAGGATCGACTGTAGATGTATGGAGGAATCTACAAGTAGCCATTAGGGCTGGCGAATATGGCCGAGAGTTATATAAAGATAAAAATAGACAATCAGTGAAGTTTGTGGTTTTAAACTCTTCTTGAGAAAAAAACACCTTTTTAAACAGCAAAACATTTTACTAACCTGAGGTAGAATATTAAAACCATGTGTTATACCTCCTCAATTATGACAATTGTCGTGTTATAACTATTGATGTTTTATTTACGAGCCCTAGCACCGATATATTGAACTAGTAATATTCAAAAGCTATTTGTCAACCGTGGATGGGGAGTAAAATTGTGATGATGAATTTGGGGAGTAACAAGTAACTTTTCTGCAATGTGACAGTCACGCTGATCTAATGCACTACTTTGTGAGGTGTGTCAAAGTGTGAATGGCTGAAGGGTCTAAGCTTCTTCAAATTAGTTTTCAGCTTCTCTCTGAGGCTCTCACTTTTCATTCCCCGCCCTTGATCTGGTAGAAGGGTCAGCCACCGTCTCCTCCTCTATTTGGTTAAAGTCCTGAGTCTGACAGAAATCTGTGTGAGGTAAAGGCCTCGCGTTCAGCTCTAAGTTTGTTTGCAGCTTCTACCTGATTTCATGTGGTTTGGAGATTTGCTTCACTCCTGCGCTCGAGGTCATAGGAAATGGGCTGCATTAATCACAGGGTGACTGGAGCTTCAGTTGTCAATTATCCTTCAATAAAAACAGCTCCAACGCATCATCAAAAAAATTATAATTGGAGGAAAAACCCTCGTAACTACTCACAGTCAATAATGGCAGGGATCAGCATGACTACACCCCAACTCTGGAGAAACACAACCCAAATGACAGCTGCTTTTTGACACCACCTTTGAGTGATTCTATTTGGAAATGGTATTAACATTTTTGCCTTTGGATGCCTATTTAGTTGTAACACTTCTGAACCATTAATGGCCACTGTTACTTTACGGAGATAATGATATATTTATGGCACCATTCAAAACAGCTGGAACAAAGGGCCTCACAAAACATCAAAGACCACAAGCGAAATTATACAAAGTCAGAGACAAAATGATATAATTAAAAATCTAAAATCAAACAGATGGAAAGCCAATGTTAACATCTCTGAGCTCAGAAAGAAGATGATAATAGTCACATATAACTTTGCTTAATACTAACTTTTTAAGCAAAGCAGTCCGCTATGTCCACACTGCCTGCTTAAGCGGCGAGTCAAAGGAAGCGTGTCTGCTGGTATAAAGCCGTGAATCTTCTGGTCTTGGGACATTGACGCTGTGGTTTAAAGACCATTTCCACTGTCTATTTTGCTATGAGTAAGTAAAGTTAGGTGGAGGAAAATAGGTGAGACATCGAATCTCTAGAAGCACAGCGCAGCTACCACGGCCGACTCGTGCTGCTCACAAAGTGTGGCCACTCTAATCTGTTAACATGGGCGCTGAAATGAAGAGCAAGCTGTTCATGCAGGCAGTGTGGCCCAGGGAGTTAGGGTGAACATCACCAGTGAGGATTCAGTGATAACAGTTCAGCAGCTGGATGCATTCACAAAAAAAAGGTGTTTGAAAGTCGATCCACGGCTGCGTGGGATCGTTTGTGTCAAGAGGTGGTTCCAATAAAGCTCGACAAAGACACTCAAGACGTCATCAGTCAGGTTAATTAAGTTTGTTCTGTGAAATGCTAATTAGCCCTTTTGTTGGCCTCAATACCATTGGGTGACATAAACAAAACCCTCCAATTTGTCAGTCATCTCTGTACGCAGACACTTTCCTTCCAAACACTTGACTTTCTTTCACACAATGAAAAACTTTCTGAGAGGTATGGCACACAGCAAACAAGAAATTTGAACCAAGGAGCTTAGAAGAAAAAAAGATTTTATAAAAAATTAATCCAGATGAGTCTGATAGATGCTGCGAGCCTGATTAACACATCTATCGACAACTTTATATTTATAGCCTGAGGGACAGAGAGCTATTATTCTTGTCTAAAATGAAAAATGTCCTGAGTTTTTACCAGTCCAATTATCAGCATTGCATACTCCACTAATGTCATGAATACAAGGTTAATGGCTGAAGACAATCTAATTCAGCACACACCCTCTGCTGGAGTTTGCATAAACAGTATTTGTTCGACTCAACAAAAAGGTTTAAATAATTCATAAAAAAGCAAATCATTAAACAAATAGTAATAATTGGTGAATTGACAATGAGCATCACAGTAATCAGATATTTCAATTATAAATTCAGCCTCTGTTTTGCTCAATAACTTCAGTTCTTCATGAACTAAATCGCGTGAAATTAGTCGGCTGTTATTCAGATCAAGCTGCTAAAAAGTCTAGATTTTTTTCCTCTGGATCTCAGAAATCAGGACTTGGATCTCGTGAAGTTATTCTTTTTTACTCTGAAGCCGTTTTTAATGAATTTACACATAATTTGGGTCCAATATACTATTATTTCATATATTATTTTACATTGATAATTATTATCATAACTAAAGTCAGTTGTTTAAATACTGATTTTTGCTACTGAGTGATAGCAGAAAAGAACAGACAGTTAATTGTAGTGGTTTTAACCATCTCACACATATGAAAACAATATAAACAATTATGTTCTCGCACCATGCGTGTGCAATGCATAACCATTTTATCAATATTCTGTATATTGAACTTTTGCTATATTGTCATTGAAGAAAGCAAACAAAAACACACACACACTTAATTTTTGCTTTAACTTTTCTCAATAATTTAAAAGTAGCTGTATTTAATGTATAATTAGTAGAACATTCAAAATTCTATAGTCATTTCAGTGGGACAATGCAGACTCCCTGCAACCTGTCCACACTTTTCACAGCCTGCTGGTTCTCTCCCTCCCTCCCTCCCTCCCTCACATTCATTCTCTCTCACACACACACTGACATATATAAGAGCCTTTTAAATGTCTCCAGTTGCCATGTAGTTGGTTATAAGTCAGAATTATTGGGCATGCAAAGGTCAAAAGATTTGGAGGATTGCTCGGGGTGCTCTGGTTACACCCTCGGCTAGCGGATGTTTTCAAAGGCCAGAAACATAGAGCCCATTTTTCTCAAACTGAACTTCCAAAACCATTAACCCAGAGCAAAGGGGCTCTGCGTACACTCATCCAGGCGGATTTACTTTGGGCAATTTTACTACCAACAGGAGGCAAGAAGAAAAATGTCCTGCAGAGAAGTATTAATCCGTAAGAGCAGTGTGAGTCAAGACGACAGTTTCAGCTAAGTATTACTTAATTAAAACATGCTCATCACACTTCACAAAGGATATTTTGATGGCAGGAATGAGGGAAATGGAACAATAAACCTGCTTTGATAGTGACACAGATGACACAACTTTCTGACCCACCAATTGAAACCAGGCGTCGGATAACCAGATTTCTGATTGTTCAGTAAATGAGCCATTGACCCTCCTTCAAAGGGTGAGCGTGCAGGATTGAGTGGAATATAGCAACCTACACTCTAAACATGTAGACTGAATATTTACTATGCATATCTGCATATCCCCTATTGCTTTGCGGAGTTAAAGCACCAATTAAAGATATCTGTATTTAAATGTTGACTAGGCAGAATAAAAGTAATCTGTAATTAAGTTTTGACTCATAATGCCACTCTTGCCTCTCCTGTGTATGGGGTTTCTCATTATAGATATCTATAATTCAGTTGCAGCTATCTCAAATTCATACTGCGGATAACTACAACTGAATTATAGATCTACAATTTAAGTCAGACTAATTATAATTCAAGTTCAACATATCTTTAAGTCCCTTGATTATATATATTTTTATTGTCCTATTTAGATATCTGAAGTTAGGTTTGAATTTTTCAAAATAAAGTTGCAGATATCCCAAACTGGTATTAATGATATTCATTATTTAATTGTAGATATCTATTATCAAGTTCTAGAAATTAATTTAGATTAGCGATATCTAAATTGAAAAAATCTTTCACTGTCATTTTGCTTTGTCATAATGTAATTACAGATATCTTGAGTTAGAGTTTAGACCAGTCGAAATGATGTTGCAGATATCTGAAATGTTGAGGAAAGTCGAACTTGCCTCATAAATGTTACATTGACTTGTAATAGTGGCCCTTCAGGTAACATAGGAATACAAAAAACCAAACAGATAACCACTTGAACATATACATCAATGTAATGAGAATGTCCTATAATAACTTCCATTACGACTTCAGAGGCCGTTCAGGTTTCCACTTCAAGGACCTGAAAACACTCCAGGTCTCATAGCAACACTTCCAGATGTAGCTCATCTCCTGATAGGCATGACACCTGAAGTGGTGCATGTGACAATGGACGTGGTTTGACATGTATATTTTACCAGCAACGTGTTCAAACCCATGCAGATCAGATCGAAAAGGTTGATTCTTTTTCCTGGTATGTCAGGATGGTGTTTATATCTATTACACAGTTTGTGTGTCAGTTCGTTCATTCTGATAATGCAAAGCTACTGTTAATATGTATCGCGAATTACGAAGAAGAGAAAATGAGTGACTCACTCAATATTGTTGCAAAACAATCATGCTGCTGTGTAAGGGAATGCATATGTATGTAAATTGCGTAAGTGCACATCATCTTCATCGTCGTTGTTTAGTCGAGTTAATCAGTGAAAGATTATACGACCATGATGTGCAACAAACAGTGACAGTTTGGTGGAAGAATCGTGGTGTTTTGTCTCCAGTATAATAAAAATAGACAAAAGGATGTGAGCATGACAGAGGATAAAATGAAAAGACAGATTGTATCTGCACTGATGGATAATCGTGGTAATGAGACATTACAGGGACACAAGGAGTAAAACTGACAAGACAACCTGTCAGGTTGAGAGCAGGGCCAGGGGGACTGTCGTCATGGAGGTGAAAAGACACTCGCAGGATCTGAATATCAATATATCAGTGATCTGCAAAAGCAAAATTCAATATTGTACTAATTCACAGTTACTTCTCACCCTCACATCACACTTATTTGTGAGTGTGTATGTACAATAGTGGGCCAGAAAGAGAAGCATATTAGGCCATTTCTTTCAGCTGTTTTAACAATAATTTAATAATTAGGAATTAAATTAAAATTATTAAGAAGCTTAAACTGTATTTTCAGGGTTTATATGTATACGTTGAAATTAATTAATCAAATAAACAATATTTTCACTTGATCATATACATCGGAAGCTTAACAGATTTAAACCCTGCTGTAATGGATAATAATAATGATAATTACCGTTGGCTAATTAATTTCTATATTTAGTGGAACAGTCTGACACAAATAGCACAACGAGCTTTAAAATATAAAAATAAAGAGGCTATAGTAGCTCTATATTTCTTACTTGTTGGACTAAGAAAACAGTTTGCTTTGACAATGAACTTCATTCATTCCCGTTCATTCTGTTTTCGATCACCTGTGAGACTATGGGCCTGTTCAGACCTGGTACAAACATCCATCCTGAGAGATCCAATTGTAAGTGGATGGCGTTAAGTTAATCTGTTTCCACCTAACATTAAAATGTGTCCTGAATGTGTCTCCTGGGACCACTTGAGACTGCATCTTGCTTCCCCACTATGTATGCAAATAATCACGTAGCCTATGTCAGTTGTGTTTGTGAAGACCAAATGATGTTGTTTTCACCCAATGTGTGTGTACAGATGTTTCCGCTAACAATGTTTGTGTTTGTGTTTGTGTGTGTGTGTGTGTGTGTGTGTGTGTGTGTGTGTGTGTGTGTGTGTGTGTGTGTGTGTGTGTGTGTCTGGGCACAAGCAAGAGAGGTAGAGAGAGAGTCAGGAGGGGCTGAATGAATGAATGTGAGCTGCTATGAAGGATTTGACCGGTGTAAGAACAGTATCAGCCATCACGTGGTGGTTCATGGCACCGAATCCTCTTTAACTTTCCTATTTTATTGTTGTTTGCACTATAGTCTCTCACCTTACAGCGCTTAGACATATTTGATATATTCCATATATGGTCAAGTGAAGTAATGAAACATCCTTAATCACAATGACATGAATCACCACAGTGGAGGGGAATCCAAATCACCCCCTGTGTATGCATACACAGCACATCAACAAATGTCTATTCCTGAACCAGACCTTTCACTGAAGAGATTTATTTTCTTTATTTTTCTGCCTCATTGTTTTTACCTGCAGATTATTTATCAAGGTCACAGATGGCTGAAGCCTGAATGGGTCACCAGCCACTATCGGGTCAAATACAGTATATATGTTAGCTGTAAAGCTGAAACAGAAAACTGTTTGTTGGGGGAGAGGGAAGCAAAAGTGGTCATTTCCTTAACGTGTTATGTACTTCAGCACTATTGTTTTCCACTTATTAGATGACACGACAGTGAGATAGCTCCACTGTCATTAACCACCGACTGTGACTATATCAAGATAAAAATGGGTTTAAAATGAAATGCAATTTTCTTGTTTTACTGACCAATTTATCTATAAAATAACCTTCCGTACAGGCTTTTCTGTAATATGTCTGCAGAAGGTCTTGATCTATTTTGTCTTATGATTGCTGACTTCAGTTCCTGTTCACACGCACACAAATTATATGTTAGATGATACCAACGACAGAGAGAAGCACTTCACATTGTAAGTGTTTAAGGCCCTGAGATCAGGGATCCATGTGGGGGCCAGGCCATCTGTTGCAGGAATCCTTGCTCCTCTTGTCTATTAGGAGAGTTCTTTCTGACTCTGGCTAAATTTGGCAACATTCAGATCAATAAGATCCAAAATTTTTAAATGCCTGTATTAGGTTTGTGTGTAGGAAAAATGCTGTTGTTAATGCTCACATCCCAAAATATTTTTTAACGAATAAAAAAATAAAAATCAACCTCTAGATGAACTTGCTTTTCATAAGTAATGTTGATGTTGGGGTTACTCACACACACACACATTCTAAATACCACAGGCTGGTTCAGAAGAATACAGCTTCCCAGTTGGGGGCTTTACGGTGAATTTGATTTGCTTTCTGAAGGCAGCTTTGAGAAGCTGTCTGGCTTGGATTACCTTATGTACTTAGAATGGAGCCTGGAGGTTCACACACACACATACACACACGTACATCTCATTAGAGCATATTTTGCAGTCTCCTCCAAATGCGGCGCAGAGCAGCCTGTTACTTTGACTGACAGGTGGGTGGAAATTCGTCACTGACATGATTAGCATTTACAGCAGAGGAAGTCTGCCACTGGTCTCACTGACCTTGGGAAACATATTAAGACACACAAGTGCTCATTGAAAGTAAAACTCAACATGGAATATTTCATAACTTGCTGGCCATAGTATTTTGGGATTTCCATGCAAGTTGGGACTCTATTTCAGAATCATTCCTTGTCATTACTGAGTTCCCCTCAAACAGTCCGAAAATATACTGTCACTTTTTGTTGTTTGCGTGCTGGATGTTATGTGCAGAGTGAAGTTAGAAAACTGTGTTCCTGCAGTTCATTTGCAATGAAAATGGTTTGAGAGATATGATTCAACACATACATACAGACAGAAAGACGTTTGTGAAATCAGTAGGTAGAGGAGCAGTTATAAATATTTTGTGACTGGGGTGGAACATAACGCTATAAAAAGGAGCCATATGTATTATTAATAAGGATGGTTACTATATGCTCACACAAATGTAGTGTCTATAAATTCCTATGCTATGAAATGTAATGATTTAGTATATTGTAAAATATTGTCATTGTCATCCAAATAAATTATTTGCTTTTGGTTTTTAAAATAATAATTTACAAAACTATCTTTGAGGGCTGTGAGTGTGATAGCTTGATTTGCATGATGTTTTTGTTGTTTACTTATACTAATACTGTTTTGATAGTATGCAGGTATACATTCACATTTGCTTCTTAACTAACCTTTTCAGTCAATGTATAAAGTTTAGACTGTTACGGTCTATTTTTATATATAATTGTTGTTCAATGTGTGATGACTGAAAAGAAATAAGGAAACGTCTTAACTGTCTTCCCCCCACTTCTTTATCCCGCTCTCTTTTCCACATGTACACTCCCTATTTCTCAGACTATGTCTCTTTACCTCCCCACCCTCTCTGCCTCTCTCTCTTCTCCATCCTGCAGTCTTCCACTCAAATTCTGATATGTCCATGCTGACTGTGATTTCGACCTCCAGAGTCCCCAAGAAAAAGTTCATCTCACTTGGCAGTGGCCTGCAAACCTTGAATCATCATTTTTTTCCCCCCACTCCAGTGCTCATCAATAATCAACCTCCTCCTCCTCCTCTGCTCTATCACGCTTCACCTGCCCTGCTCTGTCCTCGCTCCTGGCTACTCTGCCTTTGACAAATTGGAATAAAACCGATGTAAAGCCAAAGACAACTATGAATAAACTTTCATCTCCAAATGGTGTCTGAATGTCATTAATTATATTAGAGTTAGAGGTAATAACTTATTTATTATACATAATCACTCTGTTCATATCATCAATACATTGCTTAAACGTCCGATCTCACCAGATTAAAGAACGTGTGAACTAATTCCTGGATCCGCCCCAAAATGAAATGGATTCTTCCATTATTCATTAAATCATACTATTTATGGTAGTCATGGATGCAAGTACTTTATTTAGCACTTAAATTGTCCTTAAACTTGCTTAAAATTAAAAATAGTAATTCTAAATAAATTATAAATGCTAAAATATTGATGTAAAATGGATTTCTTACTGTTAACAGCAGTTAAACAGGTAATGCAATCATTTTGTCTTGTACACTGCTAATGGACAACCCATTCTTTGGTTTTTTGCCCTGCTTTGCTATTTAGCACAAAAAATGTATTATAAATGTTAGTAGCTGGCGGATTATCTGCCACCCTGCAGTGCATAACACTTGTGCACGTGCTCTCTCACACTACCACGTGCCTCCTTAACACACCAGAACTTCCACACAGCCTCATTTCCCACCTGTTGCCGTTCATTGAGTACTCATTAGCAGCAGCCTTCGCAACATTGCTTTGCTAACAAACAAAAAACAGCGGTAAAAGCTACTGATTTATTACTATTAATACAAAGATACATGCAGGTCCTGCATGAGTGTGCCAGCCACTCACATCGGCAGCAGCTGGGGTGCTGTTACCTTGACGACAGATGGAGCATTTGCCAAAACACAGGGACATTGAGTCAGAAAAATGAAATGGTTGAAATGACCTTTCCAGACACCAGGTTAGAAACAATGTGATGAAAGGTGGTGGGACAATTATGTTTATGCAAATCTGATTCCTTTTATCTTTTTACTCCTTATGTGAGTTACACATTTTTGCTTGATATTGATAATTATATTAATATGATGTGATGTAGACTTTATTTACATCTCTATCTGTCTTCATCTGTTTGGCTGCGTTTTTTGCTCTGTTGGTACTCAAGCAATTGCAAAGATTAATCACAGTTGATTCACTTAAAGCTGCACTAATCAATACTCTACAACTGTAATATGACTTGGCACAGAATATCAATCTTTCTCTGCAGTTTTAGCATCTTTCAGTTCATTGTTTTTCAGTTAACTAGTTTAGATCAGTCTCTGTTTTCCCTCAACCTCATTCCCATCTGTGTCAGGAAACAGTTTTCAGCAACGGGGTTCTGATAAACTGATGACAACCTGCCACCAAACAGCGGGCAGCTTGTGATCACAGTGGAGCAGCAGGTGGAGATCAGATGAGATTTATTATTATAACTATGAAACTTTCATTGAATGCATGGCCACAAACACATGTTGCTCTATGTCTGCTTGGCAGCAACCTTTGTGCTCATAGACTTTATGGACAACGCTTGTCCACTCCAACAATCCAGAAATGAAGCCAAAATATATCGGACAGAAACGCTGCCATCTTGTGCTGGGGACGTCATTTGGGATCAGAGGCTGTGCAGAAGAGATCTGGGTATAAAGCCATGGTAGCAAGATTCCAAAGACACATAAGCTTGACGAATTGTGAATCAGTCTCAGCAGTCAATTGTGACGTTTCATTTTGACTTTTTAGCTTGTCTCATGTCCCACCTGCGAACAAGGAGGAGCCGGACACCTTTACTGTAGCCAGCCACCAGGGGGGAATTTGAGAAGCTTTGGCTTTTGGGGAGCAGATTGTGCAGAAAAATTGTGTTTTCAGTTTTTACTTAGCTCCCAAGTTGCAAAAAGACGTACATTTTACATGATATCTTTCAGCATTTGCCGAACTATTTTCATGAGTGACGGAAGTGCAAATCAAGAAAGATCAGAAAAACCTCAGTTAAATCAGTGAACTGAAGGAGTCCTGTTCCTTTTTTCATCACGATCCATGCATTATTCCCTGGATAATTGGTGAAAATGCCAAAACATGCCTCACTTCTAACAATGTTAAATAAAGTGATAATAAAAAAAAGCCTACATCTGTGCTAAATTACTATTTTTTCTTGGCTCATGTCCCATCCTTTCACTAAGTTTCCTGGAAATCCATTCGGTAGTTTCTGTGTAAAGCTACTGAAAAATGGTCGGGGGCCAGGGGTGTAAAAATAGACCTCTTTGGCAAAGTTATAAATGAATGCAGGTATTAACAGTTTTCATGCGGTCTATGCAGGACAACATCTGAGCTAATTCAACTTGACAAAGCACACTGTCTCTTCCAGCCGCGGTTGTGACTTGATTCTCAGCCTGTAACCCCAACCACCCACGATCAGCTACCTGGGAGCTGCCAAGTGTAATCAGAGCTGCCCACTGTTGACCAGTGGGCAGCTCTGGGGCATGAGAGTCATGTTTAAGGTCATTCCTCATTCAGTCATCTTACCTGCAGTGTCAAGACCTGTGGATTGTTCACATCGTTGTCCACAGGTCTGATTATGTAATGTCAAAGATGGTACACAGTGTCACAGTGCTGTCTACAGTCAAGTACTACTACTACACTGGATTGGGTATCGTAACAGATTTGGTGCCTGATGTTGCCAAAACTTTTTTCCTGCACGATAAGAAAAGCTCTTTTATTGCTAAGGTGAAGATGAAGTTACATATATTAACTGTTAACAGTTTTAAGTTACTTAAAGGTTCAGTGTGTAGAATTTAGTGACATCTAGTGGTGAAGTTGCATGTTGAGTCGAGTTTGAGGTAGCCACTAGCTAAGTAGGCTAACATTACATGCTGCCAGAGCAATACAGAAAGTCTTAAAGGTATAGTTCACCGAAAAATGAAAATGTACTCATTATCTACTCACATCTATGCCAGAGGAGGGGTGGGTGAAGTGTTTGAGTCCACAAAAAACATTTGGAGTTTCAGGGGTAGACAGTGTTGCAGCCAAAGTGATCTCTTCTTCAGACGTAATCGAACAACAGAAAACAAAAACATGCCTCCATACTGCACATGTGGTGTCATCCAAGTGTCTGCAAGCCACAAAATTCAGTTTTCACTTGAAAAGGCCTCATTTACACTGTGTTTTAAGCATAAAAGTCCACTACCGGAAGTGGCGATGCTAGTGGACTTAGCAATGTGATCTGCCCTTGGGCGAGAGTGTGTGTGGTTTTCTGGTGTGTGCGTGTGAACTTTACCGCGGCTCAGAGGAGGATATCAGAGGACATTTAGGCTTAAAACATGGTGTAAATGACGGCGAAATGAATCACTGAAATCTGTGTTGTGATTCGGCCCAGTAGGTACCAACCCCTACTTGACACTGCACAGATTAGCATGAAAAATATGAAAGTTAAAAGGAAAGATTTGGGGCAAAATGAATCACTCTGGGAATTTTTATTGACAGCCACAAATTATGATAGTTGGCGAGGCGGCGGGAGGAAGTGATTACTGACTCAGCAGTAGAGAAGCTAATGGTCCTTTGCACAGCCTGGATGGAGCTTGTGCAGCCAAGACAACTTGCCTATAGATGGACAAGGTCAGATAGGTTTGAACCCAGCCACTGAAGAGAAAAGAGGAGAGCAAATGTGAGGAAAAGATAAGGTGGGTATGTGGATATATATGATAGGGTGGAAGTAGGATAAACTAATGGGACATAAAAAGAGACAGGGAAGCAATGTAGGTCAGAGGAAGAAAGAAGTAACAGGGGAGAAAGACAGGAAAAATAAGAGACTGACAGTGAGGCAGAAGAAAAATAATAATTTTGTTGTTGATACTCTTAACTATTGTGTCCCACAGTGGGAGCATGAGGAGGATAAGAGTTGATTCAAGGATCACCAACACATACAACTAAAAGTACATGTAATATCTTAATTATAACATAAATTATATAAAAGATTTTTTATCATCAACACAGTTTGGACATGTTTTTTTTAAAAGTTTTCTTTTCTGGAGAAGAATACATTTTTAAACATTAAAGATGTGTTAAATGCTTTTTATGTGAAAACATTTCACATGCTATGATCTAAAATTAACAGCAGCTGATAACCAGTATTTTAAATTATTTAAAAGGGTAAATCAAATCAAATGCTTGAAATTATATAATAACAGAGCTCTTCTGCAATATTAAGCATGATTCTGTTATTGCACAGTTTCACCGTTTATAGGCAATTTTGTTGCTTTTACGCACGTAAATAACCTTCATTAAACATTAAAAAGGGAAAAAAATGATATAAAAACTAAAGATATAAACAGAAAACATAAATAGAAAAATACTGTATTTTTATGGGATGGTTATTTTATTTTATTCTACAGAAAATGTTGGTGCCCCAGCTGCTGGAATATAAACGTTTTTTCCCTCTTTTTTGTTTTGTTTTACAGTGCAAAGGTCAGCAAATGTCAAGGCCCAGAATGATCCTTCAGGATTTCAACAGAAATACACACAAAAAGAAACGAATGCTAAGGTGAGAGAGGGCGAGACGAGACGGAAAATCACTCACTGCTCTGATTAATTGTGCAACATCACTTCCCATAAACCAGAGCCATCGTGCATCCGTCCAAGGAAGGGAACAGCAGCTGCACAAAGCTCGGTCCGTGCTCTTTCTGAAGGGCCATTTGTTCACACTGGGGTCATGTATTGTCCCCCAACTCAACAGATTTTTTTGCCCTGCCATTTGTGTTACTTTTCTCCCCATCTAGGAATCCAATCTAAACACGCTGAAATAATGGGGATGTGAATAATGTGAATTTCTCTATCTTAAATCCCTAATCTGTCGCAAGCATGTGTTAATGCCAAGATGTCAGTGTGTAACTCTGACAACATTCAATTCATCTATACTCACACTGAACTTACTCTATTGTAATTCGCAATAAATTTAATAAACTCATTTAGCAATTTTACAGCTCAATATGGGCATGACAGAGTCGGTTGAAAAACAAAAACTGCCAGCACAAATCTCACTAATACAGCATGAATAAAATAAAAAGTTAAAATAACTAGAACTGGATTTACACCAACATTCAGTATTTTTGTGTAATCCTGCTGACAAACACAGATACATGGGTGAAAACCTTATTGGGGGTAAACATGAGGGAGATCTTAGTTAGTTAGTCTGGGGCTAATAAGATGATATACTCTACATGTTCACTTGGCAAACACAGATGGAGTAAATGACATAAATAATGGCTGCATTCCATTAAGGAGCTGCAGCTCCCGGGCTCTGGTGTTGTGTATACTGGCTCAGTGACACAACTGACTTGCACACCTAAATGGAAGACGCTTTGTTTGACTGGTTGGTGGGATTCAGGTTAGTTTTGCTCCATCAGTTGCTTGGGTTTAGAATTTCTTTCTTTTTATTGGCTGCTTGGTGGGTTATAGGGTTTTATTTGACTGAATGGTTGATTGATGGATCGTAGTCGGATCCTCTTTCTTGTTGCCTGGTTGGTACAACTGGAGTAGGAGTTTTGCTTGTTTGTCCAGGTGGCAACATTGCTTTAGTGCACAATGGGGCTCGGACTTTCTTCAGGTTTGCCTTTCACATGTGAACAATGCAGCAGGAGGTTCTCCGCACAGACTTTTTTTTTTTACAACAACACAGAAATCTCTGGAGCATTCAGACAAACCATTGTAGTGTCTTGTCTCGCAGAGATAGTATGTGCACCTTCCTCCAGTTGTTATTTATCTGCCTTCCTAACTCAACCTTGGGTCCTACATATACCACAATAGAGAAAAAGGGACTTTCTCTATTATAACAAAATATATGGTGAAAAAGAATGAAACTAAATTAACAAAATAGACCTAAATCATAAAAATATGAAAACCTTAAATTGCAGCATTAGCAAAAAGAAATATTCAACTTTTAGTACCTTATAAAATAATGTGAAATTCCTTTCAATGAGCAGTGCAGAGCTTAGGAGACAACAGCACGGAGAAAATGACAGAAACATGGCCAAGCCAAAAATCCAGATAGACAGATGGTGACACCAAAGGAGCGATCGCGACGATCAGATAAAGATGGAGCTGACAGGACATCCTGCTCTCCCACTGTGAGGATTGATGACAGGTTCAGACATTCAGATCTCCGAACGGTGTGTATAAAAAACATCAGAAGCAAGGGAGCAGAGATATTGGCCTTTATACTGACATAGTGTACTCAATCTGGAAATCAAAACTTTGAAAATCTTCTCCTGGGAGCCAAATAGACTTTTGGGATTAAGCTATTTACATTTGTAAGATTGAGAACTGTGAATACTGTCGGGCTGGTTGGGATCCCTTCAATGGAGAGCTGAGGCCCCTGAAGCGGAATAGTTTTTTTTCCACAACGTATTTTTGCATAGAAGGTATCATTCTTTGGTCTTCGCAAAACCAAAACACGATACTTGGGTTTTCTGTCAATATACTGAGATAAAGAGTATCTTTGACTTGACTGTGCTTGCTCAAGAAAAAAATGAGAATTTCCTCATAACAAAGATAAAACATTAGAATTTTGACAATATTCAAAGGTTTCCCATAAGTTGTGGATAGCGTGCCTCTGTCCCACAGAGTTTCTAGTGTTTTTGCAGCTGCCATTGGTCATTAGCAGAGCTCAATAGTGCCCCGTGTGACTTGTCACAATCTGGTTTAGTAATTACGAAACAGCAGCGAGGCCATTTGTAAAAGTGATTAAGTGCCCATTTGTATTGTTTTTAGTAAATGATGCATGATATGAGGAATGACACATTTCAAAGCGTCTTTTAGCCTGACATCATTGCGGGTTCCTTCCAGTGTTTTACCTCACGCAGGTAAAGAGCTATGAAGGGAAACAAAAATTCGAGAGCACCCTGATTGTGATGAAAAGCATCCTTCATGCTCCGTCTCATTTTTTATTCATTACCCTCTTTCAGTAGCATTTATGTCAGTGGTTGAGATCACAGAGACGTTAAACAATGGAAGCATGGCTCTAAAGAAACCAAACAATGTTGCCTTGAGGAGGATTTGACAAATCCTCTCTTCCAGGAGCTGAAACAGCATGACAACACATGCACGTACTGTAGCACAGAGAAGGACAGAGTGAACCTCTGCCCTCACACAAGACAAGACTGACAGATGAATGATTTTCTGATTCCATTTTTCATTTTCTTTTATATTGCCCTTGTCTTTCTGAAGCAGCAGTATGACAAATAAATGAAGATGGGACTCAAGAAAATGTATGGGGAAGATGTGGCCTTTCAACTGTCATTTTAGTGTTCACTGTTTCTATCTTGGCTCGAAATGTACACAGCAACCAGAGGTTCTCACACAGCCGGACAACAAGGTGCAATAAACAGAAACTGTGGCAGATTGTTACTAATTCGGAAGCGGAAATATATGCTACATCCATACTATTATTTTTTTGTTTGGAAACGCACCAACTCTGCTATGGACACGCCTGGCGTCAACACTACTCCGGAGTTTTACAACCGCTAAAATGGAAAGGATTGGAAACCCTGCCGGCCCCGTATGGTTTAAAAACTCCAGGGCTGTGTTTAAGTCTTGACGGGCAGAAACGGAGACGTTTGGAAACGATGACATAGACACTAACAACGGCTTGCTGATTGGGTCTGACGTCTTTGTTAACAGCTGTGCCTTCCTGTTTACACCAGCACACACATGCCCAGTGTACAAAAGTGGTCAGATTATATGAATTTTCAGGCGTATTCCTATAAACTGGATTAAAACAGATACAAAGCCAAAAAGCTTGTGTTGACAAAGACTGTTTTCAAATGAAAATGGATGTAACCTTTGTCTCATTCTCTCTCTCTCTCACAAACAGACACGTTGACAATAGACTTGTTTTTCATAGTTGGCTAGCCATCTGGAGAACCTGGAGAAATCCTGGCATCAGTGGACCGGTGTCAAAAAATCCATAACGGAACTTTGCTCTTCACATTTAACATTTCCGTATGGTTCTTGTTTTTTGTGTAAGACTGCCGATAATTAAATCTATAAAAACATTGATTCGATAACTTGTAAACAATAGCACCTACTGATTCCAAACTGGACTCTGAGTGCGAGAGCAACAGTCACAGCTTGTGAAAGGCAGCGATAACAGCGAGAGAGAGACACTGGTGGTCAGTGAAAGAGAAACGGGGAGCAAACAACCGAACTATCACGCATCCATGGCCATAGTTGCTAGGCAACTGACCCTGACGTGGATACCATAACAATGTGTGTAGATATTTATACATTGACAAAAAATGTTATACTTTGCCACATGGATAAGGCCATAAACACCTCCAGAGAGAAGATGTATTCTCTTGTTAAAACGAGGCAGGGAGAGGCAGAGAGAGAGCTTGTATCAGTAGAGAGCATTGATCCAATGAGGCTCCAAACTGACACCTCCCTTTGTCTCCTTGGAAACCTCTGCCATCGATATCACTCCATTCAGTATATTCACTCTCATCACAGTTACTTATTATTTGTGTTAAACTGACAGAACAGAACATTGTAATCAGTTAGTAAGATCATAATGCGATCCTTAAATTGTAATCCATTAATAATGCGATGTAATCCTATTGAGAAAAAACACTGTTGTTACAACCAAAACAAATGTGGTTGTAAATTTGATTGCACTGGTAGAAAACCAGGATTATGTACGACAGTAAGCAGCATTTTGTATTGTCATGGAAACATCACATCACCAACAAAACTTTGAAAGAAACAAAAGGTGCGTTATGCTTCAGGAGCCACATCCTCCTCAGGACTCAGTTCTTTAGTGGCCTTCATAGATCGAGTAGACCACGATGGCCAAACCAAAATGAAACGGTCTGGTCTACGAATGGTTTGCATCGTCAGCTTGTCACAATGATCCTGGGATAGGTTGGACCGAGAGGGTCCACCCACTGGAACCTTGGCCATTTGGGAATGGAAGGATGCATTTCTCACCCTTGTTCGAAATGAGACGCCTTATCTCCAGGTGCAGCTTCTGAAGGCTGACTGAACTTAAATAATAAAACAGAAGTACAGCCTTTCAAAAAGCAGCAGTAGTTTCTCCTCAGAAAAATGCTCCCTCTACTTTTGTTGAAGGCATCAGTGATTTTTTTCTGCTTCATATACATTTTCCCTCTCGCTCTCTTTTTTTTTCCTCTTTCATTGCAGCTTATTGTCCCCCTTACCGCTGATAGCCTATGTCTGAACAAATTTGTGGTGCTGCCTAATGGAAATTATCATAGTGAGAGCAATGACCAAATTTCTGAGTGAGGATTCGACTCCTGATAATTCTGTGTGTAGGTGATGGTTCTTCTCTTCTGTGATTGTGATAATAGTGCCGTATGGTTATAGTTTAGCAGCAAGTGGAGGAGGAATCTTTATTTTTGTGTAATGTATAATGTTTACATCATTAATTCTGCTAAAGCAAAAACATCACATGGATATCAGCCGTCATCGATTGTATTATTACAACCTTTGTTTTTCCAACTGTGACATGTCAAAACACTTTCTGGGAAAAAGGCGCGATCGCACACACACACGCGATCATCAACTACACAGCACAACCACAACCACGTGGATTAAAAATCAAATCAAAGCAACAGCAACACTCATGTACTCATTTATAGTACTATTGATACTATCACTTGTTCAGTCCATTTCCATGTATTGTCTTGTACCTTCCTTTTCCTTTGCATCTTGAGATTTCCTACATGTGGGCTCTCAGTGCTTTGTAGGAAGGTTTGAAAATATGCCTTTGATCTGTGATTGAAAAACCCAAAAGAGAGACATCTCCATTTGTTCAGTTAAGTGCACTCAAAGATACAAGGAAAACTACCTACTAATGTCTGAGGGTGGATTTTTTTCTTAACTTTACTCCACCTTTACTGCAATGAGACTGGGATTTAGGGGAATTGCGAAAGAATCCTTTCAGAATCCTTTCAGAAATCATTTCATTTTGCATCATGTCTCCCTTATTGCTTCAATATCTACAAACCACTCATAGCCACACCATAAAAGATGTCTACAGGATCAGGTATTTTCACTGTTTGCTGATCTCTCTACCTAGTTTAGCCTACATTTACATCGACCCCCTGGTGAATTATTTCCATCACATACATCTCACTTAAAGCTGGGGTTGGTAATTCTCCAAAAGCTAGCAAGAGCAGGCTACACTTTGAAAATATGCAAGCGATACATCTCACCCCCTCCCATTGAACCATTCGTCAAAGCTACACCCCCCTCACTCGCTAAGTTCTGACTATCGTCTCTGCTTCAGCGGTCTATATTTCTCCAGTTGAAGACTCTGGTCATGTGAAGTGTGAGTTCGGGCAGGTCGGCTAGTGAAAGACAGGTACAAAATGAAATGATTGGTCGTGTTTATTACAGTCCAGCGAGGGCCACTGACAGTGGCTTTCTTTATTTTTTTGGGCCGTGAAGGGGATTTTAACAAATAAGAAAAAAAATGTTCCAGAAACAAGTTACCAACCCTACCTGTAACTCAGTTCATGTAAGCACTTGAGCATTAAATGCACACAGGAAAGCCTTGATACACTAATTTACTCCAATTCTCCATTCATTAGCCATTGCTGCTTGTCACTCAGGCTCACGGGGGGTTAAGTCCATAACACAAAGTCAAACCACAAGAATGATTAAACAAAACCCTAATGAGTTATAGCCAATTTGCTTAGACCCACAAACATACATTAAATGACAACAATTATATATATATATATATATATATATATATATATGGGAACCACCAAGCTGGGGAACCACCAAGGCATGGAGAGATCTCCCAGATATTTCTTCAACTAATTAAGTGCTGCAGTTTCGTTTCTCGCAAAACTTCTCAAGATCGAAAGAAATAGTACAAGAGTGAAAACAAGTATCAGGGTAAGAACTTTCTTTGAGTCAGAGACAGAGGGAAAGGAGAATTGAAAGGCAGAGGAAGATGCAACATAAATATTACAGGAAGGGAGATGCACACTTGGTGAAACATTTTAAAGCCCGGTCAGTGGAAGTTTCAAGTGTTTACTCCTTTGGTCTCACTCTACAGGGAACCTGCATGTCCATTAAGGTTTAATGGAAAATGATTCAACATTAGTGTCCCTTGTCCAAAAAGCATTGAAGTGGGGTTAAAATGAACCCACAGTATATTGGGCCACATGACTGTCAGTGGTTGTGCAAGTTCTTTGATAACAACCCTTCAGGAGAAGAACTGTACCTGCTGGACAACAAAACGTGTGCACGGTACAGATACCAGGGAAAAAGGTGGACTACCATTGTATCTTCAAAATGTGTGAAAAAGTGATGAAATTGATTTGCTTAAAAAGTGATAAATATACTATGCTATATTCAAGGGGTTTCTTTTAAAATGTGAACAATCAAAATATAAAAAGATATTTTGTTGTGAATATTTGGTTCCAATTTATGTTCTCAGTCAGATAAGTAGCATCTGTCGTAGTAAGTACGACAGATATGAAGGAATATCAGAGTCACAGAATTTATTTCACTTACCCATAATTGAAGATAAGATGAAGTGGATTGTAACTTAATCGTATCGTTAAGAACGAACTACAATACAGAGTCATTACGAACGATGTACGCTGTTAAAAAAAAATCTTTATCATTTAAATTCCAATGGCTATAGGCACAGTAAGCTGCTGTGAGTTTGAACGGTTGCCATCTCCACAACTTGAGACGGCTATGGCAAGGTAGAGCCAATCCTTTATAATGGAGGGCGAACGCAACACTTGAGTTTGTGAGAACTGCTCGTAACAAAGACCTGTTGACACTTTGTCCCTACACTACAAAATCTAAAATCAAAAAGGTCCTTTCTGAGGTCCTACTGCTTAAAGTTTTACTAAGAAGGTTTCGAGTTGGCCTTTAGGAGATTCTGGTGTTTAATCAGGGGGTTTAAGGATCATGTAGGATGTTTTAATGGTTGATACTAGGGGCCCTTTAGTCTTTTGTACAGGTAGTTTAGAAGGTTTGTCAGTGAAGAGGTTGTAAGAAGGCCTTTAGGAGGTCCTGGTGGCAATTAAAGAGGATGTAGGTGTCTTGTGGAGTTTATAGTGGTCCTCTACAAGGTTAAGCAGTTCATCTGGAGGTTCCTTATGGGCCTTCGGGGGTTTTCTATGAGGGTAAACACCAAAGGGAGATTTTGCTTTGATGTGTTACACAGCGTTTCCAGCCACCATCAGCAAAACACAAAATGAGGGCATGAACACTAGTGCAGTTCATTGATCATTTTTGAAAATGTTGCTTGTGGTTGAGTTGCATATTACTTAAACACTTTTGTTCTGTCTTTCCTTTCTTTTTTTACATAAAATGTAAAATGGCAATATGTGGATATAATTTAAAGGTAGCGGTTACACCTTTAACAAAAAACCTTGACTGGCCGGCATTGTAACACGACACATCATTTTAACTACTGCATGTTGGAAAGATGAAACCGCACCGGTATTTTAAGAGAAGCTGTCACAAATGTATACTTTTGACTGTCAAAAACTACTTTATGGTGGAAGGTGTGGATACACGTTTGGTTGCACATGGGTGCTCAAAGTTAAACGTACTTTTGATAACAAAAATAACCCCTGTTGTACCTCCGGTGTGGAGACAGGAAATGGAGCAGCTTATTTTGTTATTTGAAGTTGGAATCTTTTGCAAAGGTTCCCATCTGATGTCAAATCTTTATAACTTCACTTTCAACCAGAAAACTGGAGCAGAGGGGACAATCTTTTTTTCTTTTTACGTTGTTAGGCAGCTCATTAAAGCCCTTCAGGAGTAAACAGTCTGGTCAATTAAACTCGTAGTGGAGAAAACAAACCACCATCTAACGCAATAATATATGAAGGAACTAAGAAGCCTAGTCTGGCATTGAACAAGCCTTGCACAATAGGAGCCAATTTGCTCCTCACTGTCCTCTATTTGTCCATAATACAGTTTGAGTAAAAAAGCTTAATTCAAAACATACTGCTGTTACAAATGCTTTGCATTGACAATAAAACAAGTGCAAGAAATGTAGTAGAAAAAACTGTAGTGAGTCAAGTTTTAGTAACATTTGCAGGCACTGAATGTCACGATCAAGACCTACTTTTGCATTTATATCAAATGCATTCATTGTGAAGTACATGCAGAAAGTGATTGTTTAGTAATAAGCAATTCTCAGATATCTTTACTCCATAGTCTGTCCATATGCACTGATAGAAACCATTGGTTAGGGTTTAGGCACAAAAACTAGTTGGTTATGTTTTGGAAACAATTGTAGTTTAGGTCAAAATCAGTAATTCAGGAGGGTTGGACGACCTTCATTGCCATAGTTACATGTACATTAGTAAATGTAGTGACGGTTGTGTAAGGATCATCCGACTATACCTTGAATACAAGTCTAAACTAATAATTTAGTAGCACTTATATGGCACTTACCTACAGCACTTTGTAGTTTGGCTTTCTTGAAGAAATTGTACTTTCTTGATTCTTGTTGTTCTGGGTTTGTACCCTGATGGTTGAATGCACTATCGCTTTGGATAAAAGCGTCAGCTAAATGAAATGTAATGTAATGTAATAAAAGAAACTAGGAGACCGGTTCCAATCAAGAAACGATCAGTGTTAAGGTCCATCCACCCCCCAACTCCTAACACAGACAGTCAATATATAGACTTTGTCACCCAACTTGCACCTTTGCCCCCATGCATCATAATCACTGCGTCTGCTAGAGTTACCCTGAGAATAAAAATGTAACTATTGGTCATAAAAAGCTCCTTGCACAGAAGACCAAAGGGTTAAGATTTATAGTAGGTACCTGAATCACATGAAAAAGGTCAGTATCAAGGTGAATACTGATTCAATGGATAAATAGATAGCTTATGATACTAGTATTTAGCATCAAACTAAGACATGCAAGTTAAATTTTCCGATAATCTGATTGCAACAGAGAAAATCACCTTCTAAAGGGATCCCACCCTGCCACAAAAGAACATTGTCTGTCGGACTGTTGGTGTGTTAACTATCCAACTTAGCTCAAATACAGCCGTTTCCTTTAAAGGAATTGCTCAACTCAATGTTTATATCTCTACTCCCTCAGGTTAGTGAGTGCAATTAACTTGGCTTTCAACTCCATGAGCTTTTTTCTCCCTTTTTCATCACTTTAAAGAAGAAAACCCTGGGCATCTCTGATATTTTGATGAAGGCTGACATTTGTTTGTATTACTGTATAGGATATTAAAGTCTGTCATATTAACACCCATCCCTTTATGTGTTTCCAGAGTTAGGATCAAACCAGTTTTTTTGTTTTTGTTTCACCTTGTTGAGATATTAGGATATATACGTCTGCCTTCTCATCACATCTACAGCATGTCTGACTCCTCATTATAAAAGATATAGGTCATGTAGTTGGCTGCAGATTTTGCCAGAAGGCTTGAAAAAAATATGACAAAAGACAAAAGATGAATTCATTAATTAAGAGGTACATTGGGAAATTGGAGTATGTAGGTTCATAATTTGCATAATCAGAGAAATTCCAGTCTAATCCCATTTTTCATTTTGGTGCATTCCTAAATTTATTCTGAATAAACAGCACGCCAAGAGGCACACTTTGATTTATTTTAATGCCGACTGAATTATTTAGGAAGCCATGCATTAACTATGAGAGTCAACGGGAATAGTTTTGTGCATGTATGTGTGAATGCATGCATCCTTGAGTAGGTACATGCTTACAAGGGGCTTCCTGTCACTTCAAATACCTGGAGAACAGCAGGAATCAAAGCACCGATCTATTAAACATGACTTTCGTGGCTTGTAGAGTCAGAGGAAGAGCCTGTTTTTCACTCGAGATAGTCAGAATGCCACATGCTCACTTCACGAGCTGACAATATGGTTGTTATTCAGTATCTTAGCATTCACATGAACGTGTTTCTTTTACACGTTGGCATGCCTGATGCTTGGAGCGACAGACATACCATTTTCAGACATTCCCTCCAGGAGAACGTACACACAATTGGGTCCGGACTTTCTCCAGAGTTTGCCTTTCACACACGAGAAACACAGCAGGACATTTTCCGATGAGAATAATTCATAACAACATAGAAAGGGGTGACACAGCAGGCAGAGGGAGGACGTAACATTTAAATCCCACTGCAGAGATCACATGTTTTTGTTTACAGAACATCAACACCTGCATGGGCCCTTCTCTTGAATCTTGCCGTCTCTCTAAGCTCACGTCTTCATCTGTGTCTTCTACGTGTATGGCTCCTCTTTATCATCCTGAGATATTTATATTCTTTTTTACCTTAGCGTTTAGAAACGTCATCAACTCGTGGTGAATCCCTTGGAGGATCTCCTGCTGTGTTTTGACATGGGCTTATTAGGACTTTATTCAGAGTTTTCACTAGGTTGTTGACCCCCAAACTCCACAGCCTCTGACACAGCCATTTGCGTTCTCACATACAGCCCCTCCGGAGAATGGCTGGAGTTTATCCGCAGTTCAGAGCATGCCTGAAAGCAGCTATAGTAACCACAACAAACAGGTTTCTACAGGCAAACTTCAGTAGCTTACCTGATAAAAATGACAAGTTTTACATAAATAAACAAAATGTATGAAAATGCAAATAATGTCTATGGTGAGAAATACCAATGTACCATGCAAGCTGCAATGCTAAAGGGAAGAACATTGGCAATAAACTCTACAACTAGATGAAATCACAGACGTTGAATACCAGGCAGGACCTGCATCGATCCAACACCCATCCTGCTTCCTCTGCATATGTCCACAAAGGGGATTTCACTGGCCAGTTCCAGCACTGCTGCTTGAAAAGATGAACTTTTCAAGACTTCTACTGCAAGAACTACAAGCAAGGTGAAGCATGTGAAACAGGACATCGGTGCAGTTAGCACATGCATCACGTCACCCCTTCAAAGTTAATGAAAGCCAACTCTGTTGAAGACTCTTAAGCATACATGTCAGTGCTGCACCCTGCCATAGAATTCTATTGTAACAAAAATCACATGCTGTGTCATGACGTCAATTACCAGTTCCCCTCTGTTTGAATGGTACTATTAAGCTAATTAAAAGAAAATTAGAGTACTGCTGTGAAAGCGACTCAACTGGCCCCTGGTTGAGTCAGTCATATCTTATAATTGGTCTTACTATGTGGGGCAGTTTATGAAGTGCATTAAAATATAGGATGCTATAATGAGATAATTAGAATGATTAATAACTTAATAAATATGAAAGAAATTATGACATTCATCAAACAAAAGTACATAAATACAATGAAAGATTTTAGAATTTGTCACTTTATAAATCACTGTGTAAATGGTAAAATCCATTGACAGTGAAATTGGCAAATAACCATTACAAAAAGTGTTTGTTCATTTATTTTGGCCTCTAATCTTAGTTTTCTTATCATATCACCTGCCACTACTGCTACACTACTGCTCACTGTTGCAGAAGTCCCCACAAATGTTTTGCACTTCTAGTTTGCTTTGCTTTCACCTTCTTTCCATTTCATCCAAAACCAGCTCCATGAAGTTTAAGTGTGGAAACTGTGCTGCATTGAAAGAACAGCTTCTGTCTGTTCTTTCAATGTTTCCGGCTTATTATGTTGCTGTGGAACATCGGATCAACCAGTCCGTCTTCCTTTATCATGTGTCTCTATCTCGTCACTCGACATTAATGCACAGTACTACTGCAAAGACTGTACTCACCGATTGTTCAAACAGGGATTTTAAACCATGAACAGCAGTTGTGACATGTTTGCATTAACTTTAAAGCCTAATTGACTTCCATTGCTGTAGTTAACTTATTTTTAAATCACTGGAAATGGTTTTCAGATTTTTTTTAACCGTTGGCAGTTCAACACTTACCTTTGTACTAATTAAACTGATAAACTGAAAAATGTGGATGTTCCTAATGTAAGCATTTTTCTGCCTGTTACCTGTGATATTTGGGAAAAAATTAAATTCAACAGCTTAATCCAACATGGACACACATTTTGATTATAATGGGGGGGGGCTTTTAAATACTTTCAAAATAGTCTCTGTATTCCACCAGTTGTTCTGAAACAATTTGGACTAGAAAGACTCCTAGGGCTGAAAATCAGCACAGAAAATCTATTCTTTCCAAGAGATGTCTGTCTTTGCAGTGAAATATACTGTAATTGAGGTTTCAGAATAGAATTGAGTACAATTGGCAATACATACCATCCACATTCATATACCACACATCAAAAAGGGCAAAAATAGGACGTTTGGTTTGTTCGATCTTCTGTGATGGCTGCAAAGGGAGTGACTGCTGTGTCACAGAGAGGCATTCGGAAACAAGAGGCCACCAACTAATTTCCATTAAGACGAAGCTGAAGACAACAGGAGACAGAGCTTGATCCCTTCAGATTGAAAAGACAGACCAACCACCAATCATGTACAATAAATCAAAGACAGAAAGGACATTGAAAGAGGGAGATGGAAACTTGTGTGTGTTCATGTCATTGTGTGATACTCATGTTAAAGGATTTGATTAGAGATTCTGAATGAGTCTCTGCAGGAGGTATTTAGTGAGATGAGAGATCATCATGGTGAATTTTAAGCTTAAAGAACTGAGCAGTGACTGGGACTAGCCTTGCGTGTTTTGTCTGCAAATGAAGGAAGTGTCAATTATCTATTGTGCAGCTTCCTTGCTCTGTCCATATGCGCAAGTGGGTGCCAACGTCAATGGGCCGAGCATATGTGTGTGTGAATATTAAATTCCTTCATGTCTCCGTGTGTAGTAACCTACGACTTCAGTTTAGGTTTTAACGCCGCTGGCAAAAATTAGAACTAGCGCTCAACAAAGTCTTGAACGACCTCGCTGCGTGTCATGCATATTATGAGCACAATTAAGAACAATTACAACGCTCTGCCGGATGCAATTTTTCCCTCTCAAATTTCTAACTCCCTCCCAATGAGGGATTAAGCCTCCAGGATCATCTGAGCAACGGCAGCAAGAGCCCCCAAGGCGGCAATCAGCCTCCCCTCGCTCCGTGGGTGTCGTCGTACTACACAGGCACACGGGGACTCTGACGTAGAAGCTGATCAGCAATGACATGAATACATTTGCTGTTTTCGAGGTTTCTTTTTATAGGTCTTCTAAAAAACAGGTATTAGCATTTGTTGCAGGAGCATATGTGACGATGACATGGGGCTAAAGGTCAGAGTTATTATCGAGGGGCCACGTCTCTGTAAGCCTCCCCTGAGCACAGCTATTGACAGTTCGGTAAATCCCTCCACTGACCACTGACGCCTCAGTCCTAGCAACTGCAACAAGTTACCTTTGCCTGCAAGTAATGTTCACAGGGCTGTAGAGAGATGAGATATATACAGAGTCTGGATGCAGGTTTCTTTTTCCCTCAACAAAACTGCTGTGGCTAGATGCGACTATAAGCTAATATTAGCTTCAGCTTGCTACAGGTGAAGAAGTCTGCACACAAAGAAGTCTGCACACAAAGCCTTAAAATCCCAAAAGCTGATATTTTTTTATCTTGTGAGTCAACATAATAACTTGTTCCCACAAAATAAATATCTTGTGAGAACAAGTTAATATATGCAGGGCTGCAATTTAGGATTATTTTCATTATAGATTAATCTCTCAATTGTTTACTAATTAATCAAATGGTTTGTGGTCCATAATATGTCAGAAAATGGTTTAAAAAAAGAGATCTGTGTTTCTCAAACCCTCAATACGGCAATATCCACATTTCAGGAGCTGAAACCAGAGTTTACTTTTTGCTTAAAAAAAAACACCTACATAAAGCGATGAATCCATTATCAAAATAGTTGGCGACGAAATTTAGTATCTGACCGATTAATCGATTATTCATAGCAGTCAATGATCCCTGCAGATGAACACAATGTGTCTCTGTACACGAGCAGCAAGACACTAATGACATTATATGACATTCCAAGGTGTGCAGTGCAATGTCATATACGCACTGGAAGATATGAATTTATTGTAAATTAAGTCATTTGTGCTCTCAAGATAAAAAAATAAATAAAATCATCTGTTTGTACCATAAAAATAAGATCCAGTTTTGGTGAAAACACTGTAAACTGCATATGTACCATGTGAGAATGGAAATCTTAGTTTGTCCTAAGAAGATATCTATGATATGTTGTTTTTTTAACATCTTGCCATCATGTGTCATTATTTCAACCCCCTTGGAGGATGGGACAAGCTTGTGCATACCTGACCTGAGAATTTAGGAACCAGTCGGCACCATATGAGTCAAACCGGACCATAATTTTTAAATGATGGGCGATACACTTGATTATTTACACTGCATGTGCCTGTAATTAGGGGAAATGTTGGGCTCTAGTTGGGGAAGTACACGCAAAAAAGAATGCCAATTGGGTTTGAAAAAAACTTATGTTTTGGGTTTGGGTCAGACTTAGACAGAAAATTACGTCCCGAGCCACACTTTAGTTTGAGAATCCTTGCCATAATATAAATACTAAGGCCAATATTTGTTTGGTTGCTCAGTGTATCATTGCCTATTCATTTTTCCTTTTCTTCTTTATTGTTTTGCCCTGCACTGGGCAGTGGTGTGGGAATTCAGCCTCTCTTAGATAAATTATTCATCCTTTTTGATGTATGAAAGTGCATATGAGAGGAAAAAGCATTGATTGGATATGCCGCACCGAATGGCACGTCTAAACATGCAGCGACTTTCAACACTTTTCTGTAAACCATGTGGTTGGTCGACGTCGGATGCCTTCAGGCAAGCCTTAGTGATGCAATGAACGTCTAACTGATCTCTCTGAGCGTGTGTGGAATACATATTCAATCTGTGGACTCGAGAGATGCAGGAAATGTTCTTTGAATGTAAACAGTGGCAGTGGAATGACAGCATTCTCATACCGTACGTTTTTTAAACAATCGGGTTGTGAAATACTATTTGGGTTGGAACTTTTCAGAAAAACATCATAGTGTCTGCTCAAAAAATGGTCGTTGCTTCTTTGTCCGAGTTCTTCAAAGTCCATTTTTTTTTTCCTCCTTTTGTCTTTGTTCAGCACCTCCAGCTGCTAACTCTGATATCATCCAGAAAATAACATCAAGGCAACTCCAGAGTTGTTTTCTTCACAGAACTTTCTTCCAATCAAACTTTCAGTCGCTCTACTTGACGCCAGCGTTCCCACCAGCTCCCCAGACATTTGAAGCTGTGCAACAATGTCACTTTATATCATTAAAACTATGACATCACAGTGTGTGGTATATACATGAGGTCACAGTGACAGCGATGGAAATAAGAGAAGGAGTGAGTCAGATAAAATGACTGTGAGGATGCGCTTACACAGTCACAAAAAAGGCATTAACAACCAATAAACATTAACCCAATCTTCCAGCTATTTTGATTATTTAGCAGGAAGCTTGCTTTCTACTTTTGTCTGCACAATGACATTTCCAAAAAAAAAAATCATGCAGGATTGGTAATTGGTCAGTGATAAGACAAACCTGGAGAGATGCCTGCTGACACATCAGGCGAGTCATATGAGGTGAGAGGTTTGTGCTACGCTAAGAAGATCCCAGAAGGATCAATTATGTTTGTCTGTGTTTTGGAATTAAAAGGAATTGCACCATTCTTGATTTTTAACCAATAAAAAACAAAAAAAAATGAAGAATGTGGTTGTCATGAAATCCACATGAACTCAGTGCAATGACTCACGTCACCATCTTTTTAATTTGAAGACACATGGGGCAGACTGGTTTCTTGTGCATTGACTTAAGTCTTGTTGTAACTTGTTGTGACTTTCAGGCGTGAAAACACCCCAAGAAAAAGTATAATATATGTTTTATTTCAAATCATTATTAAATTAAATACATCTACTTAAGTGTCCCTAAAGGAGAAAGGTGCTCAGTGCCACATGCTTGCAGTAAATACTCAATAGACATTGTATATATTTCATATTTTATTTTAATTTATTTTATATTTTTTAATCTCTATATGACTATATTTCTACTCTTGCATGGAGCAATTGTAAAATTCCATAATACTGCATAAATTGCAAAAACAACACAGATCAGCAGCTACTAATGTCAGGGACTCTGCATCAATACATTGCTTAGTTCTTGCCTTCACTGATTGGTAAGAAACTACAAATGTTCTGGTTATTCAAAAAAAAGAAAAGAAAGAATTCCTAAAGAAAGGATTAATTTGCACTGGTCACGTTATTTGGGTTTGTTTTTTTATCTCACTACTGTTTACACTGTCTCTGTTTCAATTATTTGTATGTAGCGCTTAGGAAGAATCACAGTGTGACATCGCAGTGCAACAAACACAGTGCTTTGTGGTGCCACAGTGGCTGATGGAATTGAATCCCAATTTTAGGCTACTACTGTTGGCAGTAAACGGAAAAGTAAACCGAGGTGTTGAAATACTTTTTAATAGTCACAATAGGAAAAACTTGAGTTGTTGTTGTTTGTAACGACATATAGAAAAAAACGCCATAAAATGCGGCTATTTGATGGCAGAAAGAGAGCTGTTTGAATTTGCTCATTTATTGCCCTTTTTGATAAATATGTGAAAAATGGGTTTTAAAATGTAAATAGCATTAAAATAGAGGTGTTAATTAAACCTTTGACTTCCCACATATGGGCGACCACAGAACTGTGTGAGAATACAATTTTAATCTTACTATGAATCCAAAGAAGACTTGTGTAAGAGAGGGGGTGTGTCGTGTTTGCGGCCTCCTCTTTATGCTTTTAGCTGCTGCTCATTAAAAGTCAGTCAAACGTAGCAGTAACTCACTTGTGTAATATTCCCCCTACAAGACGCCTCTTTTTCATCGCCCGTCTACCAGGTCGACACTGTTCACGAAATTGGGAGGAGTTACAGTCTCAACTGAACGCGCTCACCATTTCCTCATGAGCCACACCAGAGAAGATAAATAATAAATGAGATAATTAAAGACCTCTGAAGGGAAACATAACTTGCAGTCAGTAGGGTTGGGAAAGCTGGTGCCAATCCTACACACCCTGTACCTAACGAATCACAAGCAGATTTAGGTGCCTGAGCGATTTCGTTTCCCTGTTTACATTTAAGTTAAGAAAACTTTTAACTGTTAATTGTTAATGTGTTAAATTTCCACTTTCAATTTAACTCAGCAATTAAAAAGCCGTTCTTATCGCCGACCGTCGTTTTGTGTGTTCTGGCTCTGTTTAGTCACTGGCACCAATATTTTATGATTTATAGTTTTTACTATTTGCATTGATATTCCAACCTGGTTTTAATATTCCAGTGTCACTGTCAGCGAGCAGGTGCATAGCTGAAGAACTCACTGAAGATAACAAATAAACTGAAATGTAATTGTATCTGTCGTGGTACCAGCCAGTGAGGCGAGAACACATATACACACACGCACACAAAATAAAACTAATTTCCTTTCTGTCTCGTCTCCTTCAAACGTTTTTGAAAATCTATTTTTCTCCTTTACTTGATTAGTCTTTCTGCATTTGTTTGTCCTTTCATTTTCATTGTCACGTCATTTTTCACTTGCTTATCATACACATTGTGTGTGATGACTGAATTAAAGTCAGTGCTCACAAAGCCACAAAGGATCATTGCTTAAAGAGCTACAGCCAATCTAGGGTAGGGGACCGATGTATGAAGAGAGTGACAGATGAGGCAGATGGAGTAAAAAGGAAAGGAGAAAAACCAAGAGAGAGAGAGTTGGCAGGTGAAACAAAGCCATCAGAGAAGCTCCAGGTGAGTCGATGCAGCCTCTCTTCTCGCCACTTTGAGTCTGCATCAGTCAAATGATGTGACACCATTTGTGGACCGACACTGGCTGCAACGGCTGCATGGTTTTGTAATGAAATGTAACACTTGATGTGGGTATATGAAGGGAGGCTTGCCTGAGTGAGGTCCGGCTCTACCTATCCTGATGCTCATCTCGTCAGACTCAGTGGGCTCGAACGACGGCTCCTCGGCTTTCTCTTTGTCCATCTTAGAGTCGGGGGGCAGGGCCAGGGCAGTTTGGGGGTCCGCACCGACACCCTGTGGATAAGAGACAAGAAATAAGAAGACAGAAAAGGAAGGGGTTAAAATTTGTTTTATATACAAAAAATCGCCGATAATGCTGTATTTCATGGGGCCCCTTATTTCCTACTAATTTATTTATATTTTAATTAAATTATTTTCTACTAAGTACAAGCGATTATCATTTAATTTCCCCCTAATTACTGAGAATCAGCAATGCAGTTTGTATCAGTGTAAAAATACCTCATCATACATACAGTGTTGCTGTTGTGACACCCCTGAGTATATTCATTTAACACTTTATCTGGCTGTGTTAAGCAGAGGCTACATTTAGCTTAATTATAAGGGAAATTAGTTAAGTATTATACGGACAGTTGTGTGTACTCTGTATTAACCTGAGAATGCTTTTATAAATTTCCAACTATCAAACTCACATTGTAGACGTATAGTCATGGGCAGACCCAGGGGTGGGGCCAGAGGGGCACTAGCCCCAGGTGAAAGCTGTTTGGCACTTGTCCTGTCAATAGTCGCTTTACTCTTTACAGAACACCACAAACAGTTACACTACTGTAGCCCCTACATAGGTAATTAAAACATGTTTTTAAAGTGTGCCCGGCTTTGTAAAATGTGGCCCCGATATAGAAAACCCCTCGATCCACTCCTGCGTTGAGGTTGTGTTATTAATTCAACAATGCACTGTTATGAACAATATCTCCCACAGTTACTGTCACTGTAATGCTCTGAATCATCCTCTGACCAAACCAGGATGTTCACTAAATTCCTCCGATGTTCGTGGATGTCATTACGTTGCCTGATTGTGAGACTGCCTCACACTTGTGACAACACAAATCACGCCTTTCCAATCCTACGGCAGTCGACTGAGTGGTGTGATCATCAGTGAGGTAGTGGATGTTGTGTGATGTTTTGCCATGTAGGTTTACAGTATCTCAGTGCAGAGTTAAGCCTCAGGAAGCAATACAAATGTAAATGCTGCCTCATTGAAAACCCACAGCGGAGAACTACAATCCACATTCTGAATCCTCTGCAGTTTTACATCAAAACGTCGATGAAATGATAGTTTCGCGAGAAAGAACATTTTGATGGATGAATCTTGACACTCTAAATTCAAATGAAATGTTAATGCACTGCTTTACTGCCAACTCTCTACACGCTCCTGTCGAGCTGAGTGGCTGAAGGAAGTGGAGAGTTTAATCAACATCGGATCAAATCTATTTCAACCTGGATTCAAATACCTATTGATCCTATGGCCCAAAATCCTACCAGCCACCTGTCAGTCAACATCTGTTTGTTTCCAATGAACAGCCTCTCACACCATCACACTCAACATTGAGAGGGATGATGACGATGATCCCATCTGTGCTGTGGATTCCAGTCATAATATGAACAGTGAAATATAAAACCAAGACATGACATCAGCCATTTCAGTCAATCTGATCCATGGACTGTAAATGAAGATGGATGACATGACAACTCAGGAGAAGTTAACCCAAATTTGTCTTGATCGCCCCCTGGTGGCTGGCTGCAGTATTGGTCTTATACCCTGCCTTCTCCAAGTTAGTGGATGGGACATGGACAAAACTAGAAAAAGACAGTTTCTGTCACTTTAGGTAGTTCTTATCACACTGGTGTTAAGTGTTCAGTTTTCTTATAAGTTTGGTTTTAATTGCTTGTTATTTGATCGCTACTCCAATGACTCTGATAAGCGTTTTTCAAGAGATTGGTCTTTCTGTTTGAGATCAGGACTTTTTGTTTTAAAATTTTGCAAAGCTTTCTCTCAAAACCCTGAGCTTGCACTCAAATAGCCCCAGCTATTGCGGGATCATTTCATCGTAAACACTACTGGCATTCTATTGTTGGGGGGGGATTTTGGGGGGCAGACTATGGCTGCAATAACGTCAAAAGCTCAAGATGTATTTTTTCCGACAACAGGAGGACGTGAAGACACATCATCCATCTAAATACACAGTCTATGATTATTCATTATCTGCAAGTATTTACTGACTATAAAAGCATCAGGATATTAACGTGGTTAGTGAGGCAGTGAATCATCATTTGTGTTTACTAGCAGATATAATGTGTGACTTCTTTCAATGATTCTGAAAATGCAGAGAAGTAATTAAGGACAACATTTTTCTGCAGGAAGACGACTAACCAGAGGACAGTGTGACAGCCCAGTGAGATTACTTTGCATAAACTATGTAAACACTCATTTCATTGCTTTGCTCGCAATAATGTCACTTTCTAATGCAGGAGTCTGTCTAAAGTTTGTCTCATTTCCTGGGAGAAGAAAACGAAGTCCGACAGAAGGTCAAAACCATTAAAATAATAAAAAATCTAAGATGTCAGACACTAACTGGAGCCAACAAATACACAAAACACTTAACAAGGAATGCCAGTTTTCTGCATTATGTGCATTTTATTTTGTTTTCATAGACCAAACCAGCCAAATAAAGCGATAAAAACTGAATATTGAAAATGCTCAGTACCTTAGAATGTACTCCTTCTAGAAGTCTACAATCTTCCTGATTGTTGTTTGTTTATGAATTGGAATGGAATTTATTTTTTGAAGAGTGCTAAATAAATAAAGTTTATTATTATACTTTTTTGTTTTATCCTCAAATGTTATTTATGTGAGATTTGACTATCAACCAATCAAACAATCAATACATTTACAAATTAACCAATAAACTAAAAAAACAACCTATCAAACTTTATTTATATAGCATCTTTCAAACTATTCAAATGTAGTTCAAAGTGCTTTGCATGTGATAGAAAAAACATAGGATGTTAAAAATTTATTACAAATTAATTCGAAATTCAGATGTAGAAACAAACATTATCTTTAATAAAGTGAACAGTTGAAATTACATAACTGGACAGGAGCTTAATAATCATACAGCAAAATGCACTTAATAAATATTGTATTATTCATATTAAGTATATGCTTTTCAGCCTTTCTCCTGCACAGACGTAATCACCATAGGAATGTTTTTTTCTAAAGAGATAAAGTAGGATCCACTGAATAAAACCACGATATATCCTCTGCGTTCCCAGGAAAACATGAAATATACATTTATGAAAAACATTCACTCCCTGCGGAAGCTTTCATGTGTTATTGCTTTATAGCATTAGATAAAGCTATGCATATTAAAATTAAATCTACTACCAAGGAGGTATTAGGAGCTGGTTTAAACCATTGCTAAGGAAGGTCAATGAGGTCAAAGAAAATGAGTAAAAATGATGAGGATGTGTGATTTATAAATTTACATTTATATTTGGGGGTCTGCTGCATGGATGAGCAGTGTAGAATAGTTTTTGGTGGGGTTTCAAAGAAGCTTCCTTCGGCTGACTTCAGTCTCCCGCTGGAAACAGTATTGCCAAGTTTCTGTTTTGCTTTCCTTTAATCACTTTCCTTTAGATCGAGCATGTTGAAGCGCCCAGACAATTGTTGTTGTATGCACAGTCTCTAGACTGAGCCTGTGAAGCTCTGAATATCTTCCAGAGTTGGCAGAGGTTGTTTTATCATTGCTTAGCGTCATAAAGTGGAAGGAAGGAGGGAGGAGAAACCTTGTTAAATGCACTGCAGTGTGGTTTTGCTCTGAAATATAGGGTGATGTGAGAAAAAAATCAAATGAATATCTTTTAATAAAGGTGAGAGACAAAATTCTGGAAACAAAATAATGATAATATTGTTGTGGATCTTGTGTCTGAGACATGAATTCAGCACAGTCTGTATTTGTCATTCTTGCTCATTACTTACGCCAGCAGCAATGAGGTGTGCGAGAGGGAGGGAGCCAAGAATGCCGCAGAGAAAAAAAACAGAACAGGAAGTTCAGGCATAAACCGATGAGTGAGGTGGTGCATGACATTTGGGGATTGCTGGGTCGTAAACACTGAATGCGACCCGACCTCGGGACACGAAGGGCTCCTGTGGATGTTAATCTATAGTTTCACCCATCCAAACACATGGATTTTCTTTTTGCATCCACTATTTCAGCGTTGCTTCAAATGTTTATTTTAGAGACTGCTTGAGGAGACAAATCCTTCAAATTATTCACTGTTGTCATGGCCAAACACATGCGTCTGCTACTCAGAGCAAAATATGCAGCATGCTTCTTATTTATCTGGCTACAGTGTTTTTGATAGTGAATGTGCATGTCTGAGTAAGTGTGTGTTCAGCTGTGTGTGTGTGTGTGTGTGTGTGTGTGTGTGTGTGTGTGTGTGTGTGTGTGTGTGTGTGTGTGTGTGTGTGTGTGTGTGTGTGTCATGATGATGTGACAGTTCGTACACCTTCTTGAGGGCATGCTATTAACCCATGCTGGTCTTCGGAGATGATCCATGATACAACCTTGTCAGTGGGTCCAAGCTCACCATTAAAGACACTCTCAGCAGCAGTCTGGCTCTGCTGATCACTGGATGTCACCTCTGTCTCCCTCTTTAACCGTTCCCTCAGAGGGGAAACATAAGATTAAGTGCAGCTTCTAAACCTGCACGTGCAGTCGGAAAGCTCCCACTAACATGGTGTCTGATGGACAACGATGTCGTCTTCTTATTATTGTTATTATTATTATAGAGGAAAAAAAGCTGCTCCTTAGTCATTAGTGAGTCCTCCTCAAAAAGTTCTACGATATACTGTCACTTTTTATTGTTTGTGTGCTGGACGTTGTGTACAGGGCTTTTTTATAAACAGTCTATGATGCAGATTGAAGTTAGAAAACTTTGTGTTCATCCTACCTGGTTAATCTGCAGTGAATATTTTAAAGTCAATGTTTTTAATAAAATAAAGCTGAATTTGCTTCATGATTGTTCACATGTGTGGGTTATATACAAGTCTGAATGCTTTACTTAACTACTGGTCTGGATTAACAAGGAGCATTATCCTGCTGGAAGTAGCCATTAAAAGATGGTAAACTGCTGCCAAGGACTCTGACATTTAAACCATGATTTCTTAGTATTAAGGGCGTGTTAAGAAAACATTTACTACACCATTATACCAACAAAAGTCTGGACTGTCTGACACAAGACAGGTTGGGTCCATATAAATTATTGTTATTAATGCTAAATTCTAAATTTAGGCTACTTTTTTCCAGCATGTTTACACCTCCTCCCAAAGCCCATATGTCCTATCTTACACACAATTAGACAACATTAAACCCTAAATTCAGGTATTATAAAGTTAAGATTTTAATTAGAGTAATGTGCTTAACTTGTTCTTAACTGAAAACATTGTTTCTATGTGTATTAATATATTATATACAATATACAATTGAACGTTTTTCTACTGGAGTTCTCGCTTGGTTTACTATTAGACGAGCGACAGTTTTATTGTGTTTATTATAGAATATTAAAAACAAAACAGATGCAGGCTACTG